>NC_059209.1:25258618-25626118 GCF_020615455.1 Coregonus clupeaformis | reverse complement strand
TTAAAGACTTGGAGAAATACAATGACAAACTGCTTTTTTCATTTAAGGAGGGACTGCACTGAGCAGTCTAGTACTGAGGAACATAGGCTACGTACTGAGTGTAGGCCTATTCCCAATCTGACTGTGTCCCTCTCCCTCAGAAGATCCTGCATTAGCCACATGTTAGTGGCAACAACATGGATGCCTCATTAATATCCTCCTGAGAATAGACCATTTAAAGCTGTACTTTACCATATTTCAACATATACTCACAAAAACATAAATACAACTTTTTGCACCAATAATTTAGACTGGAGGTTTAGGGCCTGTGCCATGGCCCCTATAAAATGAATCTATGGGCTGAGGAGAGGAGGATGTATAGTGGAGGTGGTCGAGCCAGCCGAGCAGCAGGCCTTAGCCAGTCACATTACCCTCTCACAGAGGAGAGCTAGCCTCAACCACCGCTGCTAGAAACACCAGGCCCATTAATCACACAGCAAGGTCAGGATCAAAAGCCAATTTACCTGCATGCTCTCCTTGTCACTCTCACAAGAGTAATTAATATTTCAACTCAAGCAGAAAAAGAAGAGCCCATCTGAGAAACTCTTCCATGGGATTTTACTCTCTCTGAAATGTTAGACTTGGTTATAATATGGGTGAGTTGAAAAATTTTGGGAGGCCCAAGGTGATGCATGCCTCCGGATGCTCCGCAATTGCATCACACCCTCCATATGGAGCCCCCGACCACATTTTCGGAACAAGCATAAATTGGCCTTTAGACCTGAAGACTTGCATCAGCTTCCACAGCGAGGCCAAAGATACTTAAATGTTTCTCCAGGGTTTCTCCTATTAATCTGTGCCTGAGACGTGAACGGGGAAAAGTGGTGAGGGAGGAGCGCCCTTCTCAAATCGAAAGTAATCTGCGCCGCTCAGTCATGCTGTCAAAAAGGCAGCATGGTGCATCGTCCAGAAACATACAAAATCTATTTTCCATAAAATGTGTTTGAATTTTCTAATTAGTTTAGGCAGATAAAGTTGTTTTTATAAAAAAGACTATCACTTTTGACGTGAAAATACAGAATCCTACTCATTAATCCACGTGCTTAACCTACGTCACTTCTGTTTTGAGCCGAGTTCGCTGTCGGCCAGAGCGTGGTATGAGGCTCACGCCCGAGAGGCAGTCAGGTTCCAAAACGAATGCAATCACTTTTCACCCGGTGCAAACTTCTCCCACCGGGGGAACCCGGGTCAGATAATCGAATCCCCTCAATGCTTGCAACCAAAGCCTCCACTTCTGTGCCAACCTTCGGGTAGAGAATCAGGATCCACACCACACCCACCCACCGACCGCCTGTTTGGAATCTCTCTGCGGAGAGTATCCTGTCCGCCTGCCATCTACATCAGTTTCCTCCCTGAGTGCCGTGGATCAGATCACTTTCCCCTCATTTATAATTGAGAGGCAGAGGTAGGTGCTGCGTGGAGAACCGAAATGAATTAGCTGCGGGTATTTTTAGCTAGCGTTCTAAAAATACCGCTTCAAGATTCTTTTAAGGAGCCTTTTCAGAAAAAGGTATCTGAGCATGCTATTAGTGATAACGTTTTATCTAAAGTTGAAAGGAGAATGATCAAGGGTGTTTTTGTTGAATTTTGAACTCATTTGAATAGTAATTTATGATGTTTTTTTTTTCTTCACCTTTATTTAACCAGGTAAGCCAGTAAAAGCAAAGCAGTGCGATAAAAAAACCCAACAACACAGAGTTACATATGGGATAAACAAAACGTACAGTCAAAAACACAATAGAAAAATATAAAATCTATATACAGTGTGTGCAAATGTAGTAAGTTATGGAGGTAAGGCAATAAATTAGGCCATAGTGCAAAATAATTACAATTTAGTATTAACACTGGAATTATAGATGTGCAGAAGATGATGTGCAAATAGAGATACTTGGGTGCAAATGAGCAAAATAAATAACAATATGGGGATGAGGTAGTTGGGTGGGCTAATTACAGATGGGCTGTGTACAGGTGCAGTGATTGGTAAGCTGCTCTGACAACTGATGCTTAAAGTTAGTGAGGGAGATAAGAGTCTCCAGCTTCAGAGATTTTTGCAGTTCGTTCCAGTCATTGGCAGCAGAGAACTGGAAGGAATGGCGAACAAAGGAGGTGTTGGCTTTGGGGATGACCAGTGAGATATACTTGCTGGAGCGCAGACTACGGGTGGGTGTTGCTATGGTGACCAATGAGCTAAGATAAGGCGGGGATTTGCCTAGCAGTGATTTATAGATGACCTGGAGCCAGTGGGTTTGGCAATGAATATGTAGTGAGGGCCAGCCAACGAGAGCGTACAGGTCACAATGGTGGGTAGTATATGGGGCTTTGGTGACAAAACGCATGGCACTGTGATAGACTACATCCAATTTGCTGAGTAGAGTGTTGGAGGCTATTTTGTAAATGACATCGCCGAAGTCAAGGATCGGTAGGATAGTCAGTTTTACGAGGGCATGTTTGGCAGCATGAGTGAAAGAGGCTTTGTTGCAAAATAGGAAGCCGATTCTAGATTTAACTTTGGATTGGATATGCTTAATGTGAATCTGGAAGGAGAGTTTACAGTCTAACAAGACACCTAGGTATTTGTAGTTGTCCACATATTGTAAGTCAGACCAGCAGAGTGTAACGATCCCGGCAGTCTGAGTCGGGTCCTGTCTGTGGACTAGTTTTTCTGTTCGTGATCTCCAGTTTCCCGTGGGTTCTGGAACGCTCCGGGGAGCTCTCTTGATTTCCGCACCTGCATCCCATCAGCAATCTGCACACCTGGTCCTGATCATCACCCTTCTTAGGCTCTGGCCTAACATCCATTCCCTGCCGGATCGTTAGCCATGAACAGTAGGTTTACCAGAGTATCAGTCTTAGAGCGTCTAGCGTTAGTTTTGTTGTTTTGCACCTTGTTGGTTGGTTGTTTACTTACCTCCGTTTTGTTCCATCTGCAGTCACTCGTCCGGAACCTTCATCCAACCTCTGCCTGGTGGTCGGCGGCTGCCGAGCCATGATGGGATCAACCACTGCACCCCCAACAACTAATCAACGCCGCCCGCTCTGTTCCCTGGATTATTCAGCATCACTCTTGATTTTGTAAATAAACACTCACCTTCGTTTCAACTTACCTTGTCCTGGTCTGCTTCTGGGTTCTGGCTTTGTAACTCGTGACACAGAGAGTAGTGATTCTAGTCGGGAGGGAGGGTGCAAGCAGCGTTCGATTGAACAGCATGCATTTAGTTTTACTAGTGTTTAAGAGCAGTTGGAGGCTACGGAAGGAGTGTTGTATGGCATTGAAGCTTGTTTGGAGGTTTGTTAACGCAGTGTCCAATGAAGGGCCAGATGTATACAAAATGGTGTTGTCTGCGTAGAGGTGGATCTGAGAGTCACCAGCAGCAAGAGCGACATCATTGATATACACAGAGAATAGAGTCGGCCCGAGAATTGAACCCTGTGGCACCCCCATAGAGACTGCCAAAGGTCTAGACAACAGGCCCTCCGATTTGACACATTGAACTCTATCTGAGAAGTAGTTGGTGAACCAGGCGAGGCAGTCATTTGAGAAACCAAGGCTATTTAGTCTGCCAATAAGAATGCAGTGATTGACAGAGTCGAAAGCCTTGGCCAGGTCGATGAAGACGGCTGCACAGTACTGTATTTTATCGATTGCGGTTATAATATCGTTTAGGACCTTGAGCGTGGCTGAGGTGCAACCATGAGACCAGCTCGGAAACCAGATTGCATAGCGGAGAAGGTACGGTGGGATTCGAAATGGTCGGTGATCTGTTTGTTCACTTGGCTTTCAAATACTTTCGAAAGGCAGGGCAGGATGGATACAGGTCTGTAACAGTTTGGATCTAGAGTGTCACCCCCTTTGAAGAGGGGGATGACCGCGGCAGCATTCCAATCTCTGGGGATCTCAGACGATACGAAAGAGAGGTTGAACAGGCTAGTAATAGGGGTTGTGACAATTTCGGCGGCTAATTTTAGAAAGAAAGGGTCCAGATGATGGGCCTAATGTAATGGTGCATCTTATGCCCATTGTGATTATGTGATTCTTAATCACTTTAATGCTATGGTTATAACTAAGCAACAGAAGTGTGAAACATAAGACATTAATGAATGAGGTAATCTGTTAAAAGCAGTGATGATGAGCACTTTGTAGTGTTTTAATATTAATAATAATAATATAATAATATGCCATTTAGCAGACGCTTTTATCCAAAGCGACTTACAGTCATGCGTGCATACATGTTTGTGTATGGGTGGTCCCGGGTATCGAACCCACTACCTTGGCGTTACAAGCGCCGTGCTCTACCAGCTGAGCTACAGAGGACCGATATATATGCATATTATATATACCTCACAATGGACCTATGATAAGACTAAGCAATTAATCTATTCAAATGTTTATCTGACTCCAAAAAGACAAAGGATGAATAAGAATATGCAACCAATACTCTTAAAGAATAGGCTATGAAGGAAGATCTGAGTATTGTCTATCAAAGGCTAATATAATTGACATTGTAAATGAATGATTACATTACACAAGGTATAAGCTTAAGTTAAAAAGCATTAACAAGCATTGCAAGGCATTATTCTAAGCATGATCAGAGAGGGAGAGTTGAGAGAGAAGTCATAGCCTGAAAGGCCCCAAGAGTCCCTGGTGTGGAGAGAGAAAGAAAGAGAGAGGGTGTCTCACCAGCGCAGGTCACAATCAAGGAAGAGAAAGAGACAATGAAGATAAGACCCTTTTATAAGTTCTTGACCAATAGCATACTGTAAAGTTAACCTCCAATCAGATATCAGAGCTACAGGATGTAAAGACAATATAACCTCTGCTTCTCAGAGTTGTGACAAGAGGGGGTTGGTGAGAAAATGCAGGGAAGGCTGACTTCCTAAGACAACACAAAGGAAATCCTTCCATACAGTTGATAAGAGTCACTTTGGGGGCTGGGCCTCCCTACACTTTGAAGTTTGAATATGAAGATACTGGCTCATTTTCTACATAGTGGCAAGGAGTCACTATTCCTTTGACTGTTTGATTGAGTATTCCTTGTTTCATCCAGTCATCCAGTCTAAAACACCATCCACCTGCAAACCCTGTCCTCAGTACACCCTAATATGACTAAAAGAAAATGATCACAATAATGTGGATGACCTGGTACCAAATGAGGCAGACACGTTTAGTTATAATCAGCTGAATAAACTCGTCATTCTCCTTTTCTCTGTCTCTCTCCTGTCTCTCTCTGCCTTCACTGGATAATTACACATTTTATTAGCAATTAGAGTGGGGACAGGGCCAGCCTCCATGCTGAACACACACACACACACACACACACACACACACACACACACACACACACACACACACACACACACACACACACACACACACACTAGAGTTGCTTTTAAACACTGCACTGAGAATAGTCGGCCAGCCAGCCAGGTATCCTAAGAGCAGGGCATAACAGAGATAATAGAGACAGGTGTTAACAACAAGGTGCCAATTTTCTGGTCAAATAGGTGGTATCATTGCCACTGTGTCAGGTTTTGCTGTGCTACAATTGGAAATGAATGTAGGTTATTATCCTCTTGGCTCTGTACAACTGTCATCATGTCCATGGCTGTTTTTATCATTGTGCGATCCTCTGCATGTTTCTGAGAAATCTCTGATTTCTGTCTGGCTCAGTTTTCAGAGTAATTCTTTATCCTGCCAAAATGTATCTACTGTGCCTTCCGTCTTACTTAAACAATCCATCAGCTCTCTTACATTGCACTGACAGGCACCTCATACAGCACCATTTGATTATCAATTCTAATTTCAGCAGCTCTGGGCTAAGCTCATTTCTGATTATAATTTCCAGACTTCAAGCAGGCATATATCAGTGTCACCTGTCAGTGTTCTGTTGTAATAAAGGACAAAAACAGCCAGCAGTATGCAGCCAGCATTATGCATGAATAAGACATTATGGATACCCTGTCTTGGTTATGATAATATTGTTTCAGTTCTGTTTTTAGGTTCTTTCAGTTTCAAGTTTTAATGTTACATGCACAAGTACAGTGAAATGCCTTTCTTGCAAGCTCTAACTGTCACGCCCTGGCTCTGGGGACTCTGATATGTTGAGCCAGGGTGTGTATAGTCTATGTGTGTTCTAGGTTTCACTTTCTGGTTTTGTAATTCTATGTTGGCCAGGGTGGCTCCCAATCAGAGACGGCTGTAGCTCGTTGTCTCTGATTGGGAGTCATACTTAGGTAGCCGTTAGGCATTCATTGGGTGTGGTTTCTTGTTCGTATTTGGTTTGTGTATGACCATTGACTGTCACGTCATCGTTTTGATCGTGTGATCATTAATATAATAAATATGTTCTCATTCAACGCTGCGCCTTGGTCCTCCTCTCTCACCGACGATCGTGACACTAACACCAACAATGCAGTAATCAATAACAATGTAATACTACATATAACAAGGGACAACAAAAACACACAATATATAAAAATAAGAAATAAGAAGAACACAATAAAGTAAGTAAGCATACTATATACAGGGTCAGTTCCAATACTGTATTTACAATGTGCAGAGATACTGGATCGATAGAGGTAGATATGTATAGGGGTAAGGTGACTAGGCATCAGGATATAATATAAACAGAGTAGCAGCAGCGTATATGACTAAAGGAATTAGAAAAGATAGCACCTTTCTAGATGACAGGACCCAGATGACTTGGAAGACTTTATTAGCTTCGTTACAACAAAGTTTTGCCGCGGATATATAAGGCACAGTACAAAGATACATACAGTATTTAGGCTTGCCATAACAAAGGGTTTGAATACTTATTGACTCAAGACATTTCAGCTTTTCATTTTTTATTAATTTGTAAAACATTCTAAAAACATATCCACTTTGACACAAAAGGGTATTGTCTATAGGCCAGTGACACAAAATCTCAATTTAATCCATTTTTAATTCAGGCTGTAACACAACAAAATGTGGTAAAAGTCAAGGGGTGTGAATTCTTTCTGAAGGCACATCACAGGAGGCTGCTGAGGGGGGGACGTCTCATAATAATGGCTGGAACGGAGCTAATGGAATGGCATCAAACATGGAAACCATGTGTTTGATGTATTTGATACCATTCCACTCATTCCGCTCCAGCCATTACCACGAGCCCGTCCTCCCCAATTAAGATGACACCAACCTCCTTTGAGTCATGCAGTACATAGCTGCTGAGTAACAGTAACAAAAGTTTCGGACAACCCTTTAGCAGGTGAATATGACATCAGCTGAAGGTGAAATATAGCAGGTAGCCTAGTGATTAAGAGCGTTAGGACAGCATTTGGCCTGGTTAGAATCTCTGAGCCAACTAGGTGAAAAATCTGTCGATGTGCCCTTGAGCAAGGCGGAGTGTTTGCTAAAATATAAGCATATGGTTATTTAATGTAGCCCTTCACTATGCCTATTCCTCACATTACAGTTTATCGTCATCATTACTTATGTACTGTAGTGTAACAGGAATGGGCCAAACAACAGAAATCACTCAGTCATCTTCTACCTTTGGATTGTCTTTTCTTTTAGAAAAGATTTGGATTGCCTTTCATAAGACAGGAAAAGGGATGGATAGCTAATCGTTTTGTGCTTCACTCCCTGTCCAGGCTCAGCAATGGCCCTATTGAGGAGATGAGAATTAATTTTGAAAGTACATTGAAGAGCTCATCTCATCTCCTGCCACTCATTCACTCAGCAGAATCTCTACTGTGTGATCGACACATCTTTCTCCTCCTCTGTCCTAGTTTCCCAGACAGAGCGAGCAGGCAGGCCAGTGACAGCTCCACTGTCTCCTGGCTGTCATTTCTCTATTAGTCTGCTGCAAAATAGCACTTTAACAAATGTACCACTTCACACACAAGATGCAGCTGGCAATGTTCTGTAAACCGACCTGGATGAAAGAGTAGGACGTACTGTAGTGTAATATGTGACTCGTTTCAGGAAACAAGGCGTATGTCGCGCGTCACTACTTCACAGGAGCGCCATTTGAACACAAACTTTAAAAAATAATGTTTTGGCAGAAATGCCTTCTGGAACATGTGAACTTTCATATGACTTAATAGCAAACTTGTATGCCATCTGTAAATACGAATACAATTGTTAAATTACGAGCCTAACTGGTTTAGCCATGGAAAAAGACTGCAACTTTCCCGCTAGCCATGATTGGCTGAGATAATGAGTGGGATGGACATGCCGAGAGATGAGTTCGGATTGGTCTGCCATGTAGCTCGCTTCTGTCTATAATATGAGCTGGCCAGTATGTGCAGGTAATCCTTTCTAACATGCTTTTTTGAAAGATATCACGTAGTAGAACTGCATAAGTGTTGCGCTCCACTTTCTGGAGGACATAGTTTAGAAATCAATGGAATTAGAGTATGATAGCTAAGGAGATGGAGAAAATTCTGTCATTTGATTGCAAATGTCGAAAAGAGAACACACAGAAGGCTGTTGTATAAAACACCTGTCTCTGGATTACATCTTCAAACTAAGGGCAACCAAGGCATCCATGACAGAGAGGGAGAAGCGTCCATCCATGTATACAGGTAAGAGAGCCTAGCTAGCTACATTTTCAGATATTACACGTTTCTAATTTTGTCAGAAAGTCGTTTTCATTTCAAGTTAAAGTGTACTGTTAGCTAGCTAGCTACAGTTAGCTGGCTGGCTAGCTAGCTAATGTTACGTGTATGATCTGTGTAGTAGTATTATTCGTATCTCAGAGCCATTTGCACTGCTAGTTATAGCCTAATGTTAGCTAGCTAACATTGAAGCTGGTTGGTTAGCTACCTGCAGATTCCGAGTGGCGCAGCAGTCTAAGGCACTGCATCTCAGTGCTTGAGGCGTCACTACAGACCCCCTGGTTCGATTCCAGGCTGTATCACAACCGGCCGTGATTGGGAGTCCCATAGGACGGCGCACAATTGGCCCAGTGTCGTCCGGGTTTGGCCGGTGTAGGCCGTCATTGTAAATAAGAATTTGTTCTTAACTGACTTGCCTAGTTAAATAAAGGAAAAATAAAAATAACATGAGTTGGGATTATGGTTAATTGTTTAGCTAGCTAGCTACATGTCTAAACAAAAGACTCCACTATGCAAGCAACTATTTCAATAGAATGTTCATGATGTCACTGCGACAACTGTCGATAGACGTAGCTGGTAAATTCGCTCTGGCTATCTACTCCGATTTCAGAGCACTCTCGTCTGAGTGTGCTAGAGTGCAGAATAACTGACAAATTTACGAACGCTGAACACCCGTTGAATATGGCCGGTGTCAGTAAACGTTGGCAAAAAAGCGTAATTAAATTGTTGCCAGTAGCACAGTTGCAGTCACCAACGCTCTGGATAACATAAAAACAGCCTAACCAGCTCTGCTAGGGCGAGTAAAATGGTCAGAGTGAGCTATTCTCTCATTTGTGTCTGGAAGTAGCTAGCAAGCTAGCCAACGTTAGCCAGTTAGCTTGGGTGCTTGACTGCTGTTGTTAGGTCAGAACGCTTGGATCGACCCTACTTTTCGGCCAGAGCGTCCATTGTGCACTCTGAACGCTCCGAGAGCGAAACACTCTGAAATACGAACGGTCAATCTGACATCGCTCTGAGTTTACGAACAGAGCACACCCGTAGTATAAGCCAGCCTTTAGTCTTGAAATCTTTGGCAGTGTTGCCAACTCCTGAGTAAGGAAAGTAGCTATTGGCTGTCCTAAAAGTCGCTAGAAGTCGCTAAATGACGTCATCACCTAATTTGCATAATTGGCCATGTGCATGTAATTGTGATAGACGCTGTAAGAGAGAGGAATAACGTTGTGGGAGAGACAAAAAGTGAGTAAAAAACAACCTACATTTACATCCTGCCCTGAATGTAAGCCAGGGTGGGATCAGCCAGCGGTGGCTTCCCGCATGCGCGATTCATTTGCAGTCTGGACGCGGAGGGGTGAACATCTCCTGCTCTGACTGCAGCTGGGAGGGACTGCTGCGCGAGGACTGGGCAGCCTGTAGGTGCTTTGGGAGAGGGGTGGGGCGGCAGCACCCGCTGCTCGTTGAGAAGAGTAAGAACGATACGTGCTTTCACATCAGAGTCTCCAGAAGTCTCCAATAACACCAGAAAAAGTCACTAGATTTGTCGCTAGTTGCTTTTTTGAAAATGTGTCGCTAGAGGGGTCTGAATACTCACTAAATATAGTGACAAAGTCGCTAAGTTGGCAACACTGACTTTGGTTGTTTAGTACATAGGCTCACGTAAATCCTTAAAGAGATGGGTGGGGCTAAAGCTTTTAAGAGGATGTGAATGATGCTGAATGTGTGTAGACAAGGAAGAGCTCTCCAGTAGGTACCAAAACATTCAAGAGCAATTTTCTCTGAGTCTCTACTTTCAAGTAGAGACACCATTTCAAATTTTGCTACATAAGACGAAACGAGCCGGTCGGTCACATATAACAGTATAATCAGGGACCGAACAAGATGATGTGCTAACATCAATTCTGATTATCTCTTCAGCGCTAATCGATTCACTTCTTTTAATTTAAGTCCGTCTAATGAGCTGCTTTACACTGACACAGTTCAGCCGGGGCTGTTTTCCTCCCTTGGTATGTATGCATGGTTTTTTTAAACATACATTTGTGGCGAGCATCCTGCTGAGAGAGAGAGGCTATTAAGGTCTTTCTAAATGCAATATCCGCTTTGCCTTTGTGTCCAATCCGGCCTAATGTAAAAAAGAGTGGCCCCCTTTAATTTGTTCATCTCTTTATGCGACCATGTTTGTATTTATTTGCGCTGAGAGGCAGGCTGGTTGAATATTGATTGTGTGCTTTTTTCCAGGTTGTGGGGATCCATCAAGGAGCAGCAGCCCACTCCCGTGAGGCCTCTCTGGGCCAGCGAGTCTCTCCAGGGTGGGTGGACTGCCTGGGTGGACAAAAGGCCTCTCTGCCAATCCCTCTGGGCCGTTTGAGCTCTGGATTCTAGAAAACAGTGATCCAGTACTTAAACCAGTAGCATAATCCCTGTCTCAATAAGGCTAAACTGAATTTCTACTGTACAACATGTCTCAAAAGGAAAATTGCTTATCCTTTTTATTAGTAGAGGGCCTTTTGGGGAAGTTGTGTGGTAGGTCGTGGTGAGGTTAGTTGGTGTGTGGGGGAGTGAAGAAGAAAGGCAAAAACATGTCAACTCTTAATCCATTTCTCACAGTGATGTATGTATGGAGGTTTAACAGAGATTTAAATAATTAAAAGCACTTGGGCTGCCATAATCAGCTGGCAGGCTCAAGGAGGAGGCAGCCTGATGGAGTGAACAGTGAGATGGATTGCACAGCCCACATGCATAATTAAGAGGTTTTGGGGGGTTTGGATGGGAAACCTTTTTAATGACAGGTGTGGTCAGATGGTGGAGAGATCTTGTATCTCTTCTTGAAAGGAACTACATCATGTCTATGTATACTGAACAAAAATATAAAAGCAACATGTTAAGTGTTTGTCCCACGTATCCTGAGCTGAAATAAAAGATCCCAGAAATGTTCCATAAGCACAAAAACCTTATTTCTTTCAAATTGCGTGCACAAATTTGTTTATAGCCTGTTAGTGATCATTTCTCCTTTGCCAAGATAATCCATCCTCCTGACAGGTGTGGCATATCAAGAAGCTGATTAAACAGTATGATCATTACACAGGTGCACCTTGTGCAGGGGACAATAAAAAGCCACTCTAAACTATGTAGTTTTGTCACACAACACAATGCCACAGATGTCTCATGTTTTGAGGGAGCATGCAATCCGCATGCTGACTGCAGGAATGTCGACCAGAGCTGTTGCCAGAGAATTTAATCTTAATTTCTCTACCATAAGCCGCCTCCAAAGTCGTTTTAGAGGATTTGGCAGTACGTCCAAACGGCCTCACAACCGCAGACCATGTGTAACCACGCCAGCCCAGGACCTTCATATCCGACTTCTTCACCTGCGGGATCGTCTGAGACCAGCCACCTGGACAGCTGATGAAACTGTGGGTTAGCACAACCAAAGAATTTCTGCACAAACTGTCAGAAAGCGTCTCAGGGAAGCTCATCTGCATGCTCGTTGTCCTCACCAAGGTCTTGACCTGACTGCGGTTCGACGTTGTGACCGACTTCAGTGGGCAAATGCTCACCTTCGATGGCCACTGGCATGCTGGAGAAGTGTGCTCTTCACGGATGAATCCCGGTTAGAACTGTACTGGGCAGAAGGCAGGCGTTGTGTGGGCGAGCAGTTTGCTGATGTCATTGTTGTGAGCAGAGTGCCCAATGGTGGCAGTGGGGTTATGGTATGGGCAGGCATAAGCTATGGACAATGAACACAAATGCATATTATCGATGGGAATTTGAATGCACAGAGATACCGTGACAAGATCCTGAGGCCCATTGTCTTGCAATTCATCCGCCGCCATCACCTCATCTGTCAGCATGATAATGCACGGCCCCATGTCACAAGGATCTGTACACAATTCCTGGAAGCTGAAAATGTCACAGTTCTTCCATAGCCTGCATACTCACCAGACATGTCAGCCATTGAGCATGTTTGGAATGATTTGGATCGACGTGTACGGCAGTGTGTTCCAGTTCCTGCCAGTATCCAGCAACTTCGCACAGCCATTGAAGAGGAGTGGGACAACAATCCACAGGCCACAATCAACAGCCTGATCAACCCTACGCGAAGGAGATGTGTTGTGCTGCATGAGGCAAATGGTGGTGACACCAGATACTGACTTGTTTTCTGATCAACACCCCTACCTTTTGTTCTTAAGATATCTGTGACCAACAGATGCATATCTGTATTCCCAGTCATGTGAACTCCATAGATTAGAGCCTAATGCATTTATTTCAATTGACTGATTTCCTTATACGAACTCTAACTCAGTAAAATCTTTTAAATTCTTGCATGTTTGGTTTATATTTTTGTTCAGTGTAGTAGGAAGTGTGTAGTATGTTTGTGAGTTGGAGGCTGAACCTCTTCCTGTGAGAAGCAACCACACACATTTCTTTGTATTCAAACAAAGTAATTACTGTAGCTGGAACCCATGTATAGCTATTGCTCTTTTCTAGTCTATTGTATTGAGTGCATCGTAATTAACAAGTATACACATTTTTGAGGTGAGAGGTCTACAGCTTGTAGATTGAAACTGAAGCATCAATGAAAGTATAAATCGCATGAGTTCCATCAATCTCTATACCACCTCCCTGTACAGTTATAGGCTCGGATGACACAAAATGACTGCTCAGTCCTGTCCCCACTGTGTCAAACCTACAGTCATGGTACAGTGCCTTGCAAAAGTATTCATCCCCTTTGGCGTTTTTCCTATTTTGTTGCATTACAACCTGTAATTTAAATGGATTTTTATTTGAATTTCATGTAATGGACATACACAAAATAGTCCAAATTGGTGAAGTGAAATGAAAAAAATTACTTGTTTCAAAATATTATAAAAAATAAATAACGGAAAAGTGGTGCGTGCATATGTATTCACTCCCTTTGTTATGAAGCCCCTAAAAAAGATCTGGTGCAACCAGTTATCTTCAGAAGTCACATAATTAGTTAAATAAAGTCCACCTGTGTACAATCTAAGTGTCACATGATCTGTCACATGATCTCAGTATATGTACACATGTTCTGAAAGGCCCCAGAGTCTGCAACACCACTAAGCAAGGGGCACCACCAAGCAAGCAGCACCATGAAGACCAAGGAGCTCTCCAAACAGGTCAGGGACAAAGCTGTGGAGAAGTACAGATCAGGGTTGGGTTATAAAAAAATATCTGAAACTTTGAACATCCCACGGCGCACCATTAAATCCATTATAAAAAAATGGAAAGAATATGGCACCACAACAAACCTGCCAAGAGATGGCTGCCCACCAAAACTCATGGACCAGGCAAGGAGGGCATTAATCAGAGAGGCAACAAAGAGACCAAAGATAACCCTGAAGGAGCTGCAAAACTCCACAGCGGAGATTGGAGTATCTGTCCATAGGACCACTTTAAGCCATACACTCCACAGAGCTGGGCTTTACAGAAGAGTGGCCAGAAAAAAGCCATTGCTTAAAGACAGAAATAAGCAAACCCAACACCTCTCATCACCCCGAGAACAAGCATGGTGGTGGCAGCATCATGCTGTGGGGATGTTTTTCATCGGCAGGGACTGGGAAACTTGTCAGAATTGAAGGAATGATGGATGGCGCTAAATACAGGGAAATTCTTGAGGGAAACCTGTTTCAGTCTTCCAGAGATTTGAGACTGGGACTGAGGTTCACCTTCCAGCAGGACAATGACCCTAATGATACTGCTAAAGCAACACTTGAGTGGTTTAAGGGGAAACATTTAAATGTCTTTGAATGGCCTAGTCAAAGCTGGAGCAGTATTGCCTTGAAGAATGGGCAAAAATCCCAGTGGCTAGATGTGCCAAGCTTATAGAGACATACCCCAAGAGACTTGCAGCTGTAATTGCTGCAAAAGGTGTCTCTACAAAGTATTGACTTTGGGGGGGTGGGGTGAATAGTTTTCATTTTTTTTGTCTTATTTCTTGTTTTTCACAACAACAAAAACATTTTGCATCTTCAAAGTGGTAGGCATGTTGTGTAAATCAAATGATACAATCCCCCCCAAAATCTATTTTAATTCCAGGTTGTAAGGCAACAAAATAGGAAAAATGCCAAGGGGGGTGAATACTTTCGCAAGCCACTGTACAAGATGGCTGCTCAATCCCCACCACTGTGTCAAACCCATAGACAGCAGAGACGGACAGTCACAGTGACCTTGACCTCTGGCTTCACAGTTTCAGTCTTCTCTCCTCATGTGGGGGACACAGATGGCATGGCCCTGGCCCCGGTAACAAGGGAGGGCAAAGTGCTATCTGTCAGAACACAGCCCAGGGAGCAGAGGCCTTCATTAGAAACACTGTCTGCCAGAGGCTCATTGCTAAACAACAAAATCCGGCCTCCCAGACAGATTCACCAACCACACAGATGTGATCTTCATCATAAGGTTTGACAAGAATGAATTGATCTTCATTGCCTAACTAAATGGATGATTACACAGAGACATCTATTGATAATGCAAACATACAGGAATAGAATAGAGGTTGAGGAGGATGCTTTTGCTGAAATTCCAACCCATTTTTTTATGAACAAACCCATTTCCATTACTAGTAAAAGCAACATTTCCGATTGCTTTTATGAAATTGTCAAGTCACTCTGTGATTAAGCTTTTTATTGCCATTACATACAATCCCTTCATAGTCTTTGACTTAGTTTTCTTTGTTGTGTGAATGGTGGTGAGAAGATCATAGACGTAGATTTTTTAGACAGCCACTCAATTACATCACTCTGAGTTGCCATTGCAGTATAGCAGTGTTTTAATTACGTTTATGAGTGCCAGCTCACAGCTGTGAGAAAAGGTAGGTTTGAGACATAATGTACTGAGAACCAGCGTGTGCTTGCAGATACAGTTTCATTTAAAGTGATTGCATTAAATGTGTTCATTTAAAGTGATGGCATTGAGGGTAGTGTCTTCTTTCCCTCAGATTCCTGTGGTAAAGTAAACTCATTTGGATTCATTTTCAAAGGGAATTAGTGCATTCCTCAATATCTTTTTGTACCGATATTTTTCCATAATAGCATGACCACTGATGTAATGTAGGCTGTTAATCATCAGAGCAATTTACCACACAGCTAAGATTCGGTCATCATCAGGCCCTCATATTCAGTCTGAAAACAGACCTCCATGGATTCCTTCAGCTGCCACAATGAGATATAAATCAGCTGTGTGTTGATTCTATTCTCTCACATGGCACATTTGTGGCATACATCTCAAACATTCTGCACAAATACTCCAAATCACAAATACTGTATTCCAAGACTCACAGCAGGTCCCAGATCAGTGTTTCAGAGGTCACATGATCTCAAAATGGCAGCTACTCATCAGTCTTCCCCGGGCTCACTTATCCTAGATCAGTTGTTCCAGTTAGAGTGTATGACCTCACCACCACAGTAGTTATTCACCAGTCTGCAGCATGCCGCAGCCCAGTGTGAAATAGCTCCATACCAAATTACAGCCCTGACACATTCCATTTACACACACACACACACACACACACACACACACACACACACTCCTCTAGCACACATCCCGCAGATAGACAGACAAGACACAGCTGTGAGCTTGGAGCAGCACTCTAGTCAGCTTAGTGTCAAGCCTCATACTGATTGACAGTGCCTGAGGGCTCCCTCCTCTTGAATAACATATTATCATAATAATCGTAATTGCAGCTAATAATAGCCTTCAAGGGGAATTGTTGGACTAAATGATGAGGGGGTGAATGTATGTACAGAGAGAGAGCGAGAGAGAGAGAGAGTGCTGGCTTCACTTGGCATAGGCCTGGGGCTGCTCTGCTCTGTGTAGTAGAAATGCCATGGCTGAGACAGTGGGCAGCCCCTGAGCTAAGGAGAACCTCCTCCACATCCAGCTGATTCTATGCCATCTCTCCAACACTCATGCCTTCCTTCCCTTTATTCATTATGAATGGTGCCCACATGCCATCCTCCCTCTCATCCTAGCTATCACACCAGGCAAACGATTTTAGTTTCGCCCCAGGCTAATAGAAAGCTACAGAGAGCCAGATTCCATTGGAATTTAAATGTGTCTATTTTGGAATTATTGTGTTGAGTTCTTTGCATAGAACATGGTTCCATATGTGAATAACGTATGTTCAACAAGTCTTAATTAATGGTAGCCTGGAGGGCCTGTGTTATGTGTGCTATTAAAAGTCCTCTATGAATATATTGTGTTGAAATGTACCTGTATTGTGCCTCAGCAGACAGAAATACAGTACCTCCATTATACGTGAATGACAGAATTCACTCTACTTCCAAAAATAAGAGGCAACCTGTTGGGAGGCTTCCAAGGGAGCTGTTCTATAATAACCCAGAGGCTCCTGTCCCTTATGTTATTTGCTGCTAACGGTTCTCTCTATTGCAAAGTCAACATCAACACATTCTTCTGAGAATGAAATACTTCTCCTGTCTGTGTCGTAAGTCTTGTCTGAAGTCCTGAAATACGACTCTCCTCGGACCACCTCGGAGCTGAACCGAACATAAGTGCTGGTGGTTGTGTTATAACTGCACGGTAACAGCTGATGAATCCATACCGAGAATTCTACCCAATGAAAAACCAACAACAACTAAATAAAAAAGCAGTATTAATTGCACCCTGGTTGGATTCCTCTTCTCTTCCACCCTCTGAAGCATGTCTGGGCTATGAAGTCATAAACTCCACCTTGTCCATGTTGGAGTGATCACTAATACATGTGTGGAGTCTCTACAGGCAGAGAGAGAGAGAGGTGCATTGGAGTACCAACAATACAGGTTAGCCTTCTGGGTACAATCAGGGGGGACACTGAGTTATATTGTGTGGCTTTGATGAGTGAGTTCTTTGGGATGATCTGTTGAGCAGAGAGGGAAATCACAATGGGAGCTAAGAGTGATTTCACAGGTACAGTGGTTTGAGACGGCAAGCCTTTTCATCTAAACTGATATTTTTCATTATTTTTCTTTAAAAAACATATTTAGAGTATTTTTGATCACAACTGTATTCACTCCAACCAACTATCGTCAAAACTGCGTCAACATCCTAGCACAATCCACAAGAGGTGATGCCAAGTCAAATGGAAAAATACATACTTTTTTTTATTTTCTGTGTGGTTTGTTCTAGGCCAGGCAAGGCTCAGCCCCTAGTAGAGAGAGAAGCTACTGCCCGGCCACAGAGAGGAACCTGCCGTATCACAACAATAGGGACATTCAGCCCCCTGACAGGAAAGGAAATGACCTGTTGCTGCTGAAAAGTGCTTTACACATGCCGTTAGCGTTCCTCCTCTTTCAGAGAGGCACTCAACTGCCAACACAGCAGAGGTTATCTCTACAACATGGTAGTAAATACCGTGACCTTCTGACCTCTGGCTGCCGCTAGCTGCCTGCCTGCCTAGCTGTGTCGTGAGGTCCTGCAGCTGGCTGCTGAAATATTCCACTCTTGTCATCATGCAGCACAGTGCTACTGTTCACGCCTAGAGGGCCACAGGTTGCACAGCATGGCTAGCTGGGATTAGAGGAATACATGGGCTGGAAATAAGAGTGAATTAAGTACATTATGGTTTCATATATAATATATGATAATATATTTTGTATTTGTAACACCATTTTCTAAATGAAGAGCGTAGACAATTTAAGAGTAATTTCTAAAAAATAAAGAAGGAAAAAAAGGTTTGGAATGAAAGGTCTAAACTATATTTAGAATCGTTTGATGCTGAAGGACCAAGTTAGGATGATCATTTCAACAGGCGGTTGGTAAATGCAGCCAAAAGATTACTCTATGTGTGATTTAACAGTGGTTCAATACCAAAAAATGACTTGTAATAAAGATGAAATAGCCAGAATTGAGATATGAAGAAGGGAACAATCAGCCTTGTAGAAAGTCGTGTAGGGAAATATTAAACAAAGCCATCACTATCTCCAAAACATTTACACTTGTAACTCACACTCCCTTTCATTTCTGGTTATCAGAAGATTCAAATTAATACCACAATGATCATATTAATTTGAGAGCTTGGGACTATAAGTTCTATCTGCAAAAAGATGATTCTGAGATAATTGGTTTTAATGTTCCAAACCATAATTGGTTTGAATGGTGTCAGCAATTTTTTTACTTGTATTCCTTTGAATTGGGGTATTTAGATTAATATATAGGTAGATAACATTGAACAGAAAAAGGCTATGTCAATAACTCAATTTTGACAAAAATGCAGATAGAAGCTTATAGTCCCAAGCTCTCGAATTACAGAATTCCCTACCAGTATCAAACCAGTAGAATATTTCATATGCTCCTCTATGACCTTGAAAGGAATAGAATATAGTATACTCCTCCTAATGACTGATGTCATTTGATGTGCTGGATATCCCAGTGTAACAGAAGTGGTTTGTTAGACAACGCTTCTGTGATGAGTAAACCAATCCTGGGACTTGGAGACTTGCATCAGCTTCCCAAGTTAATGCCCGGGCCTTTGGCTCAGTGGGCTAACTCCGATTTTGGTTTTGAATCCAGTCAGTCACACCAGTTACTGTACAATACCTGTTCAAAAAGACACTCCTGGTGAGTGTTAGATATTGACCCTTGCAGAGCTGGGTCAGTCTTAGTTAAGGATTCTGCAGATGTCTTACATTATGCTATAAGGGCCAGAAGGCCAGCTAGCGAGCAGCCGAGAGGAGCAGTCAAACATCCCACACCCGTGTTTGATATAGACAACCGTCTGTTGGCCATTAGCTGAACAATGAAATAAATTCCAAACCTCTCTATTGCTGTGCAACAGTAAGTGGATGCTTCATTCACTTTGAGGGTATATTAAATGGGTTGTTGATTCTTACTGAGCTAATTGCTTGAAACTTCGTGTTCATTATTGAGATGTATGTCACGACCTGAATCAAAAGCAATTTCCATCATTTTAAATAGTGTCATTAGCTAGCGACCTGCACTTCACTACTGCAGCATCACTCTCGCTTAATGCAAATGATCCTTTTTCTTGATACCAGAAGTATTCCCAGAGTCATAAAACATTCAGTATGATCACAACTTTGGATTCGATCATTTCTGTTTGCTTTTCTCTCAAAGCTAAATTGGCATGTCAGCCTTATATCAACCAAACTACATGAATCCTATTAAGAATAGCATATGTACTGTAAGTACTGTAGATAATATCTAATGACAGTTCTCAGAGATTTCCCCATAGAGAACGTGAGCAAACATTCAGGGTTTGCGTCATTACCAAGAGAGTGTGAATGTGTGTGTGTGGTGTGCCTGCATGCATGTGTATCAGTCATTTGTGTGCACACACGTCATACAGAGTAAGTTGCATAAAAAGAGGTATGTAACTGAACACATCAGTGGGCCTGACTGACAGGCAGGTTGATGAATGTGAGGGAGACAGAACCTCTGCCTGAATGTCCATGTAAAATGAAACCTGATTGCCATGGCAAATCACTGCTGCTGCTATGTCTATCAGACGTTATTTACTCTGCTACATAATGGAGGGAAATGGGACAGGGAGTCATTGTCACGGATTCTGCCGAGGCTGCTCCTCCTCCTAGTTCGGGCAGGCTTCGGCGTTCGTCGTCCCCGGAGTACTAGCTGCCACCGTTGAATGTTTCTATGTTTGATTGCTTTTGTCTGTCTATTACACCTGTGTCCGTTTGTGTCTGATTACGTGTCCTATAAGTTGCCTGTTTTGTATTGGTTAGGTTGTGTGTTGTTTTTCGCCTGTCCGTAGTGCTGCGTGTTTGTCTCTGTTTTGTTGTTTTATTGTTTTACGCATAGTTGCGTAATTGCTCGCCTCTGTTGTGTTTTGAGGCCGATCATTGTATCTTTGCCTTGTGGTTTCACAAGTAAACTTTGTTGGACTAAGCTTCGGTGTCCTGCGCCTGACTCCCACACCACATACACCTCAGCCTTGACAGAACAACACACCAGTATGGAGTCAGCAGGAGCAGTGGCGGCACCCAAGTCGCTGGAGGATCGGATCAGCGACCAAGACACCATGATCCGGCAACTTGGGGCCGCCATGAACGAGGTGTCCAACACTCTGCGCCGGTTGGTTACGGGAGAGGTGCCCACGCCTTCTCACACCATCCCATCACCAACGGCCAGTCCTCCTCTCTCAGCACCGGAACCCAGTGGCATTCGGCTCTCGCTCCCGAGGGCATATGATAGTTCTGCAGCCGGGTGTCAGGGGTTCCTCCTGCAGGTGGAACTCTGCCTGGCCACCATACACCCAGCGCCCTCGGGATACGAGAGCGTCTCCGCCCTCATCTCCTGTCTAGCCGGCAAGGCGTTGGAGTGGGCCAACGCCGAATGGAGGGGAATAGACGCCGCTACCATCACCTACGCGGAGTTCTCCCGCCGCTTCAGGGCTGTCTTCGATCATCCACCTGAGGGGAAGGCGGCGGGGGAGCGTCTGTTGTGAAGATAGAGGTTGACCATGTGTCGGCCGTGCGTAATTGGCAAACTCCAACCACTGTAAAAGAGGTGCAGCAGTTTTTGGGTTTTGCTAATTACTAACCGGAGGTTTATCCGGGGCTTTGGACAGGTTGCAGCTCCCATTACGTCCCTGCTAAAGGGGGGTACGGTTCGCTTGCAGTGGTCAGCTGAGGCGGACAGGGCATTTGCCAAACTAAAAAACCTGTTCACCTCGGCTCCGGTGCTGGCGCATCCGGATCCCTCTTTACCATTCCAAGTAGAGGTAGATGCGTCCGAGGCCGGTATTGGGGCAGTCCTGTCGCAACGGTCCGGCACGCCACCTAAGCTCCGCCCCTGTGCGTTCTATTCTAAGAAGCTCAGCTCGGCGGAGCGTAATTATGACGTAGGGGACAGGGAGCTGTTAGCTGTAGTCCAGGCCCTAAAGGTGTGGAGGCATTGGCTTGAGGGGGCTCAACACCCTTTCCTCATTCTGACTGACCACCGTAACCTGGAGTACATCCGGGCAGCTAGGAGATTGAACCCTCGTCAGGCTAGGTGGAACATGTTCCTGACCCGGTTTGTTTTTAAGATCACATACATCCCAGGGTCCCAGAACGGTAAGGCAGACGCCCTGTCCCGGCGGTATGACACAGAGGAGAGGTCCATTGAGCCTACTCCCATACTGCCGGAGTCTTGTCTGGTGGCTCCGGTGGTGTGGGAGGTCGATGCGGAGATCGAGCGGGCACTGCGTACCGACCCTACTCCCCCGAGTGTCCTGTGGGGGCGGACGCACGTTCCGCTCGAGGTTCGTGATCGCCTTATTTATTGGGCTCATACATCACCCTCCTCTGGACATCCAGGTATTGGCCGGACAGTGCACTGCCTTAGCGTGAAATACTGGTGGCCAACGTTAGCTAAGGATGTGAGGGTTTATGTCTCCTCCTGCTCGGTGTGCGCCCAGTGTAAGGCACCTAGACATTTGCCCAGGGGAAAGTTACATCCCCTGCCCGTTCCACAACGACCATGGTCCCACCTCTTGGTGGATTTTGTGACCGACCTACCCCCCTCCCAGGGGAATACCACCATTTTGGTCGTTGTGGATCGGTTTTCCAAGGCCTGTCGTCTCCTCCCAATGCCGGGTCTCCCTACTGCCCTACAGACCGCTGAGGCCCTATTTACCCACGTGTTCCGGCACTATGGGGTCCCCGAGGATATTGTGTCTGACCGAGGTCCCCAGTTCACCTCCAGAGTCTGGGGGGCGTTCATGGAACGCTTGGGGGTCTCGGTGAGCCTTACCTCGGGGTACCACCCAGAGAGCAATGGGCAGGTTGAACGAGTCAACCAGGATGTGGGTAGGTTTCTGAGGTCCTATTGCCAGGGCCGGCCGGAGGAGTGGTCTAGGTATATCCCCTGGGCAGAGATGGCCCAGAACTCTCTCCGCCACTCCTCCACCAATTTAACACCTTTCCAGTGTGTTTTAGGGTATCAGCCGGTCCTGGCACCATGGCACGAGAGCCAGATCGAGGCCCCTGCGGTGGATGAGTGGATTCGGCGCTCGGAGGAGACGTGGGACGCTGCCCATGTCCATCTGCAGCGGGCCATCCGTCAACAAAAGGCGAGCGCCGATCGCCACCGCAGTGAGGGACCGGTGTACGCACCGGGAGATCGAGTCTGGCTCTCGACTCGAAACCTGCCCCTCCGCCTGCCCTGCCGGAAGCTGGGTCGGGCGGTTTGTGGGGCCCTTTAAAGTCCTGAGAAGATTGAACGAGGTGTGTTACAGGTTACAACTGCCTATTGATTACAAGAATATTAACCCCTCGTTCCATGTGTCTCTTCTCAGGCCGGTGGTAGCTGGCCCACTCCAAGAAGATGAGATAGGAGAGACCCCTCCGCCCCCTTTGGACATCGAGGGGGCCCCGGCGTACAGGGTCCGGACCATCTTGGACTCGAGGCGCCGGATGAGTGGTCTCCAGTATCTCGTGGAGTGGGAGGGGTACGGTCTGGAGGAACGGTGCTGGGTGCCTAGGAGGGACATCCTAGATCCATCCCTCCTGACTGAGTTCCACCGTGGGCATCCCACGCGCCCAGGTCCGCGTCCTCCTGGCCGTCCCCGAGGCCGGGGTCGGCGCACGGCTGGAGCCGCGCGTCAAGGGGGGGGTACTGTCACGGATTCTGCCGAGGCTGCTCCTCCTCCTAGTTCGGGCAGGCTTCGGCGTTCGTCGTCCCCGGAGTACTAGCTGCCACCGTTGAATGTTTCTATGTTTGATTGCTTTTGTCTGTCTATTACACCTGTGTCCGTTTGTGTCTGATTACGTGTCCTATAAGTTGCCTGTTTTGTATTGGTTAGGTTGTGTGTTGTTTTTCGCCTGTCCGTAGTGCTGCGTGTTTGTCTCTGTTTTGTTGTTTTATTGTTTTACGCATAGTTGCGTAATTGCTCGCCTCTGTTGTGTTTTGAGGCCGATCATTGTATCTTTGCCTTGTGGTTTCACAAGTAAACTTTGTTGGACTAAGCTTCGGTGTCCTGCGCCTGACTCCCACACCACATACACCTCAGCCTTGACAGTCATGCATACTCTCACACTTAATGGGGGCAACAACACTTTAGCTGTATTGTAAATCCTTCAGTGTTCCCTCAACTTTCCCTCTGTCTAATTGTTAAGAGATTAGCTGTTGGATGTATTGTAAAAGAAAGACAGGATATGTTAACCAGCACTGTCAATATGCTGTGGGCAAAACAGTGTAACATGAAGGCATAACCTGGAGGTGATCATTATCTAACATGCTCACAGAGTGAGATGTAACTACCTGGCATTCTATCTGGACATGTATGTTCACACAGCCATTCTAATGCATTGAATGGTCTCTCAAGTACTGAGCTTCTCCTCTGTTCCCTACCCATATTTCAATATTATCCCCTTTACTCCTCTCCCCACTGACCCCCCTCTCTTATCCCCCCGGCCTTCTCCTCACTTCCCCCTCTCCAACCCTCTGCATCCCCTTCACCCCCGCTTCCCCCCGGTCCTCCCATCTCCTCCTTCCCCTTCCACAGTATGTGTTTAATGAGCTTGTTCTGAGCTGTGTTTAAGCACATTAACCTTTGGTGGATGGCATAGGGACTGCTATTGATACAGACACACTGTGCTTGTGGTTTTTAACTTGTTGTAAATGTGGTGATTTAATCTGTTTAACGGAGAGGAAAAACTGCAGTACTAGTTTTTATTTTCTTGGTACTCGAGAAGTCATGATACAGTGGCTTGCGAAGGTATTCACTCCCCTTGGCATTTTTTCCATTTTGTTGCCTTACAACCTGGAATTAAAATAATAATATAATAATAATATGCCATTTAGCAGACGCTTTTATCCAAAGCGACTTACAGGCATGCTGACCACTTTGAAGATGCAAAATATTTGTTATTGTGGGGATGGTGTTCTTGGGGTGATGAGAGGTGTTGGGTTTGCACCAGACATAGCGTTTTCCTTGATGGCCAAAAAGCTCAATTTTTGTCTCATCTGACCAGAGTACCTTCTTCCATATGTTTGGGGAGTCTCCCACATGGCTTTTGGCAAACACCAAACGTGTTTGCTTATTCTTTTCTTTAAGCAATGGCTTTTTTCTGGCCACTCTTCCGTAAAGCCCAGCTCTGTGGAGTATACGGCTTAAAGTGGTCCTATGCAGCTCCTTCAGGGTTATCTTTGGTCTCTTTGTTGCCTCTCTGATTAATGCCCTCCTTGCCTGGTCCGTGAGTTTTGGTGTGCGGCCCTCTCTTGGCAGGTTTGTTGTGGTGCCATATTCTTTCAATTTTTTTATAATGGATTTAATGGTGCTCTGTGGGATGTTCAAAGTTTCGGATATATTTTTATAAACCAACCCTGATCTGTACTTCTCCACATCTTTGACCCTGACCTGTTTGGAGAGCTTCATGGTGCCGCTTGCTTGGTGGTGTTGCAGACTCTGGGGCCATTCAGAACAGGTGTGTGTATATATACTGAGATCATGTGACAGATCATGTGACACTTAGATTGCACACAGGTGGACTTTATTTAACTAATTATGTGACTTCTGAAGGTAATTGGTTGCACCAGATCTTATTTAGGGGCTTCATAGCAAAGGGGAAAACATATGCACGCACCACTTTTCCGTTATTTTTTATTTCTTATTTTTTGAAACAAGTAATTTTTTTCATTCCACTTCACCAAATTATGTGTATGTCCATTACATGAAATCCAAATAAACATCTATTTAAATTACAGGTTGTAATGCAACAAAATAGGAAAAATGCCAAGAGGGATAAATACGTTTTCAAGGCACTGTAAACATCTGAAATAAGTAAGGAAATGCACTTGCTTTCTTGGTATTTGATAGTTTTCTGAAGATTATGTTTTTTACAACAGTAGCTAAGTTGGGGAGAAGTCTGTCCATAATAAAATGATGCTCTGCCTTCTTAACAGCACTATCAACAAGCCAGGTCCTACAGGCCCTAGTTTCGTCGCACCTGGACTACTCTCCAGTCGTGTGGTCAGGTGCCACAAAGAGGGACTTAGAAAAATTACAATTGGCTCAGAACAGGGCAGCACGGCTGGCCCTTAAATGTACATGGAGAGCTAACATTAATAATATGCATGTCAATCGCTCATGGCTCAAAGTAGAAGTATTGACATGCTGAATGCACCGAGCTGTCTGTTTAAACTACTAGCACACAGCTCGGACACCCATGCATACCCCACATGACATGCCATCAGAGGTCTCTTCACTATCCCCAAGTCAAGAACAGATTATGGGAGGCACACAGTACTACATAGAGCCAAGGCTACATGAAACTCTAATCCACATCAGGTAACTGATGCAAGCAATAGAATCCGATTAAAAAACAGATAAAAATACACCTTATAGAACAGCGGGGACTGTGAAGAGACACACACATAGGCACAGACACACGCATACACATACATGCACTCTACACACACGTGCACATGGATTTTATATTGTAGGTACTGTGTGTGGTAGTAGAGTAGTGGCACACACTTAATGGTGTGGTCCTCTGTAGCTCAGCTGGTAGAGCACGGCGCTTGTAACGCCAAGGTAGTGGGTTCGATCCCCGGGACCACCCATACACAAAAATGTATGCACGCACGATTGTAAGTCGCTTTGGATAAAAGCGTCTGCTAAATGCCTTTTTTTTTTTTTATGTGTTGTGAAAAGTGTTATGAAATGTAATGTCAAGTAATATTTTTTTATTGTATATAACTGCCTTAATGTTGCTGGACCCCAGGAAGAGTAGCTGCTGCCTTGCCAGCAGCTAATGGGGAACCTTAATAAACACAAATACTGTATAATTTTACAGTACTGTACGATGTCCATATACTCTCTATGAATCAGAGATGTGCAACACAATACATTGTAGCAAGGCCTTAAATCAACACATTTCTCATGACACAGACCAAATAAGGGAAGTGAGACTAGGCTCAACCCACAATGTTGTTTGCAAAGCTGTATTTACCCTGGTGTTAAGAGGAAGTGGGAAACAACCCGTCATTATGGATTCATTATGAAAAGCCAAAGAGCACATGCACGACGATGGATATAGAACCGATACTGTGTACAGAGAGGCCCACAGCCAGTCAACCTTTATTTCTCCAGGGATCTGTAACAGATGTACTACAACTACATGTCCTCCGGCCTACATTGTATCTCGGCACCGATTTAGGTCATACACAGGCCATATGACATAACATCTATGACATCTTCTGCCCTATCGCTGTGGCATATGCCTCCAGTCATCACTGTGCTGTATGCATCCTTACATCACAGCCGTGGTATTTCCCCTCTGACCCCTCACCTCTGACCCCTGATGGACGGGAAAGGGGATACCTAGTCAGTTGCACATCTGAATGCGTTCAACCGAAATGTGTCTTCCGCATTTAACCCAACCCCTCTGAATGCAACTTTCACGTCCCAGCCACCTCCTCTCTCCACCTGATCTAATAGTGGCCACAGCACAGGAGTCAAATTACTCTGTGTTTCTCAAAATGCATACTACCGTGCTCCGAGCACGCAAATTGGAGCACGGGAGGGTCGGAGTATGAGTCCAAATCAAAGTATGCGAAACGGAGCATGGAGGGCACTTCTCGCTTGTGTACTCCGTTTGTACATATTTTGAAGCAAGCTTAAATGGAAACTATGCATATTTTTATCATTATTTGTGCTGAAGCGAGAGAAAATACACTCCGACTTCGGAATGAAATGTTGCCTATTCACATCTCATACGTTGCCTGACTACAATATTTTAAAATACACGTTAATAAATAAATGCTGTGTTAATTTTGGCATGTTTATTTGCCTACGTACCGTGGATCGCAAGCCCATAGTAAGTCAATAGGGCTAGCTACTAGTACTGTTAGCTAGCCAGATAGCGACGAAGAATGGTTAGCTAGCTACCCACGAAGAATTGACATCTGCTTTGTGTATATCTTGTTTCATCTCTATTGCAATTGTTGTCCTGGCTGGACGACGGTTCAGTGAATGGGTAAGTCCATAGTAAGTCAATAAGGCTAACTGGCTAGCCACGAAGAATTGGAAGTTAACCACGAAAAATATACATCTACCTTGCATAACATTAGTTTTAGGTCATTTTTGCCTGTTTAACTAGCTTGCTAGCTAGATTATTACGATTCAATCACATATCTAGCTGATAATTATGAAGTAAAACGTTTGCTTTGTGTATATCTAGTTTTGTCTATTGTTGCCATTGTCCTGCTGGAAGAAGGTTCAGTGAATGGGGAGGTGAAGCGTGAGGTAATACAGTAGGGGGAGTGTGAGTGCTTCTCAAATGTATTGTTTTATGCATTCTCCACACTCTCGTCCTCACAAGAACGTACTCAAGAGAACGTGGTCGGAGAATGCACTCGGAGCATGAGAGTGTGGAGCACCCTCAGTGTTGCCTAACAGTGGTTCAGTCAATGTCATTTAGCATATAAAATCACACTTTTGGGTGCTGCCTTGGGTTGAAAAACATTACTACTTACTCCTCATCTACTTTTATTGTCAATTTTTCATAGCATTGCTGTTATTTCACAATCACTTCCACTATCGTCATACATGTACCCCTTGAGCAAACAAGTGACTCCTTTTTATCGACTGCACTCCATTCCTTGTGATGTACGACAATGTGAACGACTGAACACAGACCACAAGCTCATTCATGCCTAATTAGAGGCAATCAAAAGCAACACACTACAGCGTTCTGAGCTAAACAGTAAACAGTTCCCATTTGAGTTTGTCAGATTGCTACACAGACAGAATGACAGTTCTGTAGGGGGCGGTAAACAAACCTCTTCTTCAGGCAGGCTCCCTGGGGACCTATGGCTATGATGGATACATGGCTTCATGCTTCTCTCTCAGGGGCTCCCCCCTCCCTCTCCTCCCTCTCTCTCTGATTGTCTTTTACTTGCGTGTCTCCCGTGAGAGGAGCAGTCATATTGTTTCTCCCTCAAGCAGATGCTCTTCCCTCTCTCCTGCCTGTACTCTCACTGTCTGTTGTGCTGTGAGACTGAGACAGACACTATTATGGTGCTGCTGGCTGCGAGATTATTTTAAAAGTGAAGTCACTGTGGAGGGTTTATCAGGGTTTGTTCATATCTTCTTCTTCTCTGCGCCACTGTACTGCAGACAGACACTCAATGATTTGGTGGTGGAGAGATGGAGAAAAGTTTAAGAGCTACAGTGTGAGCAGACAGGATTAGTGCCATGGGAATTGCTTTTATTGCTCTTAAGGTCAGAAACATATTTATAATCCAGGAGAGGATGCAGAGCTGCCTGCGGTACCAGCCTGGTCTCATAGACTAGACGTAACATAGTAAACGTAAATCTGGTGTTTACATTTGGTACATTTGGTATGGTTACATAAGACAGATGGTTACTTAAGGCAAAACTGAAAGTAGCGTGGTTGGTCTGGGTGGTTGGGTGTGCGTATAACCTGAACTTTTAGCAACCCAAAGGTTGCGAGTTCAAATCTCATCACGGGCAACTTAGCCATCTAGCTAGAATTCGTAACATATCATACGTTTTACAAATTCGTAAGTTGTAGTATGTTTAGCATATTTGGAACATATTGTACGTTTTGCAAATTCATAATATAATATGAATTGTAATATGTAACATATTATACGAAATGGGTGATGGACATCCACAAATTAATACATACCTTACCAAATGGAGTGTCTCTGATTTACGTACAGAATAATACAAAATACTCTGAGAACAGGTTGACAGTTCGTTTACATTTTAGTAAGTTAGCAGATGCTCTTATCCAGTGCGATTTACAGTAGTGAGTGCATACATTTTCATATTTGTTCGTACTGGTCCCCCGTGGGAATTGAACCCACAACGCTGGCGTTGCAAGTGCCATGCGCTACCAACTGAGCCACACGGGACTTCAAACAATATGGAGCTAGACTATGAGACTGGCTGGTGCAGGTCGGGATCTGCATTGTCCAATCAATGCAATGCGAATTTAGATGAAACTCATTATAGGAAGATAATCATATGTGTTTATACGGTCATAGTAGATAAGCAGCAGACAACAGCAACAGGAGAATCAAAGCGTGAAAATGTATGCACTCACTAACTGTAAGTCGCTTTGGATAAGAGCGTCTGCTAAATGACTAAAATGTAAATGTAAGATTAGAGCCTGTTTGTGTTGGGTGATATTACCAAAGTTTTTTTTTATAACTAAATCAAGATATACCACAGCCTGTCGTTTATAATGGGAAAAAATTAGTCATAGCGGGCAGAACAAGCAAGGAGGTGGGCAGAGCCAAGCACGAGCTAGCGAGATCCTATTGGCGCGTTCTAGCATGCATCTGCATATTTCCCTTAGGGGACGCCTACTCTGTGGAGTGCGCAGGTGCAATAACTCAATTCGCCTTCGGACTCCTTCTAAACAACGCAATTTCTTAAAACTTTTGCAATGGGTAAAGTCTGCAAAACTTAGTCCACTCTGTTCATAACAGATTCTAGTTTCAGGGACATAAAACTATATTGAAATTAAATGTTTCATCGATGAGGGAATGTGCACAATGTCGGGCAAAATCCATCTCGTTCCATCTTCTCCCAGTGCCTGCCAGTGGTCTTCCTCTCCCTACCATATGTGGATTACATCATCATGCAAAATGTAGAGGATTTGAAGGAGAACACTTAGACTGACATCTGGTGGTTGTGTCCAACATTAAACCCTCTTGAACCACTTCCTAACCACCTCCGAACCACCTCTCTGAGACAATTTGCTCATCAGCTCTGCTGTTGGATGAATGATCCGACATCACCACGTCTCCATGGTAGATCAAACAATAACCTGTTCATGCATAGGGACAGAATCATGGCAGCCACCATAGCGTTTCATATCACGGCTATGTGTAGTAGCATGGTAAATGGCGTCTACGTACATCCATCCCTCTCTCAGGGTAAACTGTTTTACTGCCATTAGGCAGCTGCTGCACATGTCTGACTGTGAACATAGTGACGCTGAAGGTTGTGTTGCCACCCTCCCAGTGACAGTCATTAGTCAGGGATTAGGGCCTCTTTTGAAGTCAAACTCCGCTTTGAAGAGCCTGCAATTCACATCCAAGCGGGAGCAATCCGGCCTCGCTCTGGGAGCACCACTGCTGCCACCGCTCGCATTTCCACAACACTGATTTGTGTTTGTTTGTTTGCCTTGTCGACAATCTCAAAGGAACCTCTTAATAATGCTAATGGAAAAATGGCTTAAAAGCCTCCTTGCAGTTTGCCTGTATACCACAGTGAAAAGCGAGGGAGAGAGTGTCACGGTTTCGGCCGAGGCTGCCTCTCTCCCTTGTTCGGGCAGGCTTCGGCGTTCGTCGTCTCCGGAATTCTAGCTGCCACCGATTGATGTTTCATGTTCGTTTGCTTTTGTCTGTTTGTTTCTACACCTGTTTCTGTTTTGTAGTAATTAGTGTCCTATAAGTTTCTCGTTGTGTTTGTCTTGTGTTGTGTGTGATTGTTACCGTCAGTCTGTGTATTGCTCGGTTGAGCGTTATTTTCTCCACTGTTTGCTGGAGCGTTCGTTGCACTTGTGTGTGCACTTATTTCATCCTGACGCACCTGTTTGTGCGCATTGTCTTTTCGCCTTCGTGCGTATTTTGCTGTCAGGCTTATTTCGTCCTGTTGCCTGTGTTTAGGCAGGAATACAGCTTTTTGGAATTCAGTCTGCTTCCTGCGTTTGATTCCTACACCACACCTACAACACGACCTGACAGAATCACACACCACACAGTATGGAATCAGCAGGAGCCGAAGCAGCACATTCAAGACTGGAAACCCAGGTTCGGGAACAGCAAGAGCAGCTCCTGCAGATGGGGGCCGCCCTGCAGGAGGTGATGACCACCCTCCGAGGCTGGGGTCCGCCTCCACCGCCAGCCGCCCTGCCAGCACCATCGGCCAGCCCACCCAGTCCAGCGCCGGAACCTCGCGGAGTCCGACTATCTCTCCCGAGGTCCTACGACGGGACCGCAGCTGGGTGTCAGGGATTCCTGCTCCAGGTAGAGCTGTACCTGGCCACAGTACATCCGGCACCTTCAGGGCATGAGAGCGTGTCCGCCCTGATCTCCTGCCTGGCCGGTAAAGCGTTGGAGTGGGCCAACGCGGAGTGGAGGAAGATCGACGCCACGACTATTACATACACCGAGTTCTCCCGCCGCAGGGCGGTGTTCGACCACCATCCCCGGAGGGGAAAGCGGCGGGGAGCGTCTGGTCTTCCTCAGGCAGGGGAGGAGGAGTGCCCAGGAATTCGCACTCGATTCCGTGACTCTAGCGGCAGATGCAGGGTGGAATGAGCGGGCCCTCATCGATCTATACCGATGTAGCCTCAGAGAGGACGTCCGTCGGGAGCTGGCCTGTAGGGACACCAGTCTCACTTTCGACCAGCTGGTCGACATGTCAATCAGGTTAGATAACCTATTGGCTACCCGCGGACGTCCTGAGGGGGGTCCGTCCATTCCATCCTCCAGCGCATCCGAGCCGTGTCCTATGGAGCTCGGGGCGCTGGCGCTAGAGATAGGAGGAGTCGGCAGACTAGGGGGTCCATCCACTGCACCAACTGTGGTCGGGGAGGACACACCGCGGCTAGGTGCTGGGGATGGCCTCCTAGGGAGATGACGACAGGTCCCGCACTGGGGATTCCTTCCAGGTGAGTAGGCGCCCACTCACCCAGAGCTCTCTGTTGCCCATTTCTGTATGCCTGTATGTTTTCCACAGGTAGCACCTCATGCCCAGCATAAGGCGCTGGTAGATTCAGGCGCAGCTGGGAATTTTATTGATAAAAAGTTTTGTTTAGCGTTAGGGATTCCCCTCATTCCTGTTGATGTTCCTTTTCCCGTTCACGCCCTAGATAGTCAGTCCGTTGGGTACGGGCTTGATCAGGGAGGTCACGGCGCCACTTAGGATGTGTGCGCAGGGGGGGATCATCAGGAGATGATTCAGCTGTTCCTGATTGACTCTCCCTGCGTATCCGGTGGTGCTGGGCATGCCCTGGTTGAGTACCCATAACCCAGTGATTTCGTGGCAGGAGAGGGCTCTGATGGAGTGGTCTGCTCAGTGTGTGGGTAGATGTTTGGGCGTTTCCGTAGGGGCTACCTCGGTGGAGAGTCCAAACCAGGTGCCCGCATTGCACATTCCACCTGAGTATGGGGATTTGGCTATCGCGTTTAGTAAGGCGAGGCGACAGCGGTTGCCACCCCATAGGCAGGGGGATTGTGCGATAAACCTTCAGGCAGGAGCTGCGCTCCCACGGAGTCATGTGTATCCTCTGTCTCAGGAGGAGAAGAAAGCTATGGAGATTTACATAGACGAATCGCTGAGACAGGGATACATACGGCCGTCCACTTCCCCGCGTCCTCGAGTTTCTTTTTCGTGAAGAAGAAGGATGGTGGTTTGCGTCCGTGCATCGATTACCGTGGTCTCAATCAGATTACGGTGAAGTATAGTTATCCACTCCCGCTGATTGCGACCATGACTGAGTCGTTGCATGGGGCGCGTTTCTTCACGAAATTAGATCTCAGGAGCGCGTACAACTTGGTGCGCATCAAGAAGGATGATGAATGGAAAACAGCCTTTAGTACCACCTCGGGCCATTACGAGTATCTAGTCATGCCATACGGGTTGATGAATGCTCCGTCGGTTTTCCAATCATTTGTGGATGAGATCTTCAGGGACATGCAGGGACAGGGAGTCGTTGTGTACATAGATGACATTCTCGTGTACTCACCTACCCGTGTCGAGCATGTGGCCCTGGTGCGCAGAGTGTTGCGGAGGCTGGTGGAGCACGACCTGTATGTGAAGGCAGAGAAGTGTCTGTTTTTCCAGGAGTCTATCTCCTTTTTGGGGGTATCAGTTGTCAGCGTCAGGGGTGAAGATGGAGGTAGACCGAAGCGTCGGCCGTGCGTAATTGGCAAACACCAACCACTGTGAAAGAGGTGCAGCAGTTTTTGGGGTTTGCAATTACTACCGGAGGTTTATCCGGGGGTTTTGGGCAAGTGGCAGCTCCCATCACGTCTCTCTTGAAGGGGGGTCCGGTGCGTCTGCAGTGGTCAGTCGAGGCGGACAGGGCGTTTGGGAGGCTGAAGGACCTGTTTACCTCGGCTCGGTGCTGGGCGCATCCGGATCCCTCTTTACCATTTCAGGTAGAGGTGGACGCGTCTGAGGCCGGTATTGGCGCCGTGCTTTCACAACGGTCAGGCGCGCCACCTAAACTCCGCCCCTGTGCCTTCTATTCCAAGAAGCTCAGCCCGGCGGAGCGAAATTATGACATAGGGGACAGGGAGCTGTTAGCTGTGGTACAGGCCCTTAAGGTGTGGAGGCACTGGCTTGAGGGGGCTCAACACCCTTTCCTCATTTTGACGGACCACCGTAACCTGGAGTACATCCGGGCAGCGAGGAGGCTGAACCCTCGGCAGGCTAGATGGAGTATGTTTTTGACCCGTTTCTCTTTTAAGATCACCTACATCCCTGGGTCACAAAAGCGGGAAGGCAGATGCGCTGTCTCGGCTGTAATGACGGGGAGGAGAGGTTCGTGGAGCCCACTCCCATACTGCCGGAGTCGTGTCTAGTGGCACCGGTGGTGTGGGAGCTCGATTCTGAGCTCGAGCGGGCATTACGCACCGACCCTAGTCCACCACAATGCCCGGAGGGTCGGAAGTATGTTCCGCTCGAGTGTCGGGATCGATTGATCTATTGGGCTCACACGTCACCCTCCTCTGGACACCCGGGTATCGGCCGGACAGTGCACTGTCTTAGTGCCAAATATTGGTGGCCCACGTTGGCCAGGGATGTGAGGGTTTATGTTTCCTCCTGCTCGGTGTGCGCCCAGTGTAAGGCGCCTAGACATCTGCCTAGGGGTAAGTTACTGCCCCTGCCCGTTCCATAACGACCATGGTCCCACCTCTCGGTGGATTTTATAACTGACCTTCCCCTCTCTCAAGGGAATACTACCATCCTGGTCGTTGTGGACCGGTTCTCTAAGGCCTGTCGTTTGCTCCCCATGCCGGGTCTTCCTACTGCCCTGCAGACCGCCGAAGCTATATTCACCCATGTGTTCCGGCACTACGGGGTGCCCGAGGACATTGTGGCTGACCGAGGTCCCCAATTCACCTCCAGAGTCTGGAGAGCTTTTATGGAGCGGTTGGGGGTCTCGGTGAGCCTCACCTCGGGTTACCACCCGGAGAGTAATGGGCAGGTGGAACGCGTTAACCAGGATGTGGGTAGGTTTCTCAGAACGTACTGCCGGGATCGGCCGGAGGAGTGGGCGAGATATGTGCCCTGGGCCGAGATGGCACAGAACTCTCTCCGCCACTCCTCCACCCAACTAACCCCTTTTCAGTGTGTTTTGGGGTACCAGCCGGTTCTGGCACCATGGCATGAGAGCCAGATCGAGGCCCCCGCTGTGGATGAGTGGGTGCGGCGCTCGGAGGAGACGTGGGGACGCTGCACACGTCCATCTGCAGCGTGCCATACGTCGACAGAAGACGAGCGCCGACCTACACCGCAGTGAGGGGCCAGTGTACGCACCTGGAGATCGAGTCTGGCTCTCTGCCAGAAACCTGCCCCTCCGCCTGCCCTGTCGGAAGCTGGGTCGGCGGTTTGTAGGGCCATTTAAAGTCCTGAGAAGGTTGAACGAGGTATGTTATAGATTACAGTTACCAGTTGAGTATAAGTGTATTAACCCCTCGTTCCATGTGTCCCTTCTCAGGCCGGTGGTAGCAGGCCCACTCCAAGAACATGAGATCTTGGAGACCCCCCGGCCCCGTTGGACATCGAGGGGTACCGGCGTACACCGTGAGATCCATCTTGGATTCTAGACGTCGGAGAGGGGGTCTTCAGTATCTAGTGGAGTGGGAGGGGTACGGTCCGGAGGAGCGGTGCTGGGTGCCGAGGAGAGACATCTTGGACCCGTCGCTCCTGACGGAATTCCATCGGGGTATCCGACGCGCCCTGCGCTCGCGGCCTCCGGGTCGTCCCCAAGGCCGGGAGTCGGCGCGCGTCTGGAGCCGCGCGTCAAGGGGGGTACTGTCACGGTTTCGGCCGAGGCTGCCTCTCTCCCTTGTTCGGGCAGGCTTCGGCGTTCGTCGTCTCCGGAATTCTAGCTGCCACCGATTGATGTTTCATGTTCGTTTGCTTTTGTCTGTTTGTTTCTACACCTGTTTCTGTTTTGTAGTAATTAGTGTCCTATAAGTTTCTCGTTGTGTTTGTCTTGTGTTGTGTGTGATTGTTACCGTCAGTCTGTGTATTGCTCGGTTGAGCGTTATTTTCTCCACTGTTTGCTGGAGCGTTCGTTGCACTTGTGTGTGCACTTATTTCATCCTGACGCACCTGTTTGTGCGCATTGTCTTTTCGCCTTCGTGCGTATTTTGCTGTCAGGCTTATTTCGTCCTGTTGCCTGTGTTTAGGCAGGAATACAGCTTTTTGGAATTCAGTCTGCTTCCTGCGTTTGATTCCTACACCACACCTACAACACGACCTGACAGAGAGGGAGAGAGGCAGCTTTGCCAGGACAGCATGAGACCTGTTTTTTCTTGCACACTTATTATCAGATGTACTTTCTGTATCTTTACAAAACAACATGAGGAGTATAATAGGTTGATCTGTTTATACATCACTCATCAGTTCTCAGAGGCTGAGCTGTAACATATTACTGTGTGGAAGTCTCTGTGGAATAATCCTCCTAATATTAGTAAGAAAATCAGCTTGGTTGGGGGGACTAAACATGCTCAAGATGGTCTCAAATGACATCCTATTCCTTGTGTAGTGTACACTCTTTTGACCAGAGTTGATGGACAGCCTGGGTCTTACAATGGGTGGCACACAGGAAGTAGAGTTGAGGTACTGAATCAAATTGATTTACATGCAATTTAAGCAAAAATATGTTCACTCTTGTCTTGTGCAGTTCCAGTATTGGGTTCAAAATCAGTTCTTCAAAAGAAACACGAGAACAACGAGAAATGCTATTAATCTTTCTTGAAAGTGAGGTGTCATTGCTTGAATGATCCACATCCCATCCCATTCCACACCATGCTCATCCAGCACCACCATGCTCATCCAGCACCACCATGCTCATCCAGCACCACCATGCTCATCCAGCACCACCATGCTTATCCTACGAGAAAATGTAGTAGAACTAATAACTCTAAATATTAGTTCAAACACTCACGGCGGTCCGCTCCCTCCATTCCAGCTCTATGGCTTTGAACACTCCACAGACAGGCAGCAACATTTCATCCTTGCGTCATGATTTCATAGTTACCTCGCAAATGTGGCTTATGATCTAATTTTGCTTGCTAATGTATTCCCCCTTCTTCTCCCTCTCGCTTTGTTCTCTGGGTAGAGAAGTTTAGTACACACTCAAGTAATGATGCAGAGAGTGCAGCCTAGTGTTTACAGAGTCGACTCTGCATGCCAAAAGGAGAGAGGAGAGAGGCAGAGGCAGGCAGCAGAGGCCTGCAAGCCAGCCCCATATGTAAATGTAATTACGTTTCAAACTCAGCCGGTGGTTTTCCACCCTGCCTGCCTTTCCATCTCCGTCTGGCTCTGTTAATAGAGACGACAGCCGTACAATCTGCACTTTACTGAGAACAAAGCATCAAATCAAGGAAATAATTTATTATTTGTCTAGTTGTGGTTGGCTGGGTTGATGCACACAGTGAATGGCCATTTTTCTGTCAAAACTGTAGTCCGGCTGTGATGGAAAATTTTGGGATTAGTCTGAAGGCAGTGAGACAAATGTAGATTGTCGAATGCCTTCTACATGGATTATAGTCAAATTTGCTTGTTTGGTCAGAAAACCTAAATGTGATAGAATCCATTGCCAAATAAGACCACCTTTTTCAACAAAAGAAAGGGAGACTTGTTCGTAGCAGTGCCAATAGTATGCCATTATCCAGTGATATCCTGTAGAGAATGTGAGGCCACATTACCATTGTTATGCAGGTCTAGTACTGTCTGTATGCTACCGATTGAGCATTTAATAGCTGAGCCCAGAGGAAAGATATTCTATTCAAATTCAAACCACGAGATTGTAATTTCATGCCCTTGAAGAGTCTTGTTTATACAAATTGAAATTAAATGGCAAATGGTATGAAAATGATACCATGGTTCAATTTACTTGCTTCCAATAAATAGCCCACACTGCACTGTCTGTCTATCTGATAATCCAAATCAACATACGCTGACCTTAATAACATTAAGAAAAAACTACATTTCCCATTGACAACTCGACCTGGCCCTGTGCAGCTTGTGCAGTATAGTGATATGATCTGTAGTCCCCAAGTGTTAATAATGTTAGGTGGTAATGGAAAGGGTTGGCTGGAGGGCAAGCTGTGTCTCCTGTGCTGTGGCTGTTAAAGTTCTGGGTCTCCTGGGCCTGCTATATGTCACCCAGCCCTGTATCGGTCCACTCCGCCGCGCCTCCACTGCTGCAGCTGCACACAGCCAGCCAGGCAGAGTTCAACCTTTGGAAATGTCAGCGCGATAAAACCCAATGAATCTAATGTGCCGGGCCTGCAGTGTCTAACACCATTAGTTTTAATCCTATTTGCGGGTGAAACTGCTCTTGAAAGGTAAAGGAATCTATATCTGTCTTTCAGCCCTGAGCCAGGCAGCCAGGCAATTGTAAATCTCTCAATGTGCTGACGCCCTTCTCCCTGGTTATAGGGGTGAAATGGTACTGTATCCTTCCCAACTGTCTGTCTCTTTATGGTAGGTGGAGATATTTGACTTGAGGCTTTAGGCCAGTGAACTGCTAAGTAATAGAGCTGAAGAAGTGGGTGGAGGGAGAGAGAGAGGGAGGGAGGGAGGAAGGGACAGACATACTGTATAAGAGCTACTGCAGTCCGAAACGGGGCTCAAAAAAGAGCTGTCCTTTCCACTCCAATTGTCTTCTCACCACTTGGCTTGTGAGGGTCAGAGCAGTACATGGTCTCAATTGTACTGTGATGAATTTATATAGTGCAGTGGTCTTTTCAAATCAAGATGCTGCTGCTGCGGTTACTGCTGACCAGTCGACTTGATGTCAGGGATGTCTTTGATGTTGTTGTTGTTGTATACATTATTGTACATGTTGATGCTTTCAGAAATACAAATGATTAATTGGAATGCTTTAGAATCTGGTCTGATTTATAGAAGCTCAGATCTTGAATACTGAGTGTCTGGCTGTTTCTATAGCAACCAGGTCTGTTTTGTCTGGCTTTCTGGGCAATATAGGTACACATCCAATCATGATGGAGATGCAGTCATTACATCCGGTCAGAGGCTGACATATGAGCACCTTTGATGAATAACTCTTCAGTGTGCAGTCTTACTCTCCTGTCCCTAGAAATAAAGTTATTATATTCTCTTTTCTTTTCTATTCTATTCTATCTGGCCTCATTATGAGCAGTATGTCTGAGCCACTTCCTTTCTGAAGAAGAAAGGAGATGTGGGGACTGCGATTTCACTTCCTTATTCATGGAGGAGTGTGGCTTCCTGTCAGGCTGACATATAGGGTCTCTCTGGCTATTTGAGGAGTGTAGTAATAATTGTCTCAAAAGGTTTAAGCAGGTCTATAAATCAGACTAGGCCCAGGCAAGGGCACAGTTTCATGCCAGTATACTGATGCGTAGTACACTGTTTATAAGGAAACTGTTTACAGCGGTTTCACATCTCCTTCCACACCCACTTCCCCTCCCTCCACTTAAAGAGATTCGCTGGTACTTTTGTATACTTTTTACACAGTCGTTCTGAAAGTAGCACTTGAGCCAAAAGTAGTCCCCGAAATTGCGTACTCACCAAGAACAAACAGGTTAAAAATAACCCAACCAGTAACCCAACCATGTGTCACTATAGCACCTACCTTGGGTGTTTTAATTTTTACCCAATACACTGTGTACCTTTTTTTTACCCAACACATTTGGTTATCTAATTAACCCAAAGATGGGTTAACTATAACCCAATAGCTGTGTTTTTAATAACCCATCTATATTATATATTTAAAAATATATATAATCTTATTTTATTGTTACTATCATTAATTTAAATCAACAAGAACATATTTAGATACTGAATGATAAAAGTACAATGCATTGTAAACATAATCATTTTATTGGAAGTAAATAACAACGCAATTTTTCATACAATGTCAATGTGATACAAAGGTCATACAAAGGTACAATACTTTTTATGTGTGTAGAAGAGCTGCTTCAAAATGTATACAGTATATAAACAATGCACAATATCAACATAAATAGTTAGATACAAAGGCTGCATTTACATACAAAGGTAGTCCAATTCTGATATCCCTTCCACCAATAGGTCCCCCGACCAACCACACCAGACATTTTCACATCAGATCGTTCTCAGAGCTGATCTGATTGGTCAATAGACCAACCAGTTAAAAAAAGAGCCGAACCGGGCCGCTTGTCCAAACGCAGCCCAACTGATGTGTTCCAATATGGCTTAGCATTCAAGAAATTAAAGAGAGAAAAAAACAGGATAGTCACTTATGGCAGAGCATTGGTATCTAAGATACCATTAATAGATAGTGATCTTTTTTTTTTTTTTTACACCATGTGTCCAAATCCCTCCCTGTAACGCTGCTGGGTTTTTCAAGCTCAACTGTTTCCTGTGTGTATCAAAAATGGTCCACCACCCAAAGGACATCCATCCAACTTGTGGAAAGCATTGGAGTCAACATGGGCCAGCATCCCTGTGGAATGCTTTCGACACCTTGTAGAGTCCATGCCCTGACAAATTGAGGCTGTTCTGAGGGCAAAAGTGGGTGCAACTCAATATTAGGAAAGTGTTCCTAATGTTTTGTACACTCAGTGTATACACGAGTACAAATGTAAACTCAGGTACATAATCAATCAGACACTGGTATCGGTTTCAACAAAATAAAGAAGAGGTTGCCATGTCTTATAAAAGAAATGTGTGGATCCACATAGTGTACATTTAATTTTCTCCATTGTGAGACTTTGCAACATGTTATTAACCCATTGATTTTAAGTTGGTGGGTTTGGGTTTTTCCAGTGGGTCAAAATCAGGTTTCTAGCAATCAGACAGGCATATGCCAAGGCATTTGCTTCCACCTTTGTTATTCCAGAACTACCAGCAGTTTTCCTAAAAAATAATAATAATAATAATATGCCATTTAGCAGACGCTTTTATCCAAAGCGACTTACAGTCATGTGTAAAGAACCTGTAGCTACGGTATCAGTGGGTCAGGACTTATAGATACTTGTGTTATATTGGATATTGCATAACAAATAGCATCCCAATAGCCTTTTAGTTTAGGACACAACCAGAACACATGTGCATGAGGTGCAATGTTATGTTGCCATGTTATAACTTAACATTTTAAACACATTCCCATTAATACCCCACCCTCCCTATCCGTAACACATGGGATGTTAAATAAAAGTTAAAACAAGACAAATACACTAAGTTTCAAAAGGTCCACTAAATACAATTATACAATACAAAAGCACAATTACATTGAACATTACACAGGGCTGTGAGCAGTGTAGCTTGTCCCCGAGCTGATGGACGAATGCTTCTTGGCTCTGCCTGCTGGAGGTATTGCTTATTGGTTCCAACCTTAAAGCGGCAATCTGCGGTTGCTACATCCATTTTTGGTATTCTAAATGAATGATGTGTACCTATTGATTATTTAAGAATATAACTTATAAATGCCTCATGAGCTTAGTTAAACTGTTGTACCCCTTCCAGAACCCATAAACTGGGTGGTTCGAGCCCTGAATGCTGATTGGCTGAAAGCCGTGGTATATCAGACCATATACCACAGGTATGACAAAACATTTATTTTTACTCTTGTAATTACGTTGGTAACCAGTTTATAATAGCAATAAGGCACCTCAGGGGTTTGTGGTATATGGCCAATATACCACGGCTCAGGGCGGTATCCAGGCACTCTGCGTTGCGTCGTGAATCATTCAGATGTTCATTGGCAAACTTCAGACGGGCCTGTATATGTGCTTTCTTGAGCAGGGGGACCTTGCGAACGCTGCAGGATTTCAGTCCTTCACGGCGTAGTGCGTTACCAATTGTTTTCTTGGTGACTATGGTGCCAGCTGCCTTGAGATCATTGACAAGATCTTCCCGGGTAGTTGTGGGCTGTTTCCTCACCGTTCTCATGATCATTGCAACTCCACGAGGTGAGATCTTGCATGGAGCCCCAGGCCGAGGGAGATTGACAGTTATTTTGTGTTTCTTCCATTTGCGAATAATTGCACCAACTGTTGTCACCTTCTCACCAAGCTGCTTGGCGATGGTCTTGTAGCCCATTCCAGCCTTGTGTAGGTCTACAATCTTGTCCCTGACATCCTTGGAGAGCTCTTTGGTCTTGGCCATGGTGGAGAGTTTGGAATCTGATTAATTGAATGCTTCTGTGGACAGGTGTCTTTTATACAGGTAACAAACTGAGGTTAGGAGCACTCCCTTTAAGAGTGTGCTCCTAATCTCAGCTCGTTACCTGTATAAAAGACACCTGGGAGCCAGATATCTTTCTGATTGAGAGGGGGTCAAATACTTATTTCACTCATTAAAATGCAAATCAATTTCAAAAATTTTTGACATGCGTTTTTCTGGAATTTTTTGTTGTTATTCTGTCTCTCACTGTTCAAATAAACCTACCATTAAAATTATAGACTGATCATGTCTTTGTCAGTGGGCAAACATACAAAATCAGCAGGGGATCAAATACTTTTTTCCCTCACTGTATGTTTCTTAGAGCTTGGTGAGAGCGGGGTTGTCCTGTGGTTATTTTGCATACAACCTTCCCACAACGTTCTGGGAATGTAGCAGGATAGTTGCTTCGCTTTGGAACATTCTCAGCACATTTAAGGAACTTGAAAAAACAACAACATTATTTTCTTGGTATTTCAGATTGCCAGATCGTGAAGCGTGAATCAGAAAACACGTTTCCACTGCTCCAGAGTCCAATGGTGGCGAGCTTTACACCACTCCAGCCGACGCTTGGCATTGTGCATGGTGACCAGGGTGTGTGGCTGCTTGGCCATGGAAACCCATTTCATTAAGCTCCCGACGAACAGTTTTTTACAATCTACACACTTCAGCACTCGGCGGTCCTGTTCTATGAGCTTGTGTGGCCTACCACTTCACGACTGAGCCGTTGTTACTCCTAGACATATCCACTTCACAATAACAGCACTTACAGTTGACCGGGGCAGCTCTAGCAGAGCAGACATTTGACGAACTGACTTGTTGGAAAGGTGGCATCCTTTGACAGTGCCACGTTGAAAGTCACTGAGCTCTTCAATAAGGCCATTCTACTGCCAATGTTTGTCTATGGAGATTGCATGGCTGTGTGCTCGATTTTAAAACACCTGTCAACAACGGGTGTGGCTGAAATAGCCGAATCGTTAATTTGAAGGGGTGTCCACATACTTTTGTATATATAGTGTATCTAGCTAGCTATCTAGCAATTGCTGTGAAGTCACAAACATTTCATGAAATAACGATTGAGGTTGCCTTGTAATCTAGCTAAAGAATTTTCACTGTCCAGTGGCACCACAAGTGCCAGTGAGTCTTGCAGAGATTTAATGTCAACCGGCATCCATTCGTTGACTTGTACCCAACCCATTTGGTGTTGCAGCCTGGTCTCATAGACTAGGCGTAACATAGTAAAAGTAAATTTGAGACACTCAAACTAGTATGATATGTTACGTTTGGTATGGTTACATAAGACAGATGGTTACTTAAGGTTAGGATGAATGGGTGGACGGATAACGCGAACGTCTAGCAACCCAAAGGTTGAGAGTTCAAATCTCATCATGGACAGTTTTAGCTAATTAGCAACTTTCCAACTACCTTTTTGCTACTTTGCAACTACTTGGCCTAAACCCTTTTAGCTAACCCTTCCCCTGACCCTAACCATAACCGCTTAACTTAACTCCTAAACTTAACCCTGACCTTAACCCTAACCCCTAGCCTAGGTAACATTAGCCAGCTAGCTAACGTTAGCTACCTAGCCATATCATATGTTTAGAAAATTCGAAATACATAGTACATTTTGCAAATTCATAACATATTGTACGTTTGCAAATTCGTAACATATAATACGAATTGTAATTCATGACATATTCAACCAAATGGGTCATGGACATCCACAAATTAATACATACCATACGTGTCTCGGATTTATGTACAGAATAATACAAAATGTTCTGAGACCAGGTTGCAGCGGTTAATACTAAAATAACCCAACATGCAGAAAATAACCCAACAAAACGACTCAACAGCCATAACCCATCTATTGGGTTGTGAAAATACCCCAATGTTTTTTGCTGTGTACTACGTCACATACGTGCAGATACAGTATGTACACCACGTCATTGCTCTTTCTGTCTCGCTCTGCTGCTGTGTGCATCTTGCTAGATGCCACTGAAATGGTGAGGGGCTGAAGCTCATAGGCTGGAACTCAAATTGCTAGGGGGCTGGCCCACGTGGTGGAAAATTTATTGAAAATGGCACAGCACAGCTTCCATAGAAACAGTTGCTTTCAAACTAATTGAGGTAAGACAGTAATTATTCTCATAGATTATGCATTGACACATCCAGTCCAAAGCTGGAGGTTTAAAAAATACTTAGTAATCGCCAAAGTTCTGTAGCATGTCTTTAATATACCAGTTACCCACATTGATCTATCTACTCTGATGCTGAAATCAATCCAAACACAACCCTGAATGAGGGCACAGCTGTGTTCTGCATTGTGTGGCTGCTCTGCTGGGTTCAACACTGAGGCAATTATGACTATTCTGTTTTGTTTATGTTTCTCTGGCCTTTCCCTGCAGTGACTGTGTTTGAGCTCCAGCGAAGGACCTCAGGATGTGTACAAGCCAAGTAACACTCTTCCTCCCTCCATCCGCTCAAAGACCTCTCCATCACAGTTGACAACTCCACAGTGTCGCCCTCCCAGAGTGCCCCTACGTGAGGTCAGCTCCCACTAAGCCCAGTCCAAGCTCTTCTCTGTCCTGGCATCCCAATGGTGGAACCAGCTTCCCCTTGAAGCTAGGACAGCAGAGTCCCTGCCCATCTTCCGAAAACATCTGAAACCCTACCTCTTCAAACCGTATCTTAAATAATCCTCCTCCTCACCCTCGACCCCCCAAAAAAAAAAAGTTGTTTATAAAATACAATAATATATATATATATATATATATAAATAAACCAGCACTCAGATCGCACAGATGCTGTAGAGTGGTGTTTAGTACCAGGAAGTAATCTCTCTGTGTGCGTCCCAAATAGCACCCTATTCCCTACAGATGAAGGATCTTAATTTGAGCCAGTTTGCTACAGCAGGAAAATAATCCTGCAGCAACAGGAAATGTGAGTTATATTATATAGATTATAATTAATGGACATTATTTGTAGGGGTTAATACATTTTTCATTTGGGCAAATCCAGTCAGACATTTTAAAGTGGAAATTACAAACTAGAAGCCTTTTAAACATTGAATACACTACACGTTTGCATATCCTGCTGTGCAGTAAGATTCTCAGAAACTAAAGAGTGAACAAATTAAGATCCTACATCTGTATAGTGCACTCCTTTTGACCAGGGCCATAGGGTGCTGGTCAAAAGTAGTGCACTATATGGCAGAATAGGCTGCCATGTGGGACGCAGCCTCTGTCTGGCTATGACAACATCCCATTAGCTTGAATTCTCGCTGTAACAAAGACCTTCGGGTCGAAACTTTGCACAATAAAACTGCGGGAGCAATAAACAGTGTCAAGGTATCAAGTTATCTTTCTTTCATCTGTTAACTTTTTATACTCTGCACCTGCAAGTTACTGGATATGCATAGCTACATTACAGTATTTCCAAACCAGTCCCTATGCATGTTGTGGCCAAGATGTAGGCTCTGGCTCACCTCACACAGATCCCAAATCTGTACTCTGTAGTATTGTGGTAGTATAACTAAAGTGTCTATAATTGGGGATATCAAGGAGGATAATTCTCTCCCTGGCTGGGTTGTGTACCAGATGGCCCTTTGAAGCTGTTCCTTACCAGAGACTAAGGTGTTTAAACTTTTGGGCTGTGAATTCATTTTGGAGCATATGGGCTTTATGGAAGGAAAGCAGCTCAAATCCAACAAGTGCACAGAAGGGAATTTAATTCCTTTAAAAAAGGTTAAGTTGGGTATAAAAGTAAGATATTTGGAGCTTTGGATATCTACAACATAACTGGCATAGGCTGAGTAAGACTGTCTCTAACATCCCGACTACTGCCCAGGCTAAATATTTGTATTGAAAGCGATCCCTAACTAATGTGCTCCAAATGTAAAATGAAACACCTTTCAGTTTGATACTGTAAATAAATTATGAAATAACACCCTTTTCAGTGTGTTAAACAAACAGCAATTCAAAATGTAACACTTGGGAATGTAACGCATCACAAAATAATCATATTTTAACTCAACTCATTCGGATTGCAGTGTCAATTGTATTCAAATTCTACATCTGTTATTCAGGCAGTAGCATACCACCATGCAGCTGTGTAGATGACAATGAATAAAACATTGATTCTCCAAGCCGTGAAGAAGTGGAAGGTTGAGTAGATACTTCCAAAGCAATCTACCAAAGCTGCCTGAGATCCAAATAAATACTGTCATAACCTTGTCTTTTTCAACTGCAAACTATCAAAGAGACAAATACATAAATACATATGTGTTTATGGAGTCAGTGTACTGATTCAGTTATGAATCAAGAACATATCTAGCATAGCAGCATGTGGAACATCAATCATTCTAGTTTTCATAGATCAAATGTGTCATTATCTGTGTTCTTATGCTTGCTGGCAGTATATTCTCGGAAGTTAAATGTTTATTCTCTGTTTTTTTAAAAGATGTCTTATGATCATTTTGACACACAGAAAGATGGCTGAAGTTGAGGAAACAACACATCTATTCTTGGTCAATTTAGGCTATTCCAAGTGCCCCTTTAGCTTTGTTTTACATGGTAAATATACTAGGTCTACTGTACATTGCTTTTTACATTGCAATTACAATATAGATACATATTATTGCATGACACTTGTCACTTCAAACCTGTTAGCTATTTGTATTGCCACAGCATGTGGATATTTCATATCCAGTCCAGAGTACTGTTACTATTTAGTTAGGTAATGTGAGTTATTATAGTAAAGGAAGGTCTTTTAATTAAGTTGACAAATTCTTTGTGAGAAAACACTGCCCTCAAGTGGTTATTGAGGTAAATCACACTCCCTTTGTACGCTCACACACAGTATATCTGCATTATTGGACTGACAATATCCGGGAACACTTTACTTGACACCCAGTGTTACATACCAGCTGACATAACTTGTCATAACCTGAAGTAATATGGTTATAACACTGTCATGACCCTTATATTTACACCTGTTGTGATATATATTGCGTTATTTTATGGCTGGTTATGACACCTACATAAGAGTGTCAAACCCACATTTATTCAAATTAGTGTAGTAGGTTTTGTGGGTTTTGACACTCTTATGTAGGTGTCATAACCAGCCATAAAATAACGCAATATATGTCAACAGGTCTAAATATATGTTATGACAGTGTCATGATCATATTATAACAGGTTATGACAAGTTATGTCATAACATGTTATGACGCTGGAAGTCAAGTAAAGTGTTACCCAATATCCTAATTGTTATCAACTCTGTGGTCAACAGCCTCAGATAAGCCTGTTAAAACAATTCCCTCGGATCACTATATCCCCACTTTAATTTTTTACAAATCATTATTTTATTCTGCCATACAATTAAATAATCTTTAATCTGGATCCTGGACTTTCTGACGGGCCGCCCCCAGGTGGTGAGAGTAGGCAACAACACATCTGCCATGCTGACCCTCAACGCAGGGGCCCCTCAGGGGTGCCTAGTCCCCTCCTGTACTCCCTGTTCACCCACAACTGTGTTAAGTTTGCCGACGACACGACGGTGGTAGGCCTGATCACCGACGATGATGAGACAGCCTAAGGGAGGAGGTCAGAGATCTGGTAGTGTGGTGCCAGGAAAACAACCTCTCCCTCAACGTCAGCAAGACAAAAGAGCTGATCGTGGACTACAGGAAACGGAGGGCCGAGCACGCCCCCATTCACATCGACAGGGCTGTAGTGGAGCGGGGCGAGAGCTTCAAGTTCCTCTGTCTCCACATCACTAAGGATCTATCATTGTGCACACACACCAACATAGTAGTGAAGAGGGCACGACAACACCTCTTCCCCTCAAGAGGCTGAAAAGATTTGGCATGGGCCCTCAGATCCTCAAAAAGTTCTACAGCTGCATCTTGACTGGCTGCATCATCGCTCGGTATGACAACTGCTCGGCATCCGACTGCAACGTGCTACAGAGGGTAGAGCGGACGGCCCAGTACATCACTGAGGCCGAGCTCCCTGCCATCCAGGACCTCTTTACCAGGCGGTGTAAGAGGAAGGCCCTAAACATTGTCAAAGACTCCAGCCACCCAAGTCATAGACTGATCGCTCTGCTACCGCACGAAAAACGGTACTGATGCACCAAGTCTGGAACCAACAGGACCCTGAACAGCTTCTACCCCTAAGCCATAAAACTGCTAAATAGTTAGTTAAATAGTTAACCAAATATCTACCCAGACTATCTGCATTGACAGTTTTTGCACTAACTTTTTTGACTCATCACATACCCTGCTGCTGTTTATTATCTGTCACTTTATTCCTAGTTATATTTACATACCTATCTCATTTACCTCGTACCCCTCCACATCGACTCAGTACTGGTATCCTGTGTATATAGCCAAGTTATCATTACTCATGGTGTATTTATTATTACGTGTTTTACTTTTCTATAATTTCTCTATTTTCTTTCTCTCTGGATTGTTGGGAAGGGCTTGTAAGTAAGCGTTTCACTGGTAGTCTACACCTGTTGTTTACGAAGCATGTGACAAATACAATTTGATTTGATTTGAATCAAATTATTTACAAATTGTGTACGTGGATGAATGCAGAAATGTTTGTATGTGTTTGTGTATGCACACTCTTGCACAAGTGCACATCTTTACACACACACAAAGTACACGTATGAGTGTTGTGTGTGTGTGTGAAGGAGATCGTGAAAGTAAAGACAACAGAGGGCAGTATATACTCACATTCACCAACCCTTACAATGTGACACAGACACACTTCATTGAGATTCCTATCATACAGTAATATAAATACGAAGAAGTTATTGGGTACAGACAGTGCAACACTTCCTGGCCAAATTCTATTTTCACACTTCATCCTCCTTTCTCCCCTTCACTTTCCCCACACAGCCTAGCTATCTTTATAAGGGCTTAATCTCATTATGTGCTCAATTGATCAGCAGAGCCATTTTTTCTAAGTCTTCATCAGGCGCAAATTAAAAGACACCTATAAAACGGGCCAGATTACGAAGACCCTGGTGGACTGGGCCTGATCAGTACTGCTGAGAGCCCCCACCGACACCCACCCAGCTCCATGCTGACACTGAAATATCTCCCCATTAAGAGACTGACTCACAGTCTCACACACAAACCTGCTAACAAATGGACTGGGGAAGGATTATCTGTGTTCACCAGACAGCCAGGCAACACGTGCCTGTCTTCCTGCCTGCCTGTCTGTCTGTCTGTCTGTGTAAAGGATAGGCCATCTGTCTACCTGCATGTCTGCCTGCCTGCCTCTCTGTCTGCCTGTTTTCCTGCCTGCCTGCCTCCCTCCCTGCCTGTCTGCCTGGCTGCCCAGCTAACAACAAACGTTTCCACAACTTTGAGAACGTTCCCTTAAGAGTCTCATTAGGTTATTAACTAATGTTTCCATGGGAATGTTCCTGTGATGTGCAAGGAATGTTTACAAGAGACCATTCCCTTAATGTCAAATAGAACTTACCCAGAATGTGGTTACCATGTTCTCAGAACTTAAAAGGGAACTGCACCCGCTGATTTGGTCTCGTTTTTTTGCTTGCTCTTCAGGAGATGCTGGCGGCAATGACAGAAGCAAAACTTGAGTTGGCTTGGGGGTGTGGTTTGATGTGGGTGTTTCTTGGGTGTGTCCTTTCCACCACCAAGACACACCCACTGCCCGTAGCGGTTTCCCCCCACTCAACCACACTAAACAAACCTCCTGCAGGTTGAGTTCAATAACTACAGGCAGATGTATGGTGAGATGCCGGAGGAAGCTTTGCATAGGTCAGTAGCCTAGAGAGTAATTTGAGAAGAATGCAATTGCTGAATTTATGTAGATTTTTTATGTGCACCTTTCACTTTCACATTCCCAGCCTATACAGATACTGTGCCTATCAACATTTTGTCTGGTGGTAATGGGGCTATCTTGGCAAACATGTCAGAGTGGTCATACCTTCCTGTGTGGTGTTCTGTATATTACAGGAGTTCCCTGATCCTGGTGCAGAACACACAAGGTTTCTCCCTCCCCATATTGACTGATACCATTAAATTCAATAATAAAAAAATACAATAGAAGTAAAAGTTGTATCTAGTAAAATTTGAATGCTGAGTGTCAGGCCTCTCTCCATTTAGAGACATTAGTATCAAGCCCGTCTGTCAGTCTGGACATCACATCATCTTGCAAGTCTCCTGGCTCCATAAATTCATCTGTGAACACATACACAGTCACTGTTCTATTACCAATTGCAGTTAGGATAGGTGATATCTGACAAACAAACATATACTATGTTGAAGCTTGAACAGGTTAGACTAAACCTACCTAATTCTGGTCTCCTTATCGACTATCGTTGGTGAGGCTGGTGGTAAGGTCTTTGCAGCGCCAGATTGATGGGCATGGCAGCTTAGATCAGCTCCTGGCACCTCATCAAAGAGACTGGTCGGTCACACACAAACACACACACAGAGCACTGATTACATTATCAATGGTGGTTATGATTAGCATGGTGGAACCAACCTGATCACTGCATTCACCTTTCGATTTCACTTCAGATATGAAAATACCTGAAGTGAAAGAATGGTTAACGCAGCGATCATGCTGGTTCCACCAGGCTAGGTTATGAAGGTGAATTGGGACAAAACTGTCGGCGTGATGCTGAAGGTCCCCTTGATGGCCTTCTCTATGTTGCATGTTCGGCTGCAAACTGGACATCTCTCGAACAACTGCAGCAGGCAATTCTCATAAACAATGTACAGTCATGGTCAAAAGTTTTGAGAATGACACAAATATTAATTTTCACAAAGTCTGCTGCCTCAGTTTTTATGATGGCAATTTGCATATACTCCAGAATGTTATGAAGAGTGATCAGATGAATTGCAATTAATTGTAAAGTCCCTCTTTGCCATGAAAAACATTTCCACTACATTTCAGCCCTGCCACAAAAGGACCAGTTGACATCATGTCAGTGATTCTCTCGTTAACAAAGGTGAGTGTTGACGAGGACAAGGCGGGTGTCACGATCGTTGAGAGACAGGTCAGACCAAGGTGCAGCGTGCGATGTGAACATGTTTATTTATTATAAACACAAAACCAAAACAACAAACCAACGTAACGTGAAGGCTATACACAATACAAGCCTAAACACGGAACAAGATCCCACAAACATAGTGGGCAAACAGGCTACTTAAGTATGATCCCCAATCAGAGACAACGAGCGACAGCTGCCTCTGATTGGGAATCACACCCGGCCAAACATAGAAATACGAATCTAAATCCTAAACATAGAAAACATCACATAGATTTCCACACCCTGACTAAACAAACAAGAGTTCCATACGTCAGGGCGTGACAGCTGGAGATCACTCTGTCATGCTGATTGAGTTAGAATAACAGACTGGAAGCTTTAAAAAGAGGGTGGTGCTTGAAATCATTGTTCTTCCTCTGTTAACCATGGTTACCTGCAAGGAAACACGTGCTGTCATCATTGCTTTGCACAAAAAGGGCTTCACAGGCAAGGATATTGCTGCTAGTAAGATTGCACCTAAATCAACCATTTATCGGATCATCAAGAACTTCAAGGAGAGAGGTTCAATTGTTGTGAAGAAGGCTTCAGGCGCCCAAGAAAGTCCAGCAAGCGCCAGGACTATCTCCTAAAGTTGATTCAGCTGCGGGATCGGGGCACCACCAGTGCAGAGCTTGCTCAGGAATGGCAGCAGGCAGGTGTGAGTGCATCTGCACGCACAGTGAGGCGAAGACTTTTGGAGGATGGCCTGGTGTCAAGAAGGGCAGCGAGGAAGCCACTTCTTTCCAGGAAAAACATCAGGTACAGACTGATATTCTGCAAAAAGGTACAGGGATTGGACTGCTGAGGACTGGGGTAAAGTCATTTTCTCTGATGAATCCCCTTTCCGATTGTTTGGGGCATCCGGAAAAAAGCTTTTCCGGAGAAGACAAGGTGAGCGCTACCATCAGTCCTGTGTAATGCCAACAGTAAAGCATCCTGAGACCATTCATGTGTGGGGTTGCTTCTCAGCCAATGGAGTGGGCTCACTCACAATTTTGCCTAAGAACACAGCCATGAATAAAGAATGGTACCAACACATCCTCCGAGAGCAACTTCTCCCAACCATCCAAGAACAGTTTGGTGACGAACAATACCTTTTCCAGCCCCTTGCCATAAGGCAAAAGTGATAACTAAGTGGCTCGGGGAACAAAACATCAACATTTTGGGTCCATGGCCAGGAAACTCCCCAGACCTTAATCCCATTGAGAACTTGTGGTCAATCCTCAAGAGGCGGGTGGACAAACAAAACCCCACAAACTCTGACAAACTTCAAACATTGATTATGCAAGAATGGGCTGCCATCAGTCAGGAGGTGGCCCAGAAGTTAATTGACAGCATGCCAAGGGGGATTGCAGATGTCTTGAAAAAGAAGGGTCAACACTGCAAATGTTGGCATAAACTTAATGTAATTGTCAATAAAAGCCTTTGACACTTATGGAATGCTTGTAATTATACTTCAGTATACCATAGTAACATCTGACAAACATATCTAAAAACACTGAAGCAGCAAACTTTGTGAAGACCAATACTTGTGTCATTCTCAAAACTTTTGACCACGACTGTACTTCCTCATCTTATGAGGTGGTGTTTACTGGGAGGGCCTGTGACAGGGTGATACAATAGATAGCCAAGTGGTAAATTGCATTTTGTTATAAAGAAAGGACAAAGCTTTTTGATAATGCACTTCACAACCAAAATGACTCTACTACTTGTATCTGCTTAGCTGGGTAATTTACCTACTAGTTTATCAAACGGGGTATATTTTTATACAACTTTTCAAATAACACACATTACCGTTGTTAATGAAGCCATCTGTGTCATCAGGGTAGTACAGTGCTGTGAAAAAGTAATTTTCTCTTCTTTTGCATATTTTTGATACTGAATGTTATCAGATATTCAACCAAAACCTAATATTAGATAGAGAGAACCTGAGTGAACAAATAACAGAACAATTCCATATTTATTTCATAAACAAAGTTATGCAACAACCAATGCCCCTGTGTGAAAAAGTTTGTGCTACTTACACTCAATAACTGGTTGTGCCACCTTTAGCTGCAATGACTCCAACCAAACGCTTCCTGTAGTTGTTGATCAGTCTAACGTCACTGTGGAGGAATTTTGGCCCACTCTTCCATGCAGAACTGCTTTAACTCAGCGGCATTTGTAGGTTTTCAAGCATGAACTGCTCGTTTCAAGTCCTGCCACAACATCTCAATTGGGATTAGGTCATACTACCACCACCACGCTTGACCGTTGGCATAAGGTTCTTACTGTGGAATGCTGTGTTTGGTTTTCGCCAGGCATAATGGGACCCATGTCATCCAAAAAGTTATGCTTTTGACTCATCTGTCCATAGAACATTCTTCCAAGAGTCTTGATGATCATCCAGGTGCTTCCAGGTGCTTTTTGGCAAACTTGAGTCAACTTTTTGGACAAGATGGATCTGGCGAAAACCAAACACTGCATTCCACAGTAAGAACCTCATACCAATGGTCAAGTATGGTGGCGGTAGTGTGATGGTTTGGGGATGCTTTGCTGCCTCAGGACCTGGACGACTTGCCTTAATAGAAGGAACCATGAATTCTGCTCTGTATCAGAGAATTCTACAGGAGAATGTCAGGCCATCTGTATGTGAGCTGAAGCTGAAGGGCAGCTGGGTTATGCAGCAAGGCAATGATCCAAAACACACAAGTCTACAGGAAAATGGCTAAAAATCTACAAATTTGAAGTTTTAGATTGGCCTAGTCAACGTCCAGGCCTAATCCCAAATGAGATGTTGTGGCAGGACTTGAAATGGGCAGTTCATGCTTGAAAACCCACAAATGTGCAGTTCTGCATGGAAGAGTGAGCCAAAATTCCTCCACAGCGTTGTGAGAGACTCATCAACAACTACAGGAAGCATTTGGTTGCAGTCATTGCAGCTAAAGGTGGCACAAACAGTTATTGAGTGTAAGGGGGCAATTACTTTTTCACCCAGGGGAATTTGGTGTTGCATAACTTTGTTAATAAAATAAATAAAATAAGTATATATAGGTTTTGTTAATTGTAAACTCAGGTTCCCTTTATCTAACTCCTGAGTGGCGCAGTGGTCTAAGGCACTGCATCGCAGTGCTAACTGTGCCACTAGAGATCCTGGTTCGAATCCAGGCTCTGTCGCAGCCGGCCGCGACCGGGAGACTCATGGGCGGCGCACAATTGGCCCAGGGTAGGGGAGGGAATGGCCGGCAGGGATGTAGCTCAGTTGATAGAGCATGGCGTTTTCAAACGCCAGGGTTGTGGGTTCGATTCCCACGGGGGGCCAGTATAAAACAAATATGTATTCACTAACTGTAAGTCGCTCTGGATAAGAGCGTCTGCTAAATGACGTAAATGTAATCTAATATTAGGTTTTGGTTGAAGATCTGATAACATTCAGTATCAAAAATATACAAAAATAGAGAAAATCCGAAATGGGGCAAATACTAAGCTAATTCTAGGTCGTCACTGGTTAACACAGCCACAAAGTCATACAGAACGCCAATTTCTACAATTTATCTTCTTAAAATGTGATTTTAAACCTAACCCAAAACTTAACCCTAACCATAACCACACTGCTAACCTTATGCCTAACCCTAACCTTAAATTAAGACCAAAAAGCTCATTTTTGTTTTCATCCATTTTTAAGATATTGACAATCTTTACTTTGTGGCTGTGGTAACTATTGGAAACCCTAACTCTATGCTTTACAGATGTAAACTGACTGTTGCTCCAGATTGGATTAGATTCAGGCCGGTGACGCTGTTGCGGTTTGTTGCTCCTATTTCACTGTATTAGTCAGAGACTATTAAATTAGCTACTGTAGTGTCTAAACAGTTTATGACTTTGTTGATGTTTGCAAATGGTGTGTTAGAGGAAGTCTGTTAGGTGGCCTCCTGGGATTGGTTTATGGGAAAACACCCATATTATGTTACATAGGGCATAGGATATAAATACCACGGTTAAAACAAAGGACGGGGAGTAACAACATATTAGATCGGGTCCGTTGTTCTCCAGATGTCTGCAGATGTCTGTAAATTTACGCTGAAATCCTTTGAAATAATAAACCTTTATAATCAAAGTACAGTGTAAGCAGACTCCTTGTTCTCACAGCATAATTAGCATCATTATTTAGATACCACAGAATGGCGACGAGGTAGTTGGGACGTGCTGCGTCTCTCCAGTGTTCCATTCATGAGCTACGAAGTGACTCCCGCTCAAGACGCAAGCTCATAAGGTGAGATTTCTCACAATTTTGTGCGCTGGTCGGTTCGTTTGCTTATGTGGGTGTGTGCGCTGGGGAGATGTACCGTTTGGAAGACTTATGTGTGCATTTTGTTGTTATTTGCTGTGGGATAAGAGTCCATTCTAAATTTCTAAATTTGTTTGCGTTGAAAGCAACGCAAACTGGGGGGAGTGTCTATAACTATTGAAGAATAGAATGAAGGAATAAGGCCAAGGAAAATGTATACAAATTAGGACATCGCGAATCTATGATAAGCCCTCCAATGAGGCGATCATTTGGATGGGCCGAAAATCCTAAAAGCACATTAGGTGGTTTGTGGTATATACATTCTATTGCAAGTTACCGCTCAACTTATAGTTGACGAAGTATATGTTTGATGTAACCGCTCATTGAATATCCGCGAACTCGTGGTAGCAGAAATTTAGGAACAATGGAAAAAATACGGCGCGATGGAGGTAGAATACTGCCTTAGGGGTCTGTAGGAACGGAAAAAAAGCCTCTTAAACTGTGTATGTGTGTGTGTGTGTGTGGGAGAGAGAAAAAAATTAAAAAATAAAGACGTCTCTGTTGTGTTTAAACTGTGTGTCGACTCATGTTAGGATAAGATTTATGTTAGAGATATATACATATATATGTTTTGGTTGAGGACAGGGGTTTTTGTTTTTATAAGGAAATATCTAAGTTAAGGTTAAAAATCTTATGAGTCTCCGTTGGTGAGAACGTTAATAATTGTTAACTATATATGAGCCCCCTGGAAGGACGTTAAGGTTAAAAATCTTATGAGTCTCTATAAAAAGAGAACGTTTACTAACTATTAGAATATCATGAGCCTACAGGGAGAAGTTTTTAAGAGTGTATAGAGATGTTTTGTAATGGATAAGAAAATTACTATAAATCTGCAGATTAGGATAAGTGAAGTTAAGAAACTTCAAAGTAGGATTTGTGTTCTATGTTTTGTGTTGGTTTGTGAGCTCTGTTAAGTGTTACTGTTTGTCTGTTGGGGGAAAGAATGGAGGTAAAGTTGGTCTGTCTACTTTCTGTTGTTTAGCTGGGAGAGAGCTGCTTGGGAGCTCCTTTCACTCTGAAATCGCACTGGTGAATGAACTACGCATGCGTGGGATTTTATGAGTTTAGAGTTACGTAGAGCAAATATGCCACTCCCCTGCCTGCACTGAGCTGCTGGGAGATGCAGACTCAGAGCAGACAGAGAAGAAGGGGGAGATTTAGACACTAATAGAGTAGTCTGTTTGTTAAATCGGCTGTTGTTTAACGATGAAACTATTTGATTGAGACCTATTGAATTGATAAACTAGAGATATGTTGACGGATTAAAAATAAATACAATAAAATGTTATTGAGCTATCTATAAATATTCCTGAGTTAAGTTGTTTGCTTATTTCTTAGCGCAAATGTGAACAGAGGAATATTGAATGGTTGAAATAACTCAGTGAGTGCATAAAATACTAAATTCTTGTCTGTTCTTTGTTCTTCTGTCATATGAGAGACGATGAGGAGGAGACAGAGAGAGAGAGGAGGTGCTGATGAGTGCATAACGCGACAGGGTGTGCTGCAACGGATCCAGTCAAATTAAGGCCAGTACTGTTCTATTTACAAAACGTACCTTCTCATGCAGGATATTTTGTGTGCCTAGCATATTTCATGTTGTGACAATTTGACAGGGACTCGGCAACAGACTGATCAATTGATGTAATTGCATATTGGAGTTTTTGTGCATAAGTTGGTTTGATTAGAGTTGTGTTGGAAATCGAGTACTGACATTATTCTGTAAAATTAAGGTCATTGGGTGCTTATTAAGCAATTGGTTTGTGAGTGCTGTAGTGTTGCTGGATTACAGGTCTTTCTTTTTTGGATTGCTCTGAAGTTTACTTTCCTTTACTTTTCCTGATCGGATGTGGTAAGATTGCCACTAATTAATAAATTGGTAAAATAAAAAAATAAAATAAAAAAAAACATTACACATATATTGATTGATTAATTAATTAATTAATTAATTGTTTAATTAAAATATATATATAACAACAACAACAAAAAAGGGAGGGAACCATAGGCTACATAGTCTAAAATAATAAAATAATTCACAATAAAGGAATATAAAAGAGTTGTTACAATGGGGAAAAAGGACATCAAAACTATGAAAGTAATTACTCCTGTTGATGTAGTACAAAATAGTAATCCTCTAGTTAATGGTATTGCAAGGTTATCTGGAAAATGGAATAAACGTTGGCCTGACATTGAACAACCATGGCCAGTGGAGGGGACTCTTAACCCTGACATCATCAACATAATGAAAGTGCTTCTGTCAATTTATAAGGCAGATCAAAAGAAGGGGAAAAAAAGGGAACAACGTAAAGAAAAGAGACAAAGAGAGCTGGGTGTTCTTAAGCTGTTTGAAAATGAAGGACAAAAACTGATGAAAGATACAAACGATAAAAGAAACAAAGGTATAGAGAAAATGGTAAAAGAAGTGAAGGTGACAGAAAAACTAATGACAGAAGTCAGTACACCTTTCTCACATACGGATTCAGCAAAAAGACCCCCACCTTATGAGAAAGAAGTAGAGTTTAAGGACGTCTATCCTCAGCTTCCAGTGATCATTCAGGAGGGTGATTATTGCATCAGAGATGAAGATGAACGAATAATAGAGAGAGGACAAGCAGAAACGACCATAAAGATGAATCCAAACTCCAAAAGTAAGAAGAAAACGAGATGTCTGGAAACTAAGGGTGGAGTGAGGTTCAGGAGGATGGAACTTGAAGATGATGATGATGATGATCAGAGTGATTCAGAAGAGATCATGGGTGGATATGACCCTGTGATCAGACGGAGGTTGGCCAGAGCGGAAAGAAGGGGTGATGGATGTTTGAAGAAGAAGAATACAAGATATTCTAGTTCTGATGAAAGCGAAGATGAAGACAGCGATAAAGATTTGGAGATTAAAGGTGCTTCATATTCAAGAGGATTTTATCCTACAATGACTAGCACAGAAGAAATAGAAAGAGATATAGAACGATGCGTATCATGCCTGGATAAAGCGAATAATTTAGAAGAAGTAAGAGAACTGGAAGAACAACTCAAGAAGCTGAAGATACAGAAGAAAAAACTGCTGAGAAAAGGATCCCAAGAATTGGAGAAGAAGTATACATTGAGGCCAAGGAAAGAGGGCACCAGTAAGAAGATGATGCCAGTGATCATTCGAGGACAAAACCTAGAATATAAGCCTTTGCAAAATACCGATATGTCAGATATACTTAAGAAGCTGCCTACTCTTCAAGATGGAGCATATCCTTGGATTTCAAAATTGGAAGAAATTACGGTGGGAACACAGTCAGCCATAGGAGACATTAAGAGACTTTTGGCTAATCTCCTTGGGATTCCAGATATGGAAGAAATATTTCAGAGAGCTGGACTCAATAGATATGTGGGGACTGCAGTGAATGACCCTGAATTGTTGGCTGCAAGTAGAAATCGGCTGTGGAGAGCACTGAAAGATACATTTCCAACAAATGTGCATCCTGACAACATTCTGATTGACCCACTAGGACAACAAGAAAATCAGAGAGCCTATGTGTCAAGAGTTCATCAAGTGTGGAGAAATATTACCGGAAATGATCTAGATGTGAGTCAAATTGAGCAGTCAATTTTGAGAGCTAAACTGCAGAGTAAGGAGCAAACTGGCAGAGGTGGTTGGACTTGGAAGCATGACAAAAGGCGCCTATACAGATTATATAGCCCATCAAGTGGATCTGTACCGGAAAAAGGAACACAACCAGAAAGAACAGGACCAAGAAACTCTCAGAAAACTTAATCAAATACAACTGGGGGAGAATAAGAAGGAGAAGAAACAAGCTTTGGTTATGCAGAATCAGTGTGCACCAAATCAACAATCACTGCCACAGCTTCAACCGGACCAGTTCCAACCGCAATTGTACCAGCCACCAATAGCGGTACCAGTTGTTTCATATCCACAGCCAGTTTCTGGACAGACACAGAATTGGCGAGGAAGAGGACGAGAAGGCTTAGAAAGAGGAAGAGGAGGAAGATTTAAGCCATACTTCCAGCAATCTTCAGAAGTGTGTTATAGTTGTGGACAGGTTGGTCACTTTTCCCGTGAGTGCAATGGGCCAGGAGGAAACACAAGAGGGAATTTCAGAGGAAGATACAGGGGTCAGTCAAGATCATCTGGAGGACCGGTGAACCCCTATAGGGGCCCGGAGCAAGGATTCTAGGGGTGCCCAGAAGATCCGAAAGGGAGGTGTCAGCTGGTAGCATCAGGACCGGAAAAAGATCCAACAATTGAGGTGAAAATAAACAACCGACCATTAGAAGTGATGGTGGATAGCGGAACGGCTTTTAGCTGTGTTCAGTCTGAAGAGGTTACACATCTCACTATGTCAAATTAACTAATTAGGACAGGGATTTGAGGCAGTAAAACAGTTGATTACTCTTAAGGAACCAATTGAGCTCTGCTATAAAAATCAGAAAATTACAATACCCATACTAGTATCAGAACATACACCTATTGCATTGTTGGGAAGAGATGCATTGTGTAAGTTGAACTGTACAATAAGATGTAAACCAGACGGCTGTCTGGTTGAAGTGCCAAAGGAAAAGGTTTACTAATTGTTGATGATGACAGAGATGGATTCGTCTTTAGTATTCTGGATTGGAAATCTCAGTGAAGATTTTTTGAAGCAGGCTAAGATATGGGAGAAATTTATTGTGGCAAATATGCCAAATGCGATGCTTCTGGAATATCCATTTCAACTCAGCTAAAGTATTTGAAGAATGCTGCCCTATCGAACTCAGGGGAATGGTTGAGTCATCAACCAAAGAAAGTTAAACTCAGCTCATGTTGCATTATTTTAGGACCACAAGGAGCAGCTATGAAGATAAACACAGACGATTATCTGAATAAAGAATTTGAGATTGAGAAGAGTGTGCCACATGTGACCTTGTTGGTTTCTGAAGGCTATGAGCAGAAGCAAATAGGAGAAATGATGACAGAAGCAGAGAAAGCTGTTTTCGTACCGATGAAAGAGAATTTGGCGATTTGGAGGAGTGAAGATCAGCGATTTCTCAAAATAATGATTTCGGCTCAAGGACAAGGAGAGCCACAAGCTGTACGGATGACACATGAATCTATTTGCAGTGTGCAGATGAATTCAGACCCTATGAAAGAGAAGATGTTGGAACAAGTTCCAGAATGTTTGTGGTCTCAACACAGTACCGATATTGGACTTGTGAAATCAGCCCAACCGGTGAAAGTTGAACTTCGACCAGGAGCCAGACCTCCTTGGAAGAATCAGTATCCATTGAAAGATGAAGCAATCCAAGGGATTGAACCATAAATTGAAGGACTTTCAAAAGAAGGTGTTTTGAAGACAATAGAAAAAATCCTCAGAGGAAGAATGTTTGTTGTTTTGGGAGAAACCATGAGGGGTTGATAGTAGCGCCTCTAGACCTATTAGGTCTGATGATTCAGGAAGCACATGGGTTAGCTCATGTTGCAAGGGGGGAGGTTAGGAGAAAGATTACAAAGGAGTATGGTTTTTGGGCACCATATTTACTTGAACAGATTGACTCTGTCATAGGAAGGTGCACAATCTGTCTGAAAAGTAATGTTTGCAGGGGTGTGACTGTTATTCTTGGTTACATTCCTACACCAAGAGGTGTATAAGATGTCAAACTAAGCTAAAAGATGCTCAGTCGTTTGCCACGTTTTTGTGTAAAGAAGTCATAAGCAGGTGGGGACTTCCCGATCACATATCCTAAAATTAGTGGGAAATGAATTTGTGGATAAATCAGTGAAATGGTTTTGGGAAAAAAGTCAGACTAAAAAGTTATGAAAACTAGGGTTGAAGGAACTCTAGGACAGTCAGCTCAGCTTCAATGTTAGTACGAGAGAGAGAACAGTGGTGAAGGGAAATTTAGAGGTAAGTGGAGAGATAATTATGGAGAAGAAGAGTTGTTATGAGGACAAGAAGTAGAAGCTGTTTCACCTAGTCAAAGGGAAGTATATTTTGTACAACAATATGAGGTGGAAGAGGGTTATGAGTGATTGCTCACTTATTTTGCGTAATGTTACATGGAAAGATCAGGGAGAATATATGTGTACTTATATAGTGCAAGCATAAAAATGTGTTCCGGTTAAGAATTATTGGTTAAAAGGTAACTCGTAAGGGAGAATATATGATGGAAGATTTGAAGTCTGTTGAAGCTTCCACAGTCACCAAAGGAGTTCAGGAGAAATATATTACAGTAGCCACTCCAACAGTAAATAATACACAGAGGATATCTGTAACTTTCCCATTGGAAATAGTTAAGAGTGTTAATACATCAACTATAGCAACTATTTTAATAGCAACTTTGAAAGAGATTAATGGTACGACGGCAATAACAAATTTAGGAAATATGACACAGACACCAACAACAACTTTTCTGAAACTAAAGGATGTAGTAAGAGTGACTCAGGAGTTTATGATACGGATGGAGAGTGCTGTCAATGGTAGTAAGGATAGTGTTGAAATAGGAGAGCAGATGGTAGTAGAGAATGATGTAGATTCATCTGAAATAGTGCAGAATACTATCATGGAGGTACAGGATGAGTTCTTTGATTTTAATGGAAGACAAGAAGATATATCTTATCAATACTGCTCGTTAGGGAAGAGAGAAACTAAATGGAAGGCATATGGATTTGATTCTTCTGTTTTGCACATTAAAGATGGATGGGCAGGTAGGAATCTTTGGTTCAAGCAGTTACCTCATTCTGTAAGATCAGTGAGGAATATTGAGGGTCCATGTCTGTTGAGAATTCCAGCACCAGGCACATGGGGTTCAATCTTAGAGATGGTGGCTCAACCTCTATCAAGTATGTGTCAATCTTATGCTTTATCATGGCTGTTGTATCAGCAACAATCATTAACAGATACAATAATGTCGTTGTCGAAGCATTTGTTTAGGCCTAGGTTTAAGTGTTCTTGGTTAAATGAATTACCCTATGTGGATTTGTTAGATGGGAAGGAAAATCAGTTAACAGCGATTCCTGAAGCATTGGAGGTGAAACCAGTGAGGGCTAAAAGCAGTTTTTGTTCTAATAAAACATATGATGGAAAGGGTATGTTTATGGGAATATCAGATGGTGATGATTATATGATGACTTTGGGTAAGCATGAACATAAGGTTAGTAATGAGAAATATAATGTAACTTTTTATGTTCCAGTTAGTAAGAAGAGCAGGACTTTGATGGTGAAAGATCAGCTTTTGCCTGGTAATGTGACTATTGGGAATTGTAGAGATATTTGGTGGGTTTGTGGTGATAAAGGGTATATATTCTTACCCTATGGATGGACAGGATGTTGTTACATGTCGACGTTGAAGCTTCCATATGAGGTTTTTACCATTAAAAGAGGGGAAGCACCGGACACAGATAAATCTGAGTCTAGGTTTGGAAATAGGGTGAAAAGGGACATAGTCTGGAAGCATACCATTGGAGGATAAGTCTAGGAGAGAAGTGGGGACTTGGACTTTTTCCATGGTATGGTGTAACATTTTTGGCAGATCACATTGATAATATTACCTATACTTTGCAGGGTTTTGCAAATGAAACGATAAGAGGGTTTAACCTTCTGTCGAATACTCAAAGAAGTCACAGACTGATGCTGTTGAAACATGACATGGCTCTTGACTATATTTTAGCCAAACAAGGTGGCTTATGTTTGGCTATGAATTTGACGGGGGATGATTGTTATACTTTGATCCCAGATAGTTCCGATAATATCACTAGTGTTATAGATGCATTGAAGAATATAAGGGATGCGTTTGGTAGATCTGAAGGAGCTGGATGGTCAGCGAAGACTTGGTTGCAAGATCAGTTAGGCCCAGTGGGAGCAGTGATAGTTCAGATTTTAGTAGCAGCTCTGATAGCACTGTGTGTGATGTTTTGCTTTTGTACTTTGTTATTGACTTTTGCGAAGGCTATGATATTGAGATGGGTTGGAGTTGTGATGCCTGGAGAAAACACTCAGATGCCGTTGTTAACTGTTACTGATCTAGATGAAGATGAACAAGTGGGACTGGATGGAGTATTGATGGATAGATATCCATTTTGAATATCCGATCATTTTTCACATGTTTTTAAATATTACTATGATTTTAGTATTTTGTGATGAATCAAAAGGGGGAAATGGAATGTGATTCATTTTATATATAATTTTATATATCATTTTTAGTTGATATTGATGTTTTAATTTGAATGTGTTGTTTTATAAAAGATACTGTTTGGTATTTTCTTTTCTTCCAGAAGCATATGGGGGAATGTGTAGAGGGGATTCAAATACTCAAACATGGACAATATGAATGGACTGGAGGAAGTGGAACAAGGAAGGTGTGGAAATGTTCAGATTCGATCATCGACGTTGCATTGGAAGTCGACACTGCTGAGGAGATGAAGTGTAGTGGACTACATTCCAGTGTCTGCAATGATATATATAGACATATTTGCATGTGTAATACATAATTTGTGTCATATTCTTTCTGTATTAATTTTTGAAGAATGATATTTGCTGTTGTTGGGTACATGTGGGGATCTCAGATGTTTTTGTTAGTTTCGTGGATGCTTAGGGATATTGGGTCTAGGCAGGGATAGAGAGAATCCACAGGAGGGTCCGATGGGTCGACCAGCCTGAATGTGGACATTTTTTATTGTATTTTGTTTGCTGAGGCTTTCATGTGTATTCAAATTGCATCATAGTTTAAAATGCATTGATAAAGATTTATGAATTGATCTGGAGTACTTAGGTGGTTGCCTGGGGCAGAGGGGCCGTGAGAGAATTTTACTGTCTTGATTGATTGATGGATGTTTGGAAAGAAAGCGGCCAGACAGGTTTTTCGCTCTCACACTCCATAAAGATTTGTTCATATTTCATAGAAATATATTTACACTCCATAGAAAAATGTGTTTTTGGTTTATTGTTAAAGATACTCAATAAGAGAAATTGTTATTTGTCATAATCCTATTCTTTTTATTTTCGAGACTTAATTAGTCTCGAAGGGGATAAATATGTAGTGTCTAAACAGTTTATGACTTTGTTGATGTTTGCAAATGGTGTGTTAGTGGAAGTCTGTTAGGTGGCCTCCTGGGATTGGTTTATGGGAAAACACCCATATTATGTTACATAGGGCATAGGATATAAATACCACAGTTAAAACAAAGGACGGGGAGTAACAACATATTAGATCGGGTCCGTTGTTCTCCAGATGTCTGCAGATGTCAGTAAATTTACGCTGAAATCCTTTGAAATAATAAACCTTTATAATCAAAGTACAGTGTTAGCGGACTCCTTGTTCTCACAGCATAATTAGCATCATTATTTAGATACCACAATACCACCATAGCTGCATCCATTATTTAGTTTTGCCCTAGACAATTCACTTGTATGAGTTACGAACAAACTTGCAAATCCGACTTAACTAAGTTGTAATGAGGTAGTTAGCTAGCTACGCTAATGTTAGCTAAAACGTTAGCTAGCCTGCCTCGCTAGCTAACGTTAGGTAGCCTATCTCATTTTATCAAAATATAGCTACCTTAATAACCAGAAATAACATTATCTAACGTCGTTAGCTAAATTAGAGTACATTCTGAAAATATTCAGACCCCTTGACTTTTTCCACATGTTGTTACGTTACAGCATTATTCTAAAATGTATTAGATTACTTTTTTCCCTCATCAATCTACACACAATACCCCATAATGACAAAGCGAAAACAGGTTTTTAGAAATTTTTGCAAATGTATTTACAAATAAAAAACAGAAATATCACATTTCTGACCCTTTGCTATGAGACTCGAAATTGAGCTCAGGTGCATCCTGTTTCCATTGATCATCTTTGAGATGGTTCTACAACTTGATTGGTGTCCACCTGTGGTAGCTTAAATTGATTGAACATGATTTGGAAAGGCACACACCCGTCTATATAAGGTCCCACAGTTGACAGTGCATGTCAGAGCAAAAAACACCAAGACTCTTCCTAGACCTGGACGCCCGGCCAAACTGAGCAATTGGGGGAGAAGGGCAATGGTCAGGGAGGTGACCAAGAACCCGATGGTCACTCTGAAAGAGCACCAGAGTTCCTCTGTGGAGATGGGAGAACCTTCCAGAAGGACAACCATCAGGCTTTTATGGTAGAGTCTCCAGACCGAAGCCACTCCTCAGTAAAAAGCACACGACAGCCCGGTTGGAGTTTGCCAAAAGCTACCTAAAGACTCTCAGACCATGAGAAACAAGATTCTCTGGTCTGATGAAACCAAGATTGAACTCTTTGGCCTGAATGCCAAGCGTCACGTCGGGAGGAAGCCTGGCACCATCCCTACGGTGACTGGGAGCGGCAGGGACTGGGAGACTAGTCAGGATCGAGGGAAAGATGAACGGAGCAAAGTACAGAGAGATTCTTGATGAAAACCTGCTCCAGAGCGCTCATGACCTCAGACTGGGGTGAAGGTTCACCTTCCAACAGGACAATGACCCTAAGCACACAGCCAAGACAATGCAGGAGTGGCTTCGTGACAAGTCTCTGAATGACCCTGAGTGGCCCAGCCAGAGATCGGACTTGAACCCGATCAAACATCTCTGGAGAGACCTGAAAATAGCTGTGCAGCGACGCTCCCCATCCAACCTGACAGAACTTGAGAGGATCTGCAGAGAAGAATGGGAGAAATTCCCCAAATATAGGTGTGCCAAGTTTGTAGCGTCATACCCAAGAAGACTCGAGGCTGTAATCGCTGCCAAAGGTGCTTCAACAAAGTACTGAGTAAAGGGTCTGAATACTTATGTAAATGTGATATTTCCATTAGTTTTTTTGTGTTTTTTGTATACAGTCTGACAGTAGTTTTGACTGTATTTCAATCTGAAGTAAGTATGGTTTGAAGTGACTGAAATGCATCAGAAAGGTATTGGGAAGTTCAGAAAATCATCAGGCAATAATTCTGTATGATCTTCTGTGTAGAAAAGAACATCATCATTGATGATGTTCTTATTCCCCCAGTCTGATTTAGTGCCTGGTCTTGTCCACTCCGTTCTAATTAGGCTTGTGGGCATTGTAGAGGGAAACAGTGATGGGGTCATAATATTTTGTAGCTTAAACCGTTCAAAAGATAGATCCACATTTGTAGGAAGAAAACAGAAACCTCTCTGTTTTTTACAGCAGCATCTAGTGGCTGCCAGATGTTTTGATGTAACCCCGGTTCTATGAACCAAGTGCATTTTTAAACATTTATTTTAGAGTTTCTCTCGCAACCCCATTTTCAAATCAGGTGACCCCACATGGGGTCTTGATCCCTAGTTTGGGAAACGCTGGGTTAGTGTTTCTTCTGGATAGGGCCTAACTATACTAACCCAATAAGCACATGCCCTAGAGATATCACTTATTTGGACAGTGGTTAGGGTGTTTGTCATTGGTGCAGGTAGATTTTTTAGTTACTACATGATTCCGTATGTGTTATTTCATAGTTTTATATATATACAGTACCAGTCAAAAGTTTGGACACACCTACTCATTCAAGGGTTTTCTACATTTGTCACGACTTCCGCCAAGGCTCCCTCCCCTCCTTGTTCGGGCAGGCTTCGGCGTTCGCCGTCACCGGCTAACTAGCCACTGCCGCTCCTTATATCATCATTTCATTTGTCTTGTCTTGTCAATTACACACACCTGGTTCTTATCCCTTCCTTAGTTAGTGTATAAGTGTTCCCTCTGCCCCCCTTGTCCTTGTGGGTGATTTGTGAGAGTTATTTGTGAGAGTAGTGTAGCTCGGTGGAGCTACTCTCCCTTTGTATTGCCGGGGGGTAGATATTTCCCCTGTGCCTGTATATTGCTGGAGTATCCTGCACCGTGAATTACCAGGGTAGATAATTTCCTGTTTTCATGTGTCGCTATCCAGCGCATTTGTGTACGACTGAATAAACTCTGTATTCTGTGATTCACCCTCCTGCGCCTGACTCCTTCTATCACACTCATCACAGAATCACCCACCCGCTATGGAGTCAGCGGGAGAGGAGCGCATGCCTGGAGTCATGTCACGGGTCCAGGAGCATTCCACGATGCTGGCCAGTTTGGGGGAAGCGATGGATCGGGTTCTTCAGGTCGTCCAACGCCTGGAGAGGAGAGGACCTGATCTGTCGAGACCAGCTGGCCAACTGGATCCAGCCACCTACACCACTGCACCCGGAGGGATCCAGATATCCCAACCACGGGCATTCGACGGGACGGCACGCTCTGCCAAGGATTCCTCCTCCAACTGGAGCTCTACTTTTCCAGCATCAGGCCGGCCCCATCGGAGCGGGAGAAGGTGTCCGTCCTCATTTCCTGCCTCTCGGGGAAAGCCCGGGAGTGGGCCAACGCGGTTTGGAACGAAGGAGGAGCCGCGTTGGAGAACTACGGGGAGTTCGCCAGCCTCTTTTGGGCGGTCTTCGATCACCCGCCCGAGGGTCGAGAGGCGGGCGAGCGGCTGGTCCAACTGGGGGATGAGGACCGCGCAGGACTTTGCGTTGGCGATTAGGACGCTTGCAGCGGGGTCCGGGTGGAACATTTCCGGTGCCATCTGTGGGAGGACGTCCGACGGGAGCTATCCTGCCGGGACACCATGTTGTCTTTCACGCAACTGGTGGACATGGCCATCCGTTTGGACAACCTGCTGGCAGCCAGAGGACGTTCTGGTAGGAGTCTGCCCGTTTCTGCACGCTCTTTTGGGTCTGGAGGCGGCAGGCAGGGCACTCTCGCATCACCCCAGGTATCGAACACCCACACTCGTTCAGAGCCCTCTGCTGCGCACTGTACCCTACCTATCCACTTTCCCGATCACATGGTAGTTCCCCAGTGTAAGGCGCTAGTCGATTCAGGCGCAGCTGGGAACTTTATGAACAGGGCATTTGCACGCCGTCAAGGCATTTCATTGGTTCCCCTATCCATTCCACTCCCCATCAGAGCACTTGATAGTCGACCATTAGGGTCCGGGTTGGTTAAGGAGGTTACCAGTCACCATGATTACACAGGAGACGCATGTTGAGCAGATCACTTTTTTGATTATTGAGTCTCCTGCTTACCCTGTAGTCTTAGGTATTCCGTGGTTAGCCCTTCACAACCCCACTTTTTTCATGGCCACAGAGGGTTCTTATGGGGTGGTCGCGTGAGTGTCCGGGTAGGTGTCTAGGTGTTTCCGTTGGTGCAACCACGGTGGAAAGTCCAGACGGTACCTCCACCGTGCGCATTCCCCCTGAATACCTCGATCTGGCGCACACGTTTTCAAAGACGCAGGCGATAAAATGTCCACCTCATCGGGTGGGGGATTGCGCGATAAACGTTCGGGTAGATGCTGTACCTCCCAGGAGTCATGTGTACCCCCTGTCGCAGGCTGAAACGGAGGCTATGGAAACATACGTCACCGAGTCCCTGGGCCAGGGGTATATACGTCCCTCCACTTCACCCGCTTCCTCAAGTTTCTTCTTTGTGAAGAAGAAAGAGGGCGGTCTGCACCCGTGCATTGATTATCGATCACTGAACAAGGAGACGATAAGATATAGTTATCCTATCCCCCTCATTCCCTCAACCACGGGGCATTATGAATACCTGCCGATGCCCTACGGTTTGATGAATGCTCCATCTGTCTTCCAGTCCTTTGTGAACGAGGTGTTTCGGGACATGCTTGGTCATGGTGTGGTGGTCTACATTGATGACATCCTGGTGTATTCCGCCACGCGCGCCGAGCATGTGTCCCTGGTTCGCAAGGTACTGGTCCGACTGCTGGAGAATTATCTTTATGCCAAGGCAGAGAAGTGTGAGTTTTTCCAGCAGTCAATCTCCTTCCTCGGATACCGCATTACTACCAGAGGTGTGGAGATGGAGGGAGATCGCATTTCAGCCGTGCGTAATTGGCCGACTCCAACCACGGTGAAGGAGGTGCAGCGCTTCCTTGGCTTTGCCAACTACTATCTGAGGTTTATTTGGGGCTTTGGCAAGATCGCAGCTCCCATTACCTCCTTGTTGAAGGGTGGGCCGTCCCGACTCTGCTGGTCTGCTTGGCTGATTTGACCTTCAGTAGATTGCGGGGTCTGTTCAACTCCACCCCGGTACTGGCTCACCCTGATCCATCACTACCGTTCGTAGTGGAAGTGGATGCGTCCGAGGTAGGGATAGGCGCTGTCTTATCCCAACGCTCGGGCACGCCACCCAAGCTCCGCCCCTGTGCCTTCTTTTCGAAGAAGCTCAGCTCGGCGGAGCAGAACTACGGCGTTGGTGATCGGGAGCTGCTGGCTGTTGTCCGAGCTTTGACGGTGTGGAGGAATTGGCTCGAAGGGGCGAAACACCCTTTCCTTGTCTGGACAGACCACCGTAACCTGGAGTACATTCGGGCAGCGAGGAGGCTGAATCCTCGCCAGGCCAGGTGGGCCCTCTTCTTCACCCGGTTTGATTTCACACTCTCATACATTCCGGGTACGAAGAACGTGAAGGCAGACGCATTGTCTCGGCTGTATGACACAGAGGAGAGGCCCAGAGACAACATCCCCATTCTCCCGGCCTCATGCATTGTGGCGCCGGTAGTATGGGCGATGGACGCGGATATAGCGCAGGCATTATGCACAGATTAATCTCCACCGCAGTGTCCAGCTGGGCTGCAGTACGTGCCTGCACTTATCCGTGATCGTCTGATCTACTGGGTACACACGTCACCCTCCTCTGGTCATCCAGGTATCGGTCGTACAATGCGCTGCCTGACCGAGAAGTACTGGTGGCCTACCTTGGCTAAGGACGTGAGGGTGTATGTTTCCTCCTGCTCGGTGTGCGCCCAGAGTAAGGCACGTAGGCACCTCTCAGCGGGTAAGCTACAACCTTTACCATTTCCACAACGACCATGTTCTCACCTTAGTATTGATTTTCTTACTGATCTTCCCCTCTCCCAAGGTAACACCACTATCCTGGTCGTTGTGGATCGCTTTTCGAAGTCCTGCCGCCTCCTTCCTCTGCCCAGTCTCCCCACGGCCCTGCAAACTGCGGAAACTCTGTTTACTCACGTCTTCCGGCACTACGGGGTACCAGAGGATATAGTGTCCGACGAGGTCCCCAGTTCACGTCTAGAGTCTAGAAGGCGTTCATGGAACATCTGGGGGTCTCGGTCAGCCTGACCTCTGGATTTCACCCCGAGAGTAATGGGCAGGTGGAAAGGGTGAATCAAGATGTGGGTAGGTTCCTGCGGACCTACTGTCAGGACCGGCCGGGGGAGTGGTTGGTGTTCCTGCCATGGGCAGAATACGCTCAGAACTATCTCTGCCACTCCTCCACTAACCTAACACCCTTCCAATGTGTTTTGGGTTACCAACCGGTCCTGTCACCGTGGCACCAGAGCCAGACTGAGGCTCCTGCGGTGGATGACTGGTTTCGGCACGCGGAGGAGACTTGGGACGCTGCTCACATTCGCCTCCAGCGCGGCGTGCGTCGTCAGAATGCGAACGCTGACCGCCACCGCAGGGAGGCCCCGGTTTTCATACCGGGGGATTGGGTCTGGCTCTCGACCCGGAATCTACCCCTCCGCCTGCCCTGCCGGAAGCTGAGGCCGCAGTTTGTGGGGCTGTTTAAAGTCCTGAGGAGGATAAACGAGGTTACATACAGGTTGTTATTCCCCCCTGATTACCGTATTAACCCCTCGTTTAATGTGTCTCTCCTCAGGCCGGTGGTAGCTGGTCCGCTCTAGGAGTCTGAGGTACGGGAGTTTCCTCCACCTCCTCTGGACATCGAGGGGGCCCCGGCATACTCGGTCCGTTCCATACTGGATTCGAGGAGTCGGGTGGGGGGCCTTCAGTATCTCGTGGAGTGGGAGGGGTACGGTCCGGAGGAACGGTGCTGGGTCCCAAGGAGGGACATCCTCGATCCCTCCCTGTTGAGGGATTTCCACCGTCGCCATCCGACTCGCCCTGCTCCACGTCCTCCTGGTCGTCCCCGAGGCCGGGGTCAGCGCACTGCTGGAGCCGCGCGTCAAGGTGGGGGTACTGTCACGACTTCCGCCGAGGCTGCCTCCCTTCCTTGTTCGGGCAGGTTTCGGCGTTCGTCGTCACCGGCTTACTAGCTACTGCCGATCCCATTCTCATCACTCCACTTGTCATGTCTTGTCTTGTCAATCACACACACCTAGTGCTCATTCCCCTAATTAGTATGTGTATAAGTGTTCCCTCTGTTCCCCTTGTCTTTGTGAGTGATTGTTTCATTGTGAGAGCGAGTAGCTCGGTTGAGCTACTCTTCCATTTGTTATTGCCAAGGTGGAATGTTTCCCTTGTGATAGCTTCGTATTTTGCGTTTTATTTATGTAAACGGAATAAACTCTGGACTTCAGTGTTTTACCTTCTGCGCCTGACTCCTTCATTCACACCTCATCACACCGGGCGCACTGCCTTCATATCATAGGCCTGCAGTAGCTATAGCTTAATAATAGCCACACCAAACCTTCACAAACGTTTCTAAACTTTATTAGGGTAATATCAAAAGTAAGTCAAGCCATTTAACACCAAAACATGCAAAAAAAGTTATCTGAAGGTTTTTGATAACATATATAGAATGTTCCCCTAACTAATGGAAAACTGGACACTCATACATTAGGGGTAACATTACAAAAATGTTCTCTCTCCCTAGAATTCTTAGCTAGTGTATAGTGCTCCAGGCTATTGCGCTAGCTATCTCACGCTGGGACTCCGGTTAGATCACACTCAATGGAGGAGAGGTGCATTCATCAGGCCCCTACAGCGGCTGAAACACACTCTCTCCCAATCCATCATCGCACCCTGCTCAGTTACTGAGAGAGGATGCCTTCTAGCCTATACCCCCACTGACAGACCCTGCTTATTTCTCCATGTGACTTCCCCTCATGCTGTAAAGTGAGGGAACAAAGGCTTGATACTGAGAATACCCTGTCACACATAGAACTCAGGGACTCAGGTCAAGCGCAACAAGGCACGGAAGGGTCGCCCACCACTTCTCCCACTTAATTGTCACTCACGGCTGGGTTAGGAGGCCAGTGGCTTTGCATCTGCTGTGCTGGAGATGGAGCTGTGTAGTAGTTATAAAGAGCACAGCTAGGCATTGCTGCATCACATTGTGTGTGAGTGTGTGTGGTTGTGTGGGTGGGGGGGATCACAGACTCGCTCATCTGCAGGAAATGCCAGGCCTTCAGTTGCTGCGTAGCTAGAGAAATGTAGTGGAGGGAAGCTTGAGATAGACTGGAGGACAACTGTCTTTATTACAGTCAGTGGTGGAAAAAGTACAACATTTTACATTTACATTTACATAGCTCTTATCCAGAGCGACTTACAAATTGGTGCATTCACCTTATAGCCAGTGGGATAACAATTTTACAATGTTAAGTGAAGGATTACTTTATCCTATCCCAGGTATTCCTTAAAGAGGTGGGGTTTCAAATGTCTCCGGAAGGTGGTGAGTGACTCCACTGTCCTGGCATCGTGAGGGAGCTTGTTCCACCATTGGGGTGCCAGAGCAGCGAACAGTTTTGACTGGGCTGAGCGGGAACTGTGCTTCCGCAGAGGTAGGGGAGCCAGCAGGCCAGAGGTGGATGAACGCAATGCCCTCGTTTGGGTGTAGGGACTGATCAGAGCCTGAAGGTACGGAGGTGCCGTTCCCCTCACAGCTCTGTAGGCAAGCACCATGGTCTTGTAGCAGATGCGAGCTTCAACTGGAAGCCAGTGGAGTGTGCGGAGGAGCGGGGTGACGTGAGAGAACTTGGTAAGGTTGAACACCAGATGGGCTGCGGCATTCTGGATGAGTTGTAGGGGTTTAATGGCACAGGCAAGGAGCCCAGCCAACAGTGAGTTGCAGTAATCCAGACGGGAGATGACAAGTGCCTGGATTAGGACCTGTGCCACTTCCTGTGTAAGGCAGGGTCGTACTCTCCGAATGTTGTAGAGCATGAACCTACAGGATCGGGTCACCGCCTTGATGTTAGCGGAGAACGACAGGGTGTTGTCCAGGGTCACGCCAAGGCTCTTCGCACTCTGGGAGGAGGACACAACGGAGTTGTCAACCGTGATGGCGAGATCATGGAACGGGCAGTCCTTCCCCGGGAGGAAGAGCAGCTCCGTCTTGCCAAGGTTCAGCTTGAGGTGGTGATCCGTCATCCATACTGATATGTCTGCCAGACATGCAGAGATGCGATTCGCCACCTGGTTATCAGAAGGGGGAAAGGAGAAAATTAGTTGTGTGTCGTCTGCGTAGCAATGATAGGAGAGGCCATGTGAGGATATGACAGAGCCAAGTGACTTGGTGTATAGCGAGAATAGGAGAGGGCCTAGAACTGAGCCCTGGGGGACACCAGTGGTGAGAGCACGTGGTGCGGAGACAGCTTCTCACCACGCCACTTGGTAGGAGCTACCGGTCATGTAGGACGCAATCCAAGAGTGAGCCGCGCCGGAGATGCCCAGCTCGGAGAGGGTGGAGAGGAGGATCTGATGGTTCACAGTATCAAAGGCAGCAGACAGGTCTAGAAGGACAAGAGCAGAGGAGAGAGAGTTAGCTTTAGCAGTGCGGAGAGCCTCCGTGACACAGAGAAGAGCAGTCTCAGTTGAATGACCAGTCTTGAAACCTGACTGGTTTGGATCAAGGTCATTCTGAGAGAGATAGCTTTCATACTTGAGTAAAAGTAAAAATACCTTAATAGAAAATGACTCAAGTTAAAGTGAAAGTTACCCTGTAAAATACTACTTGAGTTAAAGTTAAAAGTATCTGGTTTTAAATAAATGTAAGTATTAAAAGTAAATGCTCTAAATCATTTCAAATTCCTTATATTAAGCAAACCAGATGGCACGATTTTCTTGTTTTATTAATTTACGGATAGCCATGGACACACTCCAACACTCAGACATCATTTACAAATGATGCATTTGTTTGTTTTAGTGAATCCACCAGATCAGAGGCAGTAGGGATGACCAGGTGTTCTCTTGATAAGTGTGTGATTTGCAACGATTTTCATGTCCTGCTAAGCATTCTAAATGTAACGAGTGCTTTTGGGTGTCAGGGAAAATGTATGGAAGGAAAAAGTATATATTTTCTTTAAGAATGTAGTTGAGTAAAAGTAAAAGTTGTCAAAACTATAAATAGTAAAGTACAGATACCCCAAAAACTGCTTAAGTAGTACTTCAAAGGATTTTGACGTAGTTACTTCACAACACTGATTACAGTGACCTCTGTCAACCGGGGCCCGTGACCCCCATTCCTCCCTCCTCCCATCCTCCCCACTCCAGGTGTGTTTCTAAAGTCCCCCCACTCAGACTGACCCCGGAGGGTAACACTATACAGAGCTTATTTCCAGGGGCCAGAGCAGAGAAAATGGCACGTCTGTGGCGGGCAATCACAGCAGTCAAAGTGCTGGGAGGGAAAGAATTGAGCCTGGAGGTCCAGGGGTGCGTTTAAATTGCCAGACAGACAGTGACAGGAGCGGGAGTAGATAAAGTGCTGCGACCCGGCAGCTCGGAGGACCGCTGCATGGCAGAGCAGAGCAAAGTGGAGCAGAGTGACTCAGCCATGTTTTGATGAGGGGGAGACACAGGGCTGCCGCCTGCCTTTGCTGTCATTGATGCCCTTGGCTTGCAGTGTTGTTGTGGCGTCCAGCGCAACCACAGCTCCGCATGCCAGAAGAGCAGTGGGGAGATGTACTCACTGCTCTCTGACAGGAGTGACAGAATAATAAAGTCGCATCATGTCTGCGCTAGACATTTGAAGGTGAGCGGTAATGAAGGAGTGGTGACAACGGGGATGGAAGATGTTGATAACTTATAGGAGCCAGTTAATGCTGCATTAACGCTGCCTGTACACTTTATTGATCTACAGGGACAGTGGGGAAGCGCACCATTAATTAAAAGTGTTTCATGAGGGATACAGGCCTACATTGAAATAACACCGTAGTTGTATTCCTTACCAATTAACTTTGTTGCAAACAAACGTACTCAGATGTGGCAAGTCGTTAATTTCTGTAGAAACCAAAATAACACATGTGTAACGAAAGGGTCACAGCATGACTGAAATATTATTTCAGTTGTTTAAGCGAAAACAACAGGTGTTCGGTTCAGCATGGAGAGATAGTTTTTATTCAACAATATTGTGACTGCTGTGAGCTGCTACAAAACTTGCAACGAAACATCAACAATTAAGAAAGGAGCCTGTCATTTGCTGAGAGGTATCCAGAAATAAACGCGTACAACTGATAAAAACAGACAGCCTTTCTCGCTCTAAAAAAAATCAATAGCACCTTATATTGTTCTCTGCCAGACATTTCAAACAAGCTCTATATTAAAACAAATGTTTGTTGTTTTCTGCTATTGGATATTGAGAGCATTACTGGTTTCTCCCACAATACCCAGAGGCTTAACTTCAAAACACAGCTTGCCCAAGGCCATCTTTTAACTAAATCCTTTCGTGCAAAATGCCTAATAGTCTGCAATGTCTCCATCACTCTCCATGGACCAGAATGCAATGGGTTCTCAGCTCAACCTGCACACTTAATTTGCTAGTGTTATACATTGAGGCTGACCCAATAACATGTTCTCATCTTCTTCACAAGGTATTTGAGCTCATCTTCAATACAAAGGGGCCCCTGACGCAATTGCGAAACATCCCCCTCATGTACAATATTCTTTGTGATCTGATTAGATGTTAAACCATAAACCCTCACGTTTCCAAGTCATCAGTGCTGTGGAAATCAATGCCCTCCCTCCCATCCTCCTCCTCCTCCTCCTCCTCCTCCTCCTCCTCCTCCATGCCTCCAGGCTACTGTGTGACCCCTGTGTCCTGACACCTGGGACACCTGCCCTTGACAGCATCATCTGGGAGCAGCCACCGCACAGCCCTCCCATGGTGCAATGCTCAGTGATGCGTGAGTCCATGAAGGGCACATGGGAGGACAGGGGAGGACAGGGGAGGACAGGGTCCCCTTCTTTTTCTCTCCACCCTCCCCAATGCAAACCCACCCCTCCCCCTCTTACAATGTCCTCTGTGACACCTGATGTCTGGGACCTGAGAAAGAGCGAGCGCAAAAAACTGCCGGATGCACTCATAATTTTAATGTTCCACTGATGGAGAGATGGGTTTTTTTCTTTCTCACTCCTGGCTTTGCAGTGATTGAATTCAGACAAGTCTGGATTTACAATCACAATCCGGCACCATTACAGAGCAGCTCTGATCCGGCCGGTACCCCTGTCCTTCTTGTGCCGGGCGTAATGACACGTTGCTGCACTCTGGGTAATGGGCAGAGGAGATGGAACAAGTCTAGTGATGTACCCTTGAGATTTCAAATCAAATGTCTTCTTAACCCTTACACAAATTGATTCCTTAACCCCAGAGCCCACTCTACTTGAACTCAGAATTATGCCATTGAAGGAGAAGGAAATCATAAGAGAACACTTTTGTTTTTCGTTTTCTCATGCAGAACAATGAAGTTGTGGCATCAGAGGTCAGCTCACACAACCATGATACATGTATAGGCTACACAAACAACCCCATCCAATACACCAGTCTTTCCAGATGTGCTCATCCTACACAAACAAACAGCACTTTAGTCAGTGTTCTTGCGCTCCCTGAGGAATCTCCACTGATCTCTTCTATGATAGCTTTATTAGTGAGATGGGATGGACGTTCTAGCCCTAGCCTATGGTGATTCACAGAGATGTATGCTGGTATAGTGCGGACTAGTGCTGAGTCCCAAATGGCACCATTTCCTATTGTGCTGCTTTTGACCAGAGCCCTGTGGTACACTATATAGGGAATAGGGTGCCATTTTGGATGCGACCTAGGCCTGGATGTAACAGATTAACTTCCTCATGTGCAGTGCTGTGCTGTGCCAAGCTGTGATGAGCTGTGCTTAGCTGTGCTGTGCCATCCCCGGCCTGTCCCTGGCCACCTGGCCTACTTCCCAGCACACCGTTGCACGCAAAATAAAGGCAAATTCAAATACACACTAGTACATTTAAAAAAACACAGTGCTATTTAAAAACCCATCATCTAAATGTTTTAAGATATCATCATCATGCATTTTATGACCTCTAGAAGAGCAAAGATGTTATGCAGTCGCTGAAACACTATAAAAAAGGCACTGTACAGTACTAGCATAAACCCTGGGTTGGCTGAATGCAAGCCAAACAGCCTACATGACCACTACTGTGTATAAAGCAATAACACAGAATACACAGAATACAGTAGGACTATATCAATGTCAGTAGCCCATAACGCTTTACTAAGTAAGCCCCACAGTGGTGGCTATAGGTCAAAATCAAATCAAATGTTATTTGTCACATGCGCCGAATACAACACCTTACCGTGAAATGCTTACAAGCCCTTAACCAAAAATGCAGTTAAAAAAATAGAGTTAATAAAAGATTTACTAAATAAACTAAAGTCAAAAAATAGCATACAATCAAAAAGTAACAAAATAAAATTACATAACAATAACAAGGCAATATACAGGGGGTACCGGTACCGAGTCAATGATCGGGGGTACATGTTAGTTGAGTTAATTTGTAAAGTGACAAATTAACAGTGAGTAGCAGCAGTGTAAAAACACACCTTCTATGTATATTTGTCTTTCACCCAGAACCTCTGTACAGAACTTTATTTCATTACTGCACCTTGCAGTAAGGCACATTTATTAAAGGACAAATGTTTTGTAGGACAGAACTGTGCTTCAAGAACTGAATCACTTTGGTGAAATTAGGCCTTTGTTGAGGGGTGTCTGTCTGACTGACACCTGTCACATGTCACACTATTCTCTTGTTAAGGGGCCCATTGTATTTCTCAAGACTGTCCATACATGTCAGACCTGTTGTTTTTCATTTGGAGGGGATGGCGTGAAGAGTGTGTGTGTGTTTGTCACGAATTCAGCCGAGGCTGCCCCTCCTCCTTGCTCGGGCAGGCTTCGGCATTCGTCGTCACCGGAGTACTAGCTACTACCGATCCATGTGTCTATGTTCATCTTGTTTTGTCTTTATTGGTCACACCTGTTTCCCATCATGTAGTTATGTCTTCCCTATTTAACCCTCTGTCTCACATTGTGTGTTGTGCGTGTTTGTTCATGTTTTGGTTGTCGTTAGTGTGCGGGTTTGTTTCCTCCCTGCGTGGAGGTTTTGTTCATTCATTTTACCTACGAGTAAAGTACGCTTTTTGATAAGCTCTGTGTCCTGCGCCTGACTTCGCCTACCGCATTACACTGACGCCTTGACAGTGTTACTGCGTGTTACTGCGTGCGTGTGTTTGCATGCATTCCCTGGAGGGGGTCATGTCACTGCCAGACCCCTCCCTGGTGAGAATTAAATGATTGTCCAAGTGTCCAAAGTGTCTCTGCCACCTCAGTCTCAAAACAGATATGACTCACCAATTCACACCATCCAGAAGCCTGTGGTGTGAACATGGCCCTTACAAATTGGAGAATGTAGCACAATGTGTGAAACACTTGTCAGTCATTGTTATGAGAGAGTCTGTCAAAAACAACAAAGTGATTCCAAAACAGACATACAACTGTATAAAGCTTTTATACCACCAATGGAAAAGGATAGAAAATAATGTATGGAGTCAAAGGCAAAGAAACCATGAATTGTTTGCTCCAAAGGACAAATCTTTGAGAGAAACAATGGTCTGATGTACATATTGATTGGATACGCCTCGGTTTTCCATTTCCTGCACTTTCTATGATTACCTTTGTGATTTATGGGGATTTAGTTCAGTGCTACACTCTCCAAGTATTTGAGTATTTCAGTTTGACAGGAATGCAAAGTAATTCCATTCAGATAAGGCAAACAAATATCAAAGAAACAAATAGCCCCCTGTAGCTCAGTTGGTAGAGCATGGCGCTTGCAACGCCAGGGTTGTGGGTTGTTTTCCCACGGGGGGCCAGTATGAAAATGTATGCACTCACTAACTGTAAGTCGCTCTGGAAAGAGCGTCTGCTAAATGACTAAAAATGTAAATCACGAAATGACACACACTGTGAAAGGAACCGAGAGTAAAATAGATGTCTGGTTTCCCAGCTAGTACATAACGTTCTGAGAACCATATGCTTCTGAGAGCGTGGTTGTCCTATGGTTATTTTGCATACAACATTCCCTTAACTGTCACACCCTGATCCGTTTCACCTGTCTTTGTGCTTGCCTCCACCCCCTCCAGGTGTCGCCCATCTTCCCCATTGTCCCCTGTGCATTTATACCTGTATTCTCTGTTTGTCTGTTGCCAGTTCGTCTTGTCTCGTCAAGCCTACCAGTGTGTTTTTCGTACTCCTGTTTTCTTGAGCCCTGTTTTCTAGTTTTCCTGGTTTTGATCATTCTGCCATCCCTGAGCCTGCCTGCTGTTCTGTACCGTTAGACACTGCCCTGGATTACTGACCTCTGCCTGCCCCGACCCTGAGCCTGCCTGCTGTTCTGTTGTTGTGCGTCTCCCAAAAGGTTGTAAGTCTTTTGGGATTTAAGTAACGGACAGAGTCTCGATCTGCATAGTCAGAGATTTATTCATTGAGAATTCTGCCATCACAATTTCAGAGTCCATCTTTTATACTCATACGTCATACAAAAAAAATCCCTCCCCTCTGTAGGCGGGCTGTAGTTTTCCACTCTAAAACTGCTCTCCTGACCATCAGTTCACACACACACACACACATATACACACATACATACACACACACACACACTTTCTTATCATAGCTTACTCCCTGCATTCCTCATTTATGTCCGTTCTCACAATATTCTGCACCATGTTTTCATAACAGTTTCTCCCCTCCCTAAATTGGGAGGCCTCTTTATCTTGGTTTCTCAGTTGTCTGTAGACAGTTCTCCTTGTCCTTTGTCTGGCCTAACTCTTACTCACATTGCTGAGTCTTTACTGGTCCTACACTCACACATTTCTAACACATTATACACAGTTTCAGGGTGTAATAATTAGTCATTAATAATTAATCTATCATTTGTACCGTTTGACACTGCCCTGGATTACTGACCTCTGCCTGCCCCGACCCTGAGCCTGCCTGCCACTCTGTACCTTACGGATTCTGCCCTGGACTACCGACCTCTGCCTGCCCTTGACCTGTCCTTTGCCTGCCCCCTGTTTATATAATAAACGTCCGTTATTCGAACTGTCTGCATCTGGGTCTTTTCCTGAGCCGTGATAATAACTTTCTGGGAATGGTGCAGGATAGTTGCTTGGCTTTGGAACATTCTCAGCACATTAAAGGAACTTGACAAAAAAACAATATTTTCTTGGTATTTCATTACTTTAACAGAACGTTTCTTAAAAGTTCAAACATGGTTACATTTCATTTCAATTTTGGTAATGTTCTAGGAACGTTCTCCAACTGGTTTGACATTGGGAATGTTCTCAAATAATTCAGAGAACATTAAGAAACAGGGTTCTTCTGTGGGAATTTCAGTACTTCCACATAACATTCCACACAAGTTCCGATGTGGTACTATTTGTCATATTTTTACTACATTCTGGGAATGTAAAAAAAATGTTTTGTTACTTAAGCGTTCAGAGAATGTATGGTTATATTTTATGTCAGTTCTTTAAAGTATCACTGCCTCCTTCTCACAAATGATCCAAAAAATATAAAAATTAAATAAAGTTGGTTCAACACAGTGGCGGGTCATTTTGACCCTAGGACAACGGGAGGGTTAATTAACAATGCCTAAGCAAATTAATTTCCAAGTGTCCTACTGTATCTGTGCTTAGAGTTACCAAAATAAGCCAGCAGTGTTATTAAAAGTATTATTGAAACAAACACTCAGTGAACGTTTTAAGTTATCCAAAAACCTCCAAATAACCTTAACATTTTGTTCTTAGTGTTAAGAAAACTTAATAATAACCATAACAAAACTTTCACAACATTTAGAGAATGTTCTCAGAATGTTATTTAATTACCTTCAAATAACCTAGAATTACCATTCTCAGAGCATTAGTAAAACCTCCCAAGAAAACTTTCAGGGAACCAGAGTAAAACGTTTTGAGAACCTCCCTACAACCTAAAAAATAACGTTCCTACAACAGGTGAAATGTTCACTTCTGTTCTCAGAATTTTCAACTTTACGTTTTACCAGTCAGGAAACGTATGGCTCCCACAACTTCCAAGGAACCCAATGTGCTATCTGGGTTTGTTGTCTCTCTCTCTCTCTCTCTCTCTCTCTCTCTCTCTCTCTCTCTCTCTCTCTACTCCCTCTCTCCATCTCTCTCCAGCGCCCGGTAGGTGTTTCAAGTTTCAAGTTTTAATGTCATGTGCACAGGTACAGTGAAATGCCTTTCTTGCAAGCTCCAAAACCCAACAATGCAGTTATCAATATAAATGTAGCACAGTGTGGTGCCAGGACAACAACTTCTCCCTCAACGTCAGCAAGACAAAGGAGCTGATCGTGGACTACAGGAAATGGAGGGCCGAGCATGCCCCCATCAACATTGATGGGGCTGCAGTTGAGCTGGTCGAGAGAGCCAAGTTCCTCGATGTTCAAATCACCAACGACTTATAATGGTCCACTCACACACACACAGTCGTGAAGAGGGCACGACAACGCCTCTTCCCCCTCAGGCGGCTGAAAGGATTTGGCATGGGCCCTCAGATCCTCCAAAAGTTATACAGCTGCACCATTGAGAGCATTTTGATTGGCTGCATCACCGCTTGGTATGGCAACTGCTTGGCATCCGACTGCAAGGTGGTACAGAGGGTAATGCGTAGATCACTGGGGCCAAGCTTCCTGCCATCCAGGACCACTATACCAGGTGGTGTCAAAGGAAGAACCTACAAATTGGCTATGACTCCAGCCACCCAAGTCATAGACTGTTCTCTCTGCTACCGCACGGCAAGCGGTACCAAAAGGTTCCTGAACAGCTTCTACCCCCAAGCCATAAGACTGCTGATCAGTTAACCAAATGGCTATCCTGACTATTTGCATTGACCCCCTTTTTTTTGCCCTGAATCTTGTACTGGCTCTATGCACACTCACTGGACTCTACCCATACACTTACACATACTACACTGACACTCCAACACACACACACACACACACACACACACACACACACACACACACACACACACACACACACACACACACACACACACACACACACACACACACACACACACACACACACACACACACACACACACACACACACACACATACACATAATGCACACACACATGCATATTGCACACACACGCACACACACAAGCCACCCTAGTCATGGACTGTTCTCTCTGCTACAACACGGCAAGCGGTACCGGAGTGCCAAGTCTAGGTCCAAAAGACCTCTCAACAGCTTCTACCCCCAAGCCATAAGACTCCTGAACAGCTAATCATGGCTACCCAGACTATTTGCACTGTCCCCCCACCCCCACCCCCAACCCCATCTTTTTACGCTGCTGCTACTCTGTTAATTATTTATGCATAGTCACTTTAACTCTACCCACATGTACATATTACTTCAACTACCTCAACTAGCCGGTGCCCCCGCACATTGACTCTGCACCGGTACCCCCCTGTATATATAGCCTCCCTACTGTTATTTTATTTTACTTCTGCTCTTTTTTTCTCAACACTTTTTTGTTGTTGTTTTATTTTACTTTTTTATAAAAAATAAATGCACTGCTGGTTAAGGGCTGTAAGTAAGCATTTCACTGTAATGTCTGCACCTGTTGTATTCGGCGCATGTGGCCAATAAAATTTTATTTTATTTTATTTTATTTTATTGATACCACACTTTCACACACTTCACATACGCTGCTGCTACTCTGTTATTATCTATCCTGATTGCCTTGTCACTTTTACCCCTAACTACCTACATGACATGTACATATTACCTACATTACCTCAACTATCTTGTACCCCTGCACATTGACTCAGCAGCCCCGTTATTGTTATTTTATTGTGTTACTATTTACACAATTTTTCTTATTTGCAATTATTTATTTATTTTTTACTTTTTAACTTTGCATTGTTGGGAAATGGCTCGTAAGTGAGCATTTCATGGTAAAGTCTACACCTGTTGTATTGGGCGCATGTGACAAATAAAATAACATTTGATTTGATTTACAATGTGCAGGGATACTGGAGTGATAGAGGTAGATATGTATAGGGGTAAGTTGACTAGGCATCAGGATATATGATAAACAGAGTAGCAGCAGCGTTAATTATGATTGTTTGTGACTGTGTGTGTGTGTAGAGTGTGTGCATGTTATGTATGTGTTGGAGTGTCAGTGTGCGTGAGTGTGTAGAGTCCTGTGAGTGTGCATAGAGACAGTGTAAAAATATAAATAAAATGCAACGGTCAACTCAGATAGTCCATGTAGCCATTCTGTTAGCAATTTAGCAGTCTTATGGCTTCGGGATAGAAGCTGTTCAGGAGCCTGTTGGTGTCAGATTTGACCAGTACCGCTTGCCGTGCGGAAGCAGTAAGAACAGTCTATGGTTTGGGTGGCTAGAGACTTTAACGATTTTCCGGGCCTTCCTTTCACACAGCCTGATTTAGAGGTCCTGGATGGCAGGGAGCTCGGCCCCAGTGATGTACTGGGCAGTCTACACCACCCTCTGTAGTGCCACGAATCGAGGGCGGTGCGTTGCCATACCAAGCAGTGATGCTACCAGTCAAGATGGTCTCAATGGTGCAGCTGTAGAACTTCTTGAAGATTTGAGGGCCCATTCCAAACCTTTTCAACTTCCTGAGGGAGTAGAGGCGCTGTCGCGCCTTCTTCATGACTGTGCATGTGTGAGTGGACCATTTTAAGTCATTAGTGATTTGGACAACGAGGAACTTGTTCAGTCTCAGGGTCCTAAGCTTGGTGATGAGCTTGGAGGGGACAATGGTGTTGAATGCTGAGCTGTAGTCAACGAACAGCATTCTCACATAGGTATTCCTCTTATCTAGGTGGGTGAGGGCAGTGTGGAGTGCATTTGAGATTGCGTTGTCTATGGATTTGTTAGGGCGGTATGCAAAATTGGAATGGGTCTAGGGTGTCTGGGATGATGGAGTTGATGTGTGCCATAACCAGCCTTTCAAAGCACTTCATGATTACAGATGTGAGTGCTACAGGGCGGTAGTCATTGTGTCATGAAGCCTTGGAGTTCTTGGGAACAGGAATGATGGTAGTCATTTTAAGACGTGGGGATTACAGACTGGGACAAGGAGAGGTTGATTAAAGAACTTACTCACATTGGCTTCGGAGAGTGAGATCACCCAGTCCTCTGGGTCGGTGGGTGCCCTCATGCACAGTACGGTGTTGTTATTGTCGAAGCGTGCATAAAATGCATTGAGTTCAGCTGGAAGAGAGGCATCGTTGGGTAGATCTCGGCTGGGTCTTCCTTTGTAATCCATAATGGACTGTAACCCCTGCCACATGCGGCGGGGGTCAGAACCTATACAGTATGATTCCAAATTATTCCTATATTGTCCTTTTACTCGTTTGATGACTCCGCAGAGGTCGTAGAGGGACTTCTTGTACTAGTTCCTGTCTTCAGCTGTAGGCTTAGGGTCGTCTGCGATAGCCCTGTGTGCGGTATCCCTGTCCAAATAGCTTAGCACCAACCTCAGTGTTAATACAGTGCTTTTGATTGGGGAAGCAGTGAACCTTCACTGTGGGGAGAACATCGCCGATGCATTTCCTTATGAAGCCAGTGACGAAGGTGGTTAGCTCGTCGATGTTATCAGCGGAGTCTCGGAACATATTCCAATCAGTGCTAGCAAAGCAGTCCTGTAGCATAATCTCTGATTCTGATCACCATTTCTCAACAGAGCAAGTCATGGGTACTTCCTGTTTGAGCCTCTGCTTGTAAACAGGAAGCAGGAGTACAGAGTCATGATCTGATTTGATCTGAGCCTTGCTTGTGTTTGCTCATAACCCCCTGTCTTTATAAGTGGACGCATGGCTTTCATGGCTGAATTTACACCACACGCTCCCGTGAGGCTAAGAAGGAGCTCTCTCGGCCCCTTGTGTAACATTTAGCAGCTTTGAGGCATGTGCTACGCCTCCAGTCTCCAACCCAACCGTAAAAAACACCAATCAAAAGACCACTACAACACAGTAGAACTCTGAGAAATCCAATGTCTCTTTGTGAGGTTATTGATCCTTCCTAGCTTCCAGTTCCAGAACCACACTCTGCCCAGAGCCCACTCATCATTCTATGGCTGTAACAACAGAGAAATAGGGGCCACATTGAACAACTGCACTCTTAAGTGGTCTAAATCGCTGACTGATTAGTGGCCTATGTGGCGCTAGCAAGGCCAGGCTTGAAAATACGTAGAGCAGAGAAGGTTGTGGCAAGGTAGAGGTACCACTCACTCTGTAGTCAGAGTTTCTTTCCCTCTCTCTCCTGGAAAGGTAATCTCACTGCCAGGGGTGTACTCATCACCTTGTTCAAGCTAACATACTCTGTAAATACAGAATCACCAGGGGACTGTGTGGACAGTAGATAAACACTGTCAGAATGTTTTCAAGTGATAACGGCAAATTGGAATGGCACTGAACATGTACAGTGGGGAGAACAAGTATTTGATACACTGCCGATTTTGCAGGTTTTCCTACTTACAAAGCATGTAGAGGTCTGTAATTTTTATCATAGGTACACTTCAACTGTGAGAGAAAAAAAAAAAAAAAAAAATCCAGAAAATCACATTGTATGATTTTTAAGTAATTAATTTGCATTTTATTGCATGACATAAGTATTTGATACATCAGAAAAGTAGAACTTAATATTTGGTACAGAAACCTTTGTTTGCAATTACAGAGATCATACGTTTCCTGTAGGTCTTGACCAGGTTTGCACACACTGCAGCAGGGATTTTGGCCCACTCCTCCATACAGACCTTCTCCAGATCCTTGAGGTTTCGGGGCTGTCGCTGGGCAATACAGACTTTCAGCTCCCTCCAAAGATTTTCTATTGGGTTCAGGTCTGGAGACTGGCTAGGCCACTCCAGGACCTTGAGATGCTTCTTACGGAGCCACTCCTTAGTTGCCCTGACTGTGTGTTTCGGGTCGTTGTCATGCTGGAAGACCCAGCCACGACCAATCTTCAATGCTCTTACTGAGGGAAGGAGGTAGTTGGCCAAGATCTCGCGATACATGGCCCCATCCATCCTCCCCTCAATACGGTGCAGTCGTCCTGTCCCCTTTGCAGAAAAGCATCCCCAAAGAATGATGTTCCCACCTCCATGCTTCACGGTTGGGATGGTGTTCTTGGGGTTGTACTCATCCTTCTTCTTCCTCCAAACACGGCGAGTGGAGTTTAGACCAAAAAGCTCTATTTTTGTCTCATCAGACCACATGACCTTCTCCCATTCCTCCTCTGGATCATCCAGATGGTCATTGGCAAACTTCAAACGGGCCTGGACATGCGCTGGCTTGAGCAGGGGGACCTTGCATGCGCTGCAGGATTTTAATCCATGACGGCGTAGTGTGTTACTAATGGTTTTCTTTGAGACTGTGGTCCCAGCTCTTTTCAGGTCATTGACCAGGTCCTGCCGTGTAGTTCTGGGCTGATCCCTCACCTTCCTCATGATCATTGATGCCCCACGAGGTGAGATCTTGCATGGAGCCCCAGACCGAGGGTGATTGACCGTCATCTTGATCTTCTTCCATTTTCTAATAATTGTTGTTGCCTTCTCACCAAGCTGCTTGCCTATTTTCCTGTAGCCCATCCCAGCCTTGTGCAGGTCTACAATTTTATCCCTGATGTCCTTACACAGCTCTCTGGTCTTGGCCATTGTGGAGAGGTTGGAGTCTGTTTGATTGAGTGTGTGGACAGGTGTCTTTTATACAGGTAACGAGTTCAAACAGGTGCAGTTAATACAGGTAATGAGTGGAGAACAGGAGGGCTTCTTAAAGAAAAACTAACAGGTATGTGAGACCCGGAATTCTTACTGGTTGGTAGGTGATCAAATACTTATGTCATGCAATAAAATGCAAATTAATTACTTAAAAATCATACAATGTGATTTTCTGGATTTTTGTTTTAGATTCCGTCTCTCACAGTTGACGTGTACCTATGATAAAAATTACAGAGCTCTATATGCTTTGTAAGTAGGAAAACCTGCAAAACCGGCAGTGTATCAAATACTTGTTCTCCCCACTGTAGTTTTTTGCTTGGGCTCCACTGCGAGAACACATTTGCAAGAAATTAATATGTGGATGGGGAAGAAAATGGCTGAGCACTCAAGTTAAACTCATTAGCAAGCCCAGCAGGGGCATTTGTTCCACAGCTATCAAGGAATCCTGAGCTGAGCTTTTCATTATGCATTCAATTCCAACGCTCCCAGTCTCTATTTGGTTGGATAAAAAGCTTTTAACTACTAGAGATGGGGAGAAAAAACTATGTTCGGAAAGTGGTTGCTACCTTTAAGATGTGCCTTGTCTGTTTTGTTTTTTATTGTTGTTGAAAAGGACACATTTATTCACATGTCCCTGACAGTTTCCAAACTGCCTAAATGTAATTACTGTAGAGTACTTTGTTATGGTTCTTGTTTACATTTTTGTAAATGGTGCTTTAATTCTCTGTAATTGGTTTTAAATAGCAGAATACTCACTGAATTATTACTCAGTTATGAATTGCAACAAAATGAAAACCACTTGAACATTTTCACGCACATGATCATGTCTTTTGATATTATGTGAAAGAAGCATGATTGAATTCTCTGAACCACACACTCATAGAGGACCATAGTGCGTTAGCACAGTTCTGTAGACAAATGCAGCAGGTGTTCTGTACAGATGTCAATTCAGTAAAGATCTACCATTAGCTGAGTCACTCCTCTGAGTTGTGTCTCCTTCTCCTCTTTCTGTACCACTGAGACTTGTAAATTCACTTAAGATTAGAAGTATCTCAGTTATTTGCTTCAGAGCAATTTTCTAATGGGTCATTTCTAAGAACCGCCCTTAGCTGTGTGTTATTAAGGATTTACCTATGGGCTTTCAGGCCTTATTGCTCACTTAGCTAACCAAACATTTTCAGTGTTTTACTTCAGTGACAGACAATGTTATAGTGAAATGATATAAAGCAGTGTTGTGGTAGGCTACTTGAGAACGGTCTAGGTCTTGAGTCCGGTCTCGAGACCACATATTGAGTGTATCGGTCTTGTCTCTGTGTCGGATAAATTTTTACTTGGTCTTGACAATGAGCACTCATATCCGAGACCAGCCGAGTAAAAAATCATTATCAGCTCCCATTCAGTCAGCACATAAAACGCTTCGCCAGGCCAAATATCTCTTTTCATGACACATGAATATCTTGTCGTCTACTGAAACCTGGGCTTCTACTTTACTGGTGACATCACTGTCCTTTACTTTACTGGTGACATCACTGTACTTTACTTTCTTTGAAACATGTCCTCTAACTTTGTCTCGCTTGTTAGAATTTCCATGATTCGCTGGTAGGGAAGAGAAAGAGAAATTGTTTGAAAGTTGAACGCTCACTATTACAGTAGTAAGGGGAGACAAGGGGAAGTTGTTACATATTTTGTCTTTTCATCTATTATAGACCTGTTTGGGATAGTGATCATTTGTAGCGTGTCTCTCCATTTGCCCTCAGCATGCATATTTTTCACCATTCTAAAGAATCCAAATGTTCTTCTGAAATATGAACACAGAAATACTGGACATTTTTAACTCTTATTATGGGGGCGATTTGACACAATTACGATCATGGTCTTGAATTGGACTCGCATTTTTCTGGTCTCGGTCTTGACTCGGTCTCGGACACCTCGCCCTCCCTGTCTCGGTCTTGACTCTGACTCAATTTGCTCCTGTCTTGGTCTTGGCTTGGTCTCACTTTAGGTGGTCTCAAACACAACACTGATCTAAAGAGTTAAAATATTAGGAGAGACACCAGTTAATGCAAAATGGATAAGAGGTTGACTGTAGGGTAACTTTGCAATTTCATTGTCTTCCAGACAGTCGTTGTGCAGATTACAATATTCAGAATGATGGATCCCAGACAGAGCATTATTAATAGTCATGTCTCTCCTCGGTGTCAACAGGTCAATATTCTGTCTACGTCCCAAATGGCATCCTATTCGCTATGAAGTGCACTACATTTGTTCAGGGCCCAAAGCGCACTACTTTTGACCAGGCCCCATAGGGCTATGGTCAAAAATAGTGCACTATATAGGGAATAAGGTGCCATTTGGGACGCAGACTGTGTTCACCTGGTAGTCTTGACTAGGGTTGCAAAGGGAGGGTATATTACTGGTAACTGACAAAGGTGTAAATCATTATCCTAAATATTAACCAACAACTTAGTGAATACCATTTCTGTTTAATATGAGGGTTTCAGCATGAAATATCCTTTATATATATTTTTTACACACTTTTCTTTATTTTACTATGTCAATATGTCTTTGTTGTTAATGTTTTGGTGCCAAACTGGTGGCAGATGTGAATAAAGTCAATAGTTGAAAGAAAATAATGCTTTTGTTGATTAGATGCTTTTTTAATTAATTAGGACATTTTCTCTTGAACCATATGGTCTATCCACTAGAAACTCGTTGGCAAAAATCAATACTATATATTAATACATTTTTAAAAAAGTTATTCAAGTATAAATTACCAAAGTTACCAGAGATTGCCATAGATTACCTGTTGATTACCAAAATTATTGAACGTTAACTTTGGTAAATTATCAGTAGCTTTGCAACCCTAGTCGTGACACTCTAATGTTCACTCTACATGGTAGTTGATGAGTTGGTTTAGTTTTCCTGTAAGGCAAATTATATTGAAACGGCAAATCCATTTAGCAGAAAATCTTTAGCAATATTCATAGCACACATAACATAACGCTTACCTGACACTGGAATTACCACAGTGGAATTGTGACTGTTTACAATGCCCTTTATCCAAGGAGAGAAAATAAACAACGTTGCATGTACTGTATTTGTGATAAGGTCGTGTTCTCTATAATTCTTTTTTATATACTTTATGTAATCAGTTCATAAATGTTGCTCATAACAGGTTTCATAAAAATATTAAGTTAATCTGCTTAAAAGAGAGTCTGGCGTCAAGGTTGCCACGGTGATAAAAAGCTGGGTAGATTCAATTGGATGAAATGAGTTGGGACAGTTAATACAAGAGCTCCTTGGCTGATGAAAATGGATTCATTGTGACAGCTGCAGATAATGAGCTTTACTCAATCAGCTTGAGAGTGCATCCAACTGCCATTTCAATTGTTACCTTGGTGATGTCTTAGTGTCCATTGGGGACACATACTGGCAGGGAGAACAGCGCTGTGTTTTAGTGCAGTCAAAAGAGACCGCCACAGAGCAGGGTTAGAGAATTAGAATCTGTTACAATGAGAAAAATTAAAAATGTAATGTGAAAGAAATCCTTCAACATTGGGGTTTCCAATACAAGTTTATTGCACAATATACATCCAATCCATTGAAAAAGGATAAGTTGATAAACATAAAGTAAACATCCTTGCCCATTTGGAAGGCACGTCCTAATTTCACCAAGTGAGGCATAATTCATGAAAAATGTATGCACTCACTAACTGTAAGTCGCTCTGGATAAGAGCGTCTGCTAAATGACTAGAATGTAAAATGAAATGATCATCATTATTTTCTGGTCACTGGAGCAACAATCCATAAAAAAATCTGTGAATCAAATCAGTCATTTTGTTGTGTTGATCTTACATTTACATTTACATTTTCATCATTTAGCAGACGCTCTTATCCAGAGCGACTTACAAATTGGTGCATTCACCTTATGATAGCCAGTGGGACAACCACTTTACAATATATCAAATATGTATTTATTGTGGGGGTGGGGTAGGGTAGAAGGATTACTTTTATCCTATCCCAGGTATTCCTTAAAGAGGTGGGGTTTCAAGTGTCTCCGGAAGGTGGTGAGTGACTCCACTGTCCTGGCGTTGTGAGGGAGCTTGTTCCACCATTGGGGTGCCAGAGCAGCGAACAGTTTTGACTGGGCTGAGCGGGAACTGTGCAGAGGTAGGGGGGCCAGCAGGCCAGAGGTGGATGAACGCAATGCCCTCGTTTGGGTGTAGGGACTGATCAGAGCCTGAAGGTAGGGAGGTGCCGTTCCCCTCACAGCTCCGTAGGCAAGCACCATGGTCTTGTAGCAGATGCAAGCTTCAACTGGAAGCCAGTGTAGTGTGCGGAGGAGCGGGGTGACGTGAGAGAACTTGGGAAGGTTGAACACCAGACGGGCTGCAGCGTTCTGGGTGAGTTGTAGGGGTTTAATGGCACAGGCAGGGAGCCCAGCCAACAGCGAGTTACATTTTACATTTTAGTCATTTAGCAGACGCTCTTATCCAGAGCGACTTACAGAGCGCTTCCTGTGTAAGGTAGGATCGTACTCTGCGAATGTTGTAGAGCATGAACCTACAGGATCGGGTCACCGCTTTGATGTTAGCGGAGAACGACAGGGTGTTGTCCAGGGTCACGCCAAGGTTCTTTGCACTCTGGGAGGAGGACACAACGGAGTTGTCAACCGTGATGGCGAGATCATGGAGCGGGCAGTCCTTCCCCGGGAGGAAGAGCAGCTCCGTCTTGCCGAGGTTCAGCTTGAGGTGGTGATCGCCACCTGGTTATCAGAAGGGGTAAAGGAGAAGATTAATTGTGTGTCGTCTGCGTAGCAATGATAAGAGAGACCGTGTGAGGATATGACAGAGCCAAGTGACTTGGTGTATAGAGAGAATAGGAGAGGGCCTAGAACTGAGCCCTGGGGGACACCAGTGGTGAGAGCACGTGGTGCGGAGACAGATTCTCACCACGCCACCTGGTAGGAGCGACCTGTGAGGTAGGACGCAATCCAAGAGTGAGCCGCGCCGGAGATGCCCAACTCGGAGAGGGTGGAGAGGAGGATCTGATGGTTCACAGTACCAAAGGCAGCAGATAGGTCTAGAAGGACAAGAGCAGAGGAGAGAGAGTTAGCTTTAGCAGTGCGGAGTGCCTCCTTGACACAGAGAAGAGCAGTCTCAGTTGAATGACCAGTCTTGAAACCTGACTGGTTTGGATCAAGAAGGTCATTCTGAGAGAGATAACAAGAGAGTTGGCTAAAGACGGCACGCTCAAGAGTTTTGGAGAGAAAAGAAAGAAGGGATACTGGTCTGTAGTTGTTGACATCGGAGGGATCGAGTGTAGGTTTTTTGAGAAGGGGTGCAACTCTCGCTCTCTTGAAGACGGAAGGGACATAGCCAGTGGTCAAGGATGAGTTGATGAGCGAGGTGAGGTAAGGGAGAAGGTCTCCGGAAATGGTCTGGAGAAGAGAGGAGGGGATAGGGTCAAGCGGGCAGGTTGTTGGGCGGCCGGCCGTCACAAGTCGCAAGATTTTATCTGGAGAGAGAGGGGAGAAAGAAGTCAAAGCATAGGGTAGGGCAGTGTGAGCAGGACCAGCGGTGTCATTTGACTTAATAAATGAGGATCGGATGTCGTCAACCTTCTTTTCAAAATGGTTGACGAAGTCATCCACAGAGAGGGAGGAGGGAGGGGGAGGAGGAGGATTCAGTAGGGAGGAGAAGGTGGCAAAGAGCCTCCTAGGGTTAGAGGCAGAGGCTTGAAATTTAGAGTGGTAAAAAGTGGCTTTAGCAGCAGAAACAGAGGAAGAAAATGTAGAGAGTAGGGAGTGAAAAGATGACAGGTCGGCAGGGAGTCTAGTTTTCCTCCATTTTGATCGTAATTTAGCTGTGTTGATCCTAAAATGTTTGTTGATTGTCATTTATAGGAATTCTGATAAGAACTGGCCACGAATGACCATTTTATGCTCCATTCGATGAAATCCGGATGAGTATATGGTAGCTAGGTTGCTTAAAAACTATATTTCACGTTGTAGGCCTACAAAAGCCACAATAGATGATCTGTTAATGACCACATACAGTATGGTAATTGATTGGTTGGCGGTGTCGCACGATTGCTACTTACCGTGATCAACATTTTATCATGTTCATGTTACTAGAAATGTTTTCTGTTCCTACAGCAATTCTCATTTCAAACCACATCCATTAACTTTATTAAATGTGAAATCTTTCAGCTCCAAGCTTTAGTCTAGTAGTCACTAAAATGTGAATGGAGATTTCTTCAAACACAGAATTTTAGGAAAGGTTCCTTTCAGAGACAGATATTTATTTATGGGAAATAGATATAATGGAACATCCACACAGCGAGGCATTTCTCTCACAAGGCCAACTGACTAAAGGGCTGTACTTCAAAGAATACATCATTTAACAGCCTGCTTTTAAAGTGTTCTATTTGCTTCAGGCAAGAGGAATTTTGCACGATCATCATCAAAATGCTGTGGGAGTCATGAAAACATAATTTTACACAGACAACACAGCATTGGCTGTGATTTCCTTCTGTTGTTCCATCTCAGGAGCTTTTAGGTTATTTAAGGATGTTCTGATGTCTTACTATGAAGACATAGAGGATTGGATTCACTCTCATGTCATTATTGTTCATACAGCAATGGAAAAGCACATGCACAACGGGTGCAATGTCTGCTGTCCATCCAAGAGCAGCCAAACAATTCCACTGACAAACAAGCAGCCAAACTGTTACCATGCATTATTATTGTGAAATGCTAGAGCCAATGACATTGTGCAGTACATAATTGAACTCCAAACATACAATATTGGTATAGCCTATAACTTTCACACCAATTCACCACCAGTGCTGGGTGTTTTCGAAAAAATGCCTTGAATCAAGACAACTCGGGGTGAAAGGTGGAAAACCAACATTTACTCTGGGAGAGTTCTCTGAATAATTACCTGTGTGTGTGTGTGTTTGGTTTAAAATTAAACAGTTGAATAGTGCACAGATTAAAGGAGTCCATCCTCCAGCAACCATTAATCAAACACATTGGAATTAACTTTCTATTGACTTTCTTACCCTTGGGGATAAAATAGATGCCACACTGACTGCTGGTAAGCCATAACAAAAAAAAGAGTAACCTTTCATTTTCATTATGAGGCAGAGAAATGCATTATCTTAAAGCCTGATGGCTATTATATTTTTGCAGGCATTTTCAATTGTAAAAAAATAACTCCGGAATGGGTAGATTGCTGATAGCAATGTTTATAATGAAATCACTGTACCGGGGGATATGCTAATAATTCAAACCTGTTATCTAAAAGACCTATTGGCAAAACATGGTAACACTTTACATTACGTTGCTCCTATGTACCTGTTTAGTAGCACTATGCTATAGTTACTAAGATAAGATAAGATCACATTATTGGTCAATTCAACACAAGGTCCAACCGAAATTTGACTTCCACTTTTAACCAAACCCCTCTGAAAGACACACATACATACACATATACAGGTTTTGGAGAGGTGCGGGGGTGATCCACCCGGGGAACTACTGTACTACAGTAATAGCATTATGAATATAGAGTGTTACTTATGCGCTGACCATAGCGATCTACATAGGCCCTTGTATTGTGTAGTATATATATTTTGCTGCCACACTTTTGTATTGTCATTGCAACCTTCCAGACATGACAGTGTCCTCCCAGCAGGTGAGGTGGTAAAATGTCCATTCTCTCTCTCTCTCTCTCTCTCTCTCTCTCTCTCTCTCTCTCTCTCTCTCTCTCTCTCTCTCTCTCTCTCTCTCTCTCTCTCTCTCTCTCTCTCTCTCGCTCTCTCTCTCTCTCTCTCTCTCTCTCTCTCTCTCTCTCTCTCTCTCTCTCTCTCTCTCTCTGTCTGTCTGTCTGTAGCTCGCTCGCTCGCTCTTGCTCTCTCTCTCTCGCTCTCTCTCTCTTGCTCTCTCTCTCGCTCTCTCTCTCCCTCTCTCGCGCTCTCCCTCTGTCTGTCTGTAGCTCTCTCGCTCTCTCTCTCTCGCTCTCTCTCTCGCTCTCTCTCCATCGCCACATAATTATATTCTCTGGAAAAACTGCTCACGCCTCTATCTTTAATTACAATCACACAGATGGGGGCTTTAGCAAGGGGTGAAAGAGAGGGCTGTAGGCTGGCTCCTGCACTGTGCCTCCAGTTTATTTTTATTTTTTAAATCTCCAAATGGCATTAATGTTACCTGACTAACTTCCATAGCATATAGTATATTCTCTGTTAAGTAAAGAAGAACACAGTCTCGCTATTGCTGAAAGTAGTTTACAAAGGCTTTTAATAGGAGAAATGGGGATGTGATTTGGCCTGACACAGTGGCTCCCCAATGCAATATTCTAAATGTGGATTTCAGTCTGACCATCTGGGCTGCTCTGATCCCTGGTGCCAATACCCACTTTATCTGGATGCATGCGCTATGTTCTGTATATGTATAAACGTGTGTGTGTGTGTGTGCATAGATTAAGGCGCTTGCAGCACAGCGTTGTGGGTTCGATTCCCAAGGGGGGCCATTGCAAAAAAGTATGAAAAATGTATGCACTCACAACTAATTCACTCCAGATAAGAGCGTCTGCTGAATGACTAAAATGTAAATGTAAAAATGTGTTTACATGCTTGTGTGCGTTCATGCGCACACTAATGTATGTGTTAACATCATATACGCTTAACATATGAGAGACAATGGCAGTTGGCATGGTCTTTGGGCATTGAACATCAACCAAACTGAGCCTGCCACCGCTTGCTGAGAACTGTTTGAATGGGGTCATTGATCATACACTGCACATGCTCTCAGCTTTTACTATTTATCATTTACTGTAGCATTAGTCTCCTGAAGCAAACAACACAGGCAGCATAGCAGTACACACCTGATAGTACCACTATACAGTACCTAACCTGCCACCTGGCATTATAGTACCACTATACAGTACCTAACCTGCCACCTGGCATCATAGTACCACTATACAGTACCTAACCTGCCACCTGGCATCATAGTACCACTATACAGTATCTCACCTGCCACCTGGCATCATAGTACCATTATACAGTACCTAACCTGCCACCTGGCATCATCGTACCACTATACAGTACCTCACCTGCCACCTGGCATCATAGTACCACTATACAGTACCTAACCTGCCACCTGCCATCATAGTACCATTATACAGTACCTAACCTGGCACCTGGCATCATCGTACCACTATACAGTACCTCACCTGCCACCTGGCATCATAGTACCATTATACAGTACCTAACCTGCCACCTGGCATCATCGTACCACTATACAGTACCTCACCTGCTACCTGGCATCATCGTACCACTATACAGTACCTAACCTGCCACCTGGCATCATAGTACCACTATACAGTATCTCACCTGCCACCTGGCATCATCGTACCACTATACAGTACGTAACCTGCCACCTGGCATCATAGTACCACTATACAGTATCTCACCTGCCACCTGGCATCATAGTACCACTATACAGTACCTAACCTGCCACCTGGCATCATAGTACCACTATACAGTATCTCACCTGCCACCTGGCATCATAGTACCATTATACAGTACCTAACCTGCCACCTGGCATCATCGTACCACTATACAGTACCTCACCTGCCACCTGGCATCATAGTACCACTATACAGTACCTAACCTGCCACCTGGCATCATAGTACCACTATACAGTATCTCACCTGCCACCTGGCATCATAGTACCACTATACAGTACCTAACCTGCCACCTGGCATCATAGTACCACTATACAGTACCTAACCTGCCACCTGGCATCATAGTACCACTATACAGTATCTCACCTGCCATCTGGCATCATAGTACCATTATACAGTACCTAACCTGCCACCTGGCATCATCGTACCACTATACAGTACCTCACCTGCCACCTGGCATCATCGTACCACTATACAGTACCTAACCTGCCACCTGGCATCATAGTACCACTATACAGTATCTCACCTGCCACCTGGCATCATCGTACCACTAAACAGTACCTAGCCTGCCACCTGGCATCATAGTACCACTATACAGTATCTCACCTGCCACCTGGCATCATCGTACCACTATACAGTACCTCACCTGTCACCTGGCATCATAGTACTACTATACAGTACCTCACATTCCACCTGGCATCATAGTACCACTATACAGTACCTAACCTGCCACCTGGCATCATAGTACCACTATACAGTACATAACCTGCCACCTGGCATCATCATATTACCACTATACAGTACCTCACCTGCCACCTGGCATCATAGGACCACTATACAGTACCTAACCTGCCACCTGGCATCATAGTACCACTATACAGTATCTCACCTGCCACCTGGCATCATAGTACCATTATACAGTACCTAACCTGCCACCTGGCATCATCGTACCACTATACAGTACCTCACCTGCCACCTGGCATCATAGTACCACTATACAGTACCTAACCTGCCACCTGGCATCATAGTACCACTATACAGTACATAACCTGCCACCTGGCATCATCATATTACCACTATACAGTACCTCACCTGCCACCTGGCATCATAGGACCACTATACAGTACCTAACCTGCCACCTGGCATCATAGTACCACTATACAGTACCTAACCTGCCACCTGGCATCATAGTACCACTATACAGTACATCAAGCCTCTGTAGAGCATCTGTTTGTGTGCATCGGATTCCACATGACAGTGGTTATATGTTATCTTTTACATTAAAGATGTAGAGACCTTATCCATAAGCACACACTCGCTTATGGAACATGTACACACACACACACACACACACACATGCGCACGCGCACACACACAGACACACACGCACGCTCACGCACATGCACTCGCACACAGACACACACAAACCCACACACGTAAACACTGTGCAATAGGCCTACATGTGGAATGCACACAGGTCATGTGAGACGACTGTATATTCTAGCAGCCTGGCTAGGATGTTTACAGTAAATTGTTAAGAAACAATGATCTACCTATTTTAGCATTCAGCCAGTAAATCACAAACCATAAGCTTTGGGAACGTTTACTGTCTCCAGCAACGAACCTACGGAGACCCAATCAATCTGCATACATACAGGAACAGAGCCAGAGCATCTGTATAGAATAATAACTAGTGCATAGAGATCCTATTAAATTAGGATTCTAATTCCTAATTCTATGTACTAGTATTTGACAGTGTCCACAGACAATGCACACAGAGATTTAAAACAACAATATAACTGGCATAATGACGAGGTAATATGGATAGTCAATTTATCTTTGATTAGATATTTGATACAGTGATTCGTTCCCTTGGCTAGCTGTTACATTATTATTTCTAATTACCTGTACCGATTCGCCCATCAACGCTCGCTACACTGGCAAAACATAATTGCTTCTGCCATAAATCAAGAAACATTTCAGGGGAGTCTGGAGAGTTCCCACCCTGGTCCATTAATATATACGGTACACATTGAAAAAGTCAGGTTTATGTTTGTATTGATAAACCCACTCATTAATTTTTATATGAATTCTGATTTGTTCAATTACAAACAACAATCACACTCGGTGTCTTCTTCTCCGGGTGGAATATCAGATCAGCAGAACTTGTCAATTCAGTTTTACATCGTGTGCCATACCTTTGAGCAGCCGTCCGTATAGACAGCTCAGGGCCAATGTGTTGGGTTGCTGTTCAACAGACAACCTCCCTCAAGAGTGTCTGTTTGGTCCAACTTTCTTCTGAGACCAGAGTGGTTCAGAATGATGAACTATGGGTAGAAAGAGACTTGTGTATGAAGGTCAGGAAGAACATGGTCTCTTAATGAGGCTTGTTGCTAATAATCACTCCATCCCATTGGCTGGCTCAGCTGCCTCCCTTCAGCTAGACTATTTTAGTCTGGGAAAAACAAAACAACAACGCCAACAAGCCATTTGAAACTTAACAGCGTAGATTCCAGTCCACTGGGTTATTAATATTGTAATTGACTTTAAGGCATTAGGCAAATCAACGGCCCCAGTTGTACTGCAGGAGAAGTGGCTTGGGCGAATCAAAATGAGCCAAGTTAAGACAGACAGCACTGGGTCTTAGTTGTTTGCCTGAGGTCAAAGTGATAATGTATCAACTTACTGACACATTCTCAGGGCAGGCACCACTGTATTAGAAGTCAGAATAATATCTTGGACAGGGAGCTATTTTTAATGAGACACAGTGTGTGTCTGTATACTAGTACATCTGAGACAACCAATGTTAATTAACTCTACATTCCCTTCCAGTTATTGTAATCCCAGATGCACATCAACTGAGTTGGTTAGTTTCTTCTGTATTATGCTAGTTACTTTCATATACTGTACTCTGACATGTAAACCTGTTGTGATTGCACTTTATTTTACAGTACAGAAAATATAGTGTACTTACATGTTCAAATGGTAATTACACAATAATAACCCATGAATTATTTCGGTACAAAAACCATTAACCATATGCTAATAGCTACAGAAGGCACAGCGTTCCTAGTGGATTCGAAAAGTAAGATACCATTAAAGAACCTCCATTAGAAGGTGTATGGACACAAGGCTGAACAGTGAAAACCCCAGACCCTCTCTAACACCTCCTACCTGCTAAAATAGCGCAGTGAACTCTACATTTGGCCCATGTCGACTGCTGCCTTGGAGTGGGTCTATTTGCACTCTCTCTACCATTTCCTTTGGTCTGGGTATTTTTACAGTAGATACACCATCGTTGATGTCCATGATCTGTCTGACCTCTGGGTGTTCTTGCGTAATAGCATCTCTTCTGACTGCAGTACATCTCTAAAGGACTCAGCAGACCATGGCTGTGCCCCAAATGACACCCTATTCCCTATATATGGTCCACTACTTTTGATCAGGGCCCATGGGGCTCTGGTCTGAAGGAGTGCACTATGCAGGGAATAGGGTGCCACATGGGACGCAGTCCATGGCTGACTCCTGTGAACCACATCCAGCCGGAGAGCAGCTTCAGAGGATGCGAATGTTCTGTACACTCATCTAAAAGCATCCGTTCAAGGGTGGGAAAACAGGTGGTGTAGACTAAATGGCTCACGTGTTTTGCTGTTCAGACTAGGCGCACATGTGCTATGGGTAACACTGTTCAGACTAGGCGCACATGTGCTATGGGTAACACTGTTCAGACTAGGCGCACATGTGCTATGGGTAACACTGTTCAGGAGCTTTTCCTGACTAGGTGACTGACCAGTCACGTGAAAAACTCCAGTCCCATATTATATTGGACACTTCTACTGTTTTATGTTCTTGGCATTGTAGGTCTCCACGGAATTAGGTAAATCCGCTTTCCACATTTTTGGAATCACAAAATTCATTACATTTGGATTACCTGGTGCCACTAGGGCATTTTAAAACCCTGATGATAAATGAGTTCACCGAGGTGTGCAACTGTTTTGACTGATTGATTTAGTAACTTGTTTATGAAGGCTGTGATGTTCTGGTGTACTGTACTTCTTATTGTATCTTGTTATATTTTTTTATCCATTGCTTTGTGGTCTCAGGGCACCATTGAACATGAGACCCTGGTCTCAATTGGGCTCCTCTGACTAAATAAAAGTTAATAAAAGGATATGGTATACAGTATATGGTGTACATTTCTTTAGCATACTGATACATGGGACGCATGCTCAATTACAGTGTGTTAAAAACTTCCAAATTGAGGCATTTCTTGTCAAATGTCAATGCTCAACATGGAAAACGAGGCTTAGTAGCCTCTCCTCTCCATCCGGTCACTTTCACAGGTTTGAGAGAGTCATGCAGAGACACTGAGCTGGATGAGTAAGGTGTGTCTGGCAGCCTCCCAGGCTAATATGGCTAAAAGCTTGTGTCTGGTTTAGCTGTCTGCATTCTGAATACACAAAACAGGAACAGGTCACAGAGAATGTTTGGTAGAGGAGGAGGAAGAAGGGAGAGAAATGGAGGTAGTACATTAATATACTATAGACATTTTATTCAAATATGTTTTAGCTGCTGTAATATTAAGAGCTGTATTAGTAATAGTAATATTCGTAGTTGTAGGAGTTGCAGTATTCATAGTAGCAGTATCAGTAGCAGCAGCAGCAGCAGCAGCAGTAGTAGTAGTAGTAATAGTAGTAGTAGTAGTAGTAGTAGTAGTAGCAGTAGTAGCAGTAGTAGTAGTAGTAGTAGTAGTAGTAATACTAATATGAACAGCAGTGGGTCACCAGAGGTGGTTAAGGTGGCTACTGAATGAATCGCCAAGCCTGTCTGTTTCAGCAGCAGACTTCTCTCTCCACAAACCAAATCAGTATCTTTTGTAATGTGATTCATATTCAGCAGGAAACCTCATTACGTTCCGCAGATAAAGCCAATTATTTCAAAGCTGCTTGTCATGCAGAGCATGAGAACAAAAGGGATAGATTCAAGTGTATGAATAACAACCGAGGAGCCAACGTGTTACCTAGAGTGTTACCTACTCGGAGCCTAGCAGGATAGACACATGACCTATTATCATGCAGTTGTGAAGTTCAATAGAGCAATGTCTTTGTTTCTCGTTCATTAAAATGGAATGTTAAAAAGTAGTCCATATGTCTTGTTTTATCTCATCTTACATTTGAATGAAATGGGAACTTTATTTAGATTTTTCATTTACACATTCCCATTCTGTTAGAATGGTTTGAATTAGAATGGCTTCAATTAAGATCCTCACTAAAACATCTGCTTTGTTCAGGGGGGAAAGGCTGTATGTACAAAGGATGTTGCCATTTTTTTTTTGGAGATTTGAGGAAGTCATGGTGGGACTAATGAGTGCTAGAATCAATGTAGTAATGTGTTTTGTGGGTATTACCAATGGGGATAACAGCATTAAAATACTGTTACCAATGTGGGCAAGTTTAAAACAAGAAAGATGCCCCTGATAAATAAGTGTAAAGCTGGTGACCAGGTAATCTCGCCCCAGCCAGCGAGGTTAGCGACCTGACTGCCCTGATAAAGCACATAAACCATAGATGTAAAATGAAGACTGCACTATGCTATTACTTGAAGGCCTTGGTTTCAGACTAGTTGCCTGAAGAAAAAACATGGTTTGAAAAAAGAAACCTCTATCTGTAAAATATTTATCTAACTCAACCTTAAAATAGCTCATCAAGGAATTGACTCTAGCGCCAGAAAACAGTTACAAGCCTTTTGCTCTTCATACCCCTACCATTTTCCAAGTGAGAATTTTGCAGTCAATAAATGTTTTACAGTTTTAGCCCACATCTGATTGTATTGGAAAGTCAAACAAATCAAAGAGTATAAATCTGCACTTGGCTCCTCTGAGGAGAGAGGCCAGGGATATTTTTTTTTGGAAGGCCTACTTCTGGGTTAGTGCTCAGGGATTGGCTCTGTTTGGCTGTAATTTACTAGAATTGTGATTTATTTGGAATCACTGATCAGGCAGCAGTTGGTCTCTAGCAGGAAGGGCAATGGCAAACCTTTCAGCCATTGAAGTCAGAGGCTTGAAATTAAGATGTTTGGCGGGAAATGGTGTAAAAAATAAATAAAAATAAATAAAATAGGACTCCCTTTTATATTATAAAGGGTACTAAACTATTACAGTATGTACATGATATTTGCATAGGCAGGTACAGTACATACACATTTAACATAGTAGGGTATTTACCCTGTGATACCTGCTTGCATTTTGTGTAATTACACTGAGATTAGTCTGAGACATCTCTGAGGAGGTTGGATTTGAAATCAATTAGCAATCAAGCAAGTCATATACCAACAATACTTGATAAACCCTTTTCTGGCTGTTGTTGTGATTGGTAGAGGGAAGTGTATAGGTTAATTTAATTTCAATAAAAGCTTATTGGGAGTATGGTAGCGCAATCAACCTGACTATTTATTATATGTGTGATTTATTCTGTTGGTATTAGGATAATACAATCAATCTAGAATTTGACCGGATACAGTGTGCCATATGAATTCAAATAATATTATTTTTTTATTCATGTTTGTTTTATCCCTGAGACAGCTTGTGAATATTCATGAATATGCCTCTAAACGTCACAACGCAGTAGCGCTTCCCATGCGCTCTTTCTCTGAGAGAGAGGCTGAAAGAGAGAGCGAGAGGGTGGGATGCAAGACAGCATGCGAGAGCTGGCAAAAGAGAAGGGTTGGCTCACTCACCATGCAGGCAGGCAGCGCGAGCATCGGAACCGTTTGACAGCATTTGATGACAAAACCCGTTCTGAACTTCTATCTATCGCCACCTCAACGTTCTATTGCGACCAATGGTGGATTGATGGGAGAAACTCGCTGCATATTTGAGGGAGGCATGTGCACATTTCGAGACACATCCGAATCTATTTCAGGATCAGGACGAATCCTGTGACCACAACGCCTTTGAGAGAGGAAATGTCAAAGCAGTAATAGAGTATGCTGCTTCGCAAATACGGAATAATGCACTGTTTAGGATGGACGAGCTGATGTTGTCCTCGTGAATGAGATTTTGACGAATTTCCACATTGCAGTGCACGCATAGATGTTTTGCTACAGTAAATATTCGCTCCTATTTAAGACTATGGTTCGTGTCTGACGTTATTTATTTCTAGTGGACACGACAGAAGACGTTCTATGTATCTTCAACAGCAGCGCTTCTGTAAAGGTACATGCGTGCGGCGTTGCATATGATCTAAAGAGAAAGCATTGTTTTGTCCAGCATCCTTACCAACCTTGAACTTCCTCAATACAGCATCTGGATACCACAGTCTGGGAGACTCGAAGCTTGGATGTCAACAGTAGCCCCCCCACATCAGCCCTGGAGAAGCGTACCGCCGGGATCTCAGTGGTGCTGAAAGGACAGCTCATTGTTTCAGGTCTCCCAAAGTTGACTTCCACAGAAAGCATCTGCTTTTCACTGCTATACAGCCGACGGGTAGCTAAAGTACTCCAAATGCATTATTATTTGGCTTAACGGCTTCTGCCCGACTGTTCTATTAGGGTTCATGGCTGTGGCACGCAAAATAAAAACTTTGCTCACGGTTAACATTTTTGTTTTTGTGGGGATCATATTGTTCTCGGTATATTGCAGAATACAGGACCGTTCTGAGGAACTCATTCAGATCGGCAGGATATCAGACCAGAGACTGCGAGCCAGGAATGGCAAAGTTTCCAACTTGGTGGACAGGCAGTCCATACTTCAGAGGCTGGAGCGGCTGGAGGACGTTGTCTACAACCAATTAAACGGTATGCATTATTGTAACTTTCAACATATTGAGCATATATCTTTTACTCAAGTATGAGATATTTCTCATTTTCAGTATTATTAACTGTGGAGTCATAGCTCTGTATAGTTATAAACATCCTGGATTACTGTCATTTTACTACAGAGCAACTATAAACAGCCTATTTATAACTATAAACAGCCTACTTTTCCAAATTCATTGTGTTTGATCAGACAACAGACAATAAGATAAATATGCAACTGGTATATCAGCCATTCAGACAGTATCAGTGATTATATGGTACAGTTATTGTGTGCAGAGTGAGTCATCCAGTGATGAATGGTGGCTCTTCATTGAGCCACAAACTATTGCCAACAAGTGAATAGGTTTTTTAAAAGTAAAATCAATGCTACAGTTCCTAATCTGTGCACTTAACCTGGTCTAATCCCTATCAAAAACGGAAATAAAAAACATCAGCCAATACTAGTTAGTATTGGACTCATGGAGTTGAATATTATTGAGAATCCCATAGGGGTGAAAACCCTGGCTCTGGCTACAGAGTTCTGCTTTTGTCATTCCCTTGGCCCCAATATAATAATCTTGTCTGAAGGTCAAATTAAATGGTTCTCTAATCGAATTAAAAAACATAGTTTTTCTTTATGTTACCTTTAGTCACTGAAATATGTTGAAGGAGGTTTGGTCGGTCTGTGTGATGCGTGTGATAGAAGGAGTCAGGCGCAGGAGAGTAATACGCATCCAAAGAGTTTATTCCGTCGATAAACAGTTGCGCAAGCATGCAACAACAAAACTCAGGCATAGGGGAAATATCTACCCTGGCAACAACAAGGTAAGGTTAGCTCAACCGAGCGACACACAGCTCACTACAAACAATCACCCACAAAGAAGAGGAAGCATAGGGAACACTTATACAATGACTAATTGGGGATAAGGACCAGGTGTGTGTGATTAATTAGACAAGACAAGTGGAGTGATGATAAATGGATCGGCAGCAGCTAGTAAGCCAGTGACGACGAACGCCGAAACCTGCCTGAACAAGGAGGGGAGGCAGCCTCGGCGGAAGTCGTGACAGTACCCCCGCCGCGCGCCGACCCCGGCCTCGGGGACGGCCAGGAGGATGCGGAGCAGGGCGAGCTGGATGGCGACGGTGGAAATCTCGTAACATGGAGGGATCGAGGATATCCCTCACCGGGACCCAGCACCGTTCCTCCGGACCGTACCCCTCCCACTCCACGAGGTACTGAAGGCCCTCCCACCCGACGCCTCGAATCCAGGATGGAACGGACCGAGTACGCCGGGGCCCCCTCGATGTCCAGAGGAGGTGGCGGGACCTCCTGGAGCGGACCAGCCTCCACCGGCCTGAGGAGAGACACATGAAACGAGTGGTTAATACGGTAATCAGGGGGAAGTAATAACCTATATGTGACCTCGTTGACTCTCCTCAGGACTTTGAACGGCCCCACAAACCGCGGGCTTAGCTTCCGGCAGGGCAGGCGGATCCGCCGGTACAAAGACGGGGGCCTCACTGCGGTGGCGGTCAGCGTTGGCCTTCTGACGACGCACGGCGCGTTGGAGGTGAACGTAGGCAGCGTCCCACGTCTCCTCCGCACGCCGAAACCAGTCATCTACCGCAGGAGCCTTGGTCTGGCTCTGGTGCCACGGTGCCAGAACCGGTTGGTAACCTAGAACACACTGGAAAGGCGTTAGGTTAGTGGAGGAGTGGCGGAGAGAGTTTTGGGCATATTCTGCCCATGGCAAGAACACCAACCAATCTCCTGGCCGGTCCTGGCAGTAGGACCGCAGGAACCTACCCACGTCCTGATTTACCCGTTCCACCTGCCCATTACTCTTGGGGTGGAACCCAGAGGTCAGGCTGACCAAGACCCCCAGACATTCCATGAACGCCTTCCAGACCTTGGACGTGAACTGGGGACCTCGGTCAGACACTATATCCTCTGGTACCCCGTAGTGCCGGAAGACATGAGTAAACAGGGCCTCCGCAGTCTGCAGGGCCATGGGGAGACCGGGCAGAGGAAGGAGGCGGCAGGACTTTGAGAAGCGGTCCACAACGACCAGGATGGTGGTGTTACCTTGGGAGAGGGGAAGATCAGTCAGAAAATCAATGCTAAGGTGAGACCATGGTCGTTGTGGAACTGGTAACGGTTGTAGCTTACCTGCTGGGAGTTGCCTAGGTGCCTTACTCTGGGCGCACACCGAACAGGAGGAGACGTACACATTCACGTCCTTAGCCAAGGTAGGCCACCAGTACTTTCCGCTCAGGCAGCGCACTATACGACTGATACCTGGGTGACCAGAGGAAGGTGACATGTGTGCCCAGAAGATCAGACGATCACGGATAAGAGTAGGCATGTACTGCAGCCCAGCTGGACACTGCGGTGGAGATGGATCTTTGCGTAATGCCTGCTCTATATCCACGTCCATCGCCCATACTACCGGCACCACAATGCAGGAGGCCGGGAGTATGGGGGTGTTGTCTCTGGGCCTCTCCTCTGTGTCATACAGCCGGGACAGTGCATCTGCCTTCACGTTCTTCGTACCCGGAATGTATGACAATGTAAAATCAAACCGGGTGAAGAATAGAGCCCACCTGGCCTGGCGAGGATTCAGCCTCCTCGTTGCCCGGATGTACTCCAGGTTACGGTGGTCTGTCCAGACGAGGAAAGGGTGTTTTGCCCCCTCGAGCCAATGCCTCCACACGGTCAAGGCTCGGACAACAGCCAACAGCTCCCGATCACCAACGCCGTAGTTCTGCTCCGCCGGGCTGAGCTTCTTCGAGAAGAACGCACAGGGGCGGATCTTGGGTGGCGTACCCGAGCGTTGAGACAGGACAGCTCCTATCCCAACCTCGGACGCATCCACCTCCACTACGAACGGTAGTGATTAATCGGGGTGGGCCAGTACTGTGGCTAAGGTGAACAGACCCCGCAGTTTGCTGAAGGCCAGGTCAGCGTCAGCAGACCAGCAGAGCCGGGACGTCCCACTCTTCAACAGGGAGGTAATGGGAGCTGCGACCTTGCCAAAGCCCCGGATAAACCTCTGATAGTAGTTGGTAAAGCCAAGGAAACACTGCACCTCCTTAACCATGGTTGGAATCGGCCAATTACGCACGGCTGAAATGAGATCTCCCTCCATCTCAACACCTGAGGTGGAAATGCGGTATCCAAGGAAGGAGACGGTCTGCTGGAAAAACATACACTTCTCTGCCTTAGTATAAAAGTCATTTTCCAACAGTTGGGCCACACCTTGCGAACCAGGGACACATGCTCGGCACGCGTAGTGGAATACACCAGGATGTCATCGATGTAGACCACTACACTGCGACCAAGCATGTCCCAAAACACCTCGTTCACAAAGGACTGGAAAACTGAGGGAGCATTCATTAAACCATAGGGCATCACCAGGTATTCATAATGCCCCGTGGTTGTGCTGAATGCTGTCTTAAACTCATCTCCCTCTCGGATACACACCAGGTTGTATGCACTCCTGAGATCTAATTTGGTGAAGAAGCGTGCCCCATGCATTGATTCAATCACTGAAGGAATGAGGGGGAGAGGATAACTAAATCTTATCGTCTCCCTGTTCAGTGGTCGATAATCAATGCACGGGCGCAGACCTCCGTACTTCTTCTTCACAAAGAAGAAACTCGAGGAGGCGGATGAAGTGGAGGGACATACAGTGCTATGAAAAAGTATTTGCCCCCTTTCTAATTTCTCTACTTTTGCATATTTGTGATACTGAATGTTATCAGATCTTCAACCAAAACCTAATATTAGATAAAGGGAACATAAGTGAACAAATAACACAACAATTACATATTTATTTCATAAACAAAGTATGCAACACCCAATTCCCCTGTGTGAAAAAGTAATTGCCCCCTTACACTCAATAACTGGTTGTGCCACCTTTAGCTGCAATGACTCCAACCAAATGCTTCCTGTAGTTGTTGATCAGTCTCTCACGTCGCTGTGGAGGAATTTTGGCCCACTCTTCCATGCAGAACTGCTTTAACTCAGTGACGTGTGAGTTTTCAAGCATGAACTGCTTGTTTCAAGTCCTGCCACAACATATCAATTGGGATTAGGTCTGGAATTTGACTAGGCCATTCCAAAACTTCCAATTTGTTGCTTTTTAGCCATTTTCATGTAGACTTAATTGTGTGTTTTGGATCATTGTCTTGCTGCATGACCCAGCTGCGCTTCAGCTTCAGCTCACAGACGGATGGTCTGACATTCTCCTGTAGAATTCTCTGATACAGAGCAGAATTCATGGTTCCTTCTATTAAGGCAAGTCGTCCAGGTCCTCAGGCAGCAAAGCATCCCCAAACCATCACACCACCACCACCATGCTTGACCTTTGGTATGATGTTCTTACTGTGGAATGCAGTGTTTGAGTGTAAGGGGGCAATTACTTTTTCACACAGGGGAATTGGATGTTGCATAACTTTGTTTATGAAATAAATATGTAATTGTTGTGTTATTTGGCCACTTATGTTCCCTTTATCTAATATTAGGTTTTGGTTGAAGATCTGATAACATTCAGTATCACAAATATGCAAAAGTAGAGAAAATTAGAAAGGGGGCAAATACTTTTTCATAGCACTGTATATACCCCTGACACAGGGACATATGTCTCCATAGCCACCGTTTCCGCCTGTGACAGGGGGTATATATGACTCCTGGGAGGTACAGCGTCTACCCTGAGGTTTATCGCGCAATCCCCCGCCCGGTGAGGTGATAACTTAGTCGCCTGCGTTTTAGAGAACGCTTGCGCCAGATCACGGTATTCGGGGGGAATGCGCACGGTGGAGGTACTATCTGGACTTTCCACTGTGGTTGCACCAACGGAAACATCTAGACACCTACCCTGACACTCACGCGACCACCCCGTGAGAGCCCTCTGCGGCCATGAGAAGGTGGGGTTGTGGAGTGCTAACCAAGGGATACCTAATATCACAGGGAAAGCAGTAGATTCAATTATCGAAAAAATCACCTGCTCAAAATGATTCTCCTGGGTGATCATGGTGACTGGTATAGTGAAATCCGGACCCTAATGGTCGACTATCGAGTGCTCTGAGGGGACGTGGACTGGAGAGGGGAACCAATGAAATGCCTTGACGGCGTGCGAATGCCCTATCCATAAAGTTCCCAGCTGTGCCTGAATCGACTAGTGCCTTACACTGGGGAACTACCATGTGATCGGAAAAGTGAATAGGTACGGTTCAGTGTGCAACAGAGGGCTCTGAACAAGTGTGGGTGTACCTGGGGTGATGCGTGAGTGCCCTGCCTGCTGCCTCCAGGCCCAAAATAACGTTGAATACGACGTGTGGTGGATTGTCCCTTCGTGCCACCAGAGTGGCACTGTCACTGTCCTCCTCCGCTCTCTCGGCCGGCGGCTCCACCCAGCTCCATCGGCTCGAGGTCCGAGTCTTCCGGGGTGGAAACGGACAGACCCCTACCAGGACGTCCTCTGGGTGCCAGCAGGTTGTCCAACCGAATGGCTATGTCCACCAGTTTATCGAAGGACAACATGGTGTCCCGGGAGGCTAGCTCCCGTCGGACGTCCTCCCGCAGATGGCACCGGAAATGGTCGATCAGGGCCCGCTCGTTCCACCCGGACCCCGCTGCCAGCGTCCGGAACTCCAACGCGAAGTCCTGCGTGGTCCTCGTCTCCTGCCTCAGATGGACCAGTCGCTCACCCGAATACCGTCCGAAAGAGGCGAGCGAACTCCCTGTAGTCCTCCAACGCGGCTCCTCCTTCGTTCCACACCGCGTTGGCCCACTCCAGGGCTTTCCCACAGAGGCAGGAAATGAGGACGGACACCCTCTCCCGCTCCAATGGTGCCGGCCTGATGCTGGCGAAGTAAAGCTCCAATTGGAGGAGGAATCCCTGACACAGCGGGATATCTGGATCCCTCCTGGTGCTGGGGTGTAGGTGGCTGGATCCGGTTGGCCAGGTTCTCCTCTCCAGGCATGGGACGACCTGAAGAACCCGATCCATCGCTTCCCCCAAGCTGGCCAGCATCGTGGAGTGCTCCTGGACCCGTGCCACGACTCCAGGCATGCGCTCTTCTCCCGCTGACTCCATAGCGGGTGGGTGATTCTGTGATGCGTGTGATAGAAGGAGTCAGGCGCAGGAGAGTAATACGCATCCAAAGAGTTTATTCCGTCGATAAACAGTTGCGCAAGCATGTGACAAAAAAACTCAGGCACAGGGGAAATATCTACCCTGGCAACAACAAGGTAAGGTTAGCTCAACCGAACTACACACAGCTCACTACAAACAATCACCCACACAGACAAGGAAGCAGAGGGAACACTTATACAATGACTAATTGGGGATAAGGACCAGGTGTGTGTGATTAATTAGACAAGACAAGTGGAGTGATGATAAATGGATCGGCAGCAGCTAGTAAGCCGGTGACGACGAACGCCGAAACCTGCCCGAACAAGGAGGGGAGGCAGCCTCGGCGGAAGTCGTGACAGTCTGGCAAAACATCATCCTATAAATCATGTTAAAAATAATTCGGTCTCCCGAGTGGCGCAGCGGTCTAAGGCACTGCATCGCTAGTGCTTGAGGCGTCACCACAGACCTGGGTTTGATCCCAGGCTGTGTCACATCTGGCTATGACTGGGAGACCCATGAGGCGGCACACAATTGTCCGGGTTAGGGGAGGGTTTGGCTGGCCGGGATTTCCTTGTCCCATCGTGCTCTAGCGACTCCTTGTGGCAGGCCGGGTGCCTGCAAGCTGACCTCGGTTGCCAGCTTGACAGTGTTACCTCCGACACATTGGTGCGGCTGGCTTCCGGGTTAAGCGAGCAGTGTGTCAAAAAGCAGTGCGGCTTGGCAGGGTCGTGTTTCGGGGGACGCATAGCTCTCGACCTTCACCTCTCCCGAGTCCGTAGGGGAGTTGCAGCGATGGGACAAGACTGTAACTACCAATTGGATATCACTAAAAAGAACATCTCTCATTATGGTCCTACTCTCTCATGAAACATGAGAGATCCACAGACTGAAAAGTCTAACATTTAATTTGAGACAGCTAATGTCCTTTAACCATTGTAGAGAATATTGAGCATGCATCACTATTTAGCATTCAGTCAATTCCACAATTACAGTAAGAATCATCCATGTTTACATTTGACATTTTATGTAATCAATAATATATACAAATCCTATACCAATCATATGACAAGCAGCATATGCCATCACTGATTTGTTTGAAATAGTGTATGCATTTAATGACAAAGTATAATTCCCTCAATCTCCCTATTTAGGCGAAGTCAACAAAAGCCAGCTTCTGCTGCTGACAAGTCGGTAAACGTCAAGGTTAAAAGGTTAACATAAAATCCTTTCCATAGAGGCAGGTTCTAAAAGGATAAGTTGTGTACCCGCTGTATCAAAATTCATGAACCAGTCAGTTTGGTTGCAGTGGCCGTTTCACTGGCATCCGAAATGGCACCCTACATCCTAGCTATAGTGCACTACTTTTGACCAGGACACACAGGGCCAGTAGCAGTGCACTACACTCTTAGAAAAAAAAGTACTATCTAGAACCCAAAAGGAATCTTTGGCTGTCCCCATAAGAGAACCCTTTGAAGAACCCTTTTTGGTTCCTGGTAGAACTCTTTTGGTTCCAGGTAGAACCCTTTTGGGTTCCATGTAGAACCCGTTCCACAGTGGGTTCTACATGGAACCCAAAATGGTTCTACATGGAACCAAAAAGGGTTCTACCTGGAACAAAAAAGGGTTATCCTATGGGGACAGCCGAAGAACTCATTGGAACCCTTTTTTCTAGTGTTACAGTATAGGGAATGGTGTGTCATTTGGGAAGCAATTACAGGAGCAATCTAATATAATACTATCTAATATTTCCATGAGGTCATTCCTCACCAGAACAACAGTAAAGTGTGTTATCTGTAACTCTGCAATTCAGTATGGAAATAACTGACAAGAGGCTAGGGTCATCAGCAACTCTCCTCTCCTCTGCTGAAGAGGCACTATCCTCTACTGGATAATCATCTATCTGGGTTTAAGCTTCCTGTTAACAGGCTTATAGGACAGTGTTGTGACCTAAGCAGTGCATTAAAAGTGCCAGATCTCTACTTCCGCTCAGTGCAACTTAAGATTCACCGACAGATCCTCTCTGATCTACGTATTCATGTTTTGGGCTACAATTTTAAAAACAAGTATAATTGTTTACCAATAATCATCAAGACATTAATATTTTATACCTACCCCCCCCAAAGGTCACAGTTAGGATTTGACTGATCCTAGATCTGTGCCAAACAGCAACCTTCCACCTTCCTAGATCTGTGCCAAACAGCAACCTTCCACCTTGCTGGACCTTTAATATACAGTTCACATCAGCGTCAACCTAATAGAATCATGTCACAATGAAGAAGTCAAGCAAAAAATAGCATGCAGTTGATACTTTACTTTCTCCCAAGATTAATGCCCTGTCATTCATGCACTGTTCTCCCCAGCTCACCTCTCTGTCCTCCGACTGAGTGACCCTGCAGTGTGTCACAGCCTCCGGCTCATTGTTGTCCTTAAAGAGACAGGTTGAGCTGAGCAGGGCCGAGTGTTTGTCATCAGTGATGCATGTCACTGAGTCCTGCTTTCATCCTGAGTGAGCAGAGGTGATTAGATGGCATGGCAGCATCCGCTTAGGACGGTCCAGCTGCAGCAGTAGATATGACTCGTATTTATAATTCCCAATAATGCTGCAGAAAGAAATGCTGTTTATATGGTAAAGCTTGGAAAGAGAGCTCCTGACGAGGAATTAGAAATGAAATGATTTCTCATCACCTCATACCCCATACACACTTGATGCTTCAATCCATACCTTAATGGTATTCATCAAAGTGTGAGTATAATTTTATATTGGAGAGCCCACAGAGTGGGGGAATGGAGCCTGTGATGGAATATATTTTCCAGTAATGATATGTAGATGAGGAATCATCTACCAAACATTTTCAGTAACTGATGAGAATCTATTCAGTTCCAGCTTTTAGGAATCTGAATCTCTGTAATGTATTCAATGCCTCATCTGACAATCTGCATTCTAGCTACAAGATAATAACACTTTGTGAAGAGCTAGAGATTTCATATGGTGGTCGAACACTCCAGCAATTTCATTCCTGTGATTATTTCAAAACTTTAATTTGATGATTCCCTACAAAGCCCTGACATGAATCTGTCCTCACCCTCCTAAATGAGAGGTTAGGTCCATGTGAAAATATTTAATTTGCGTTAGGAAACTGCCATATTTCATGATTTATAGACAGATATACTGTACTGTATGTAGACTGTAAAGTATTTTTGCCTTAGAATTGCTAAATGGTGCTGTTTGTGCACTTCTTCTTTTGAAACAGCACTTTCTTCTTTCAGTCCTTTGCATGTGTTACCATGCAAGCTTGGATTGTTATGACGACTCATTGGGTCTCGATATACAGTATCACTCTGACAATTTACAAATACAAGTAACCCCTCTAAATCCTGATGACCCATTAGCTTGCCTTTTTTCTGTCATGAGCAGCAAATCATGGCTTTATGCATTATGCTTTATGCGTTATGCATTTCCCTTGTTGCCAATGTTTTATGGATCGCCCACATTTTAGTTTTTAAAACCAACTACGGGTAGTTATTTTCCTCTTCTTGAACAACAGATCACTCAACCACATCCAAGACATCAATATTTATAACATCTCAGCATCACTTTTGACACCCATAACTCCACTCTCCCTTTAAATCATTCACAAAATGGAGGTGTCTTTTAGTTAGAAAATCTATCTCATAAGCCCAAATCAGAAATGTTTTGAAGGTTGTTACATTATTTATCACTGTTATGACGCTATAATGCATCCTGTTGTGGGCGCCTCTATAAAAATGGATTCTGAGGTGAGCGACTGAGCGTGAAGATGGATATGCACTTGGACATAGTGCACCCAGATTGATGTTTGATGGTAGCAAGCCTTTCTCGTCCCCATATCTGCACAGAAACAAATCTGTCCATCTGAGGGCGTTGGAACAGTACATCATCATGCGTCCCAAATGACACCCTATTCCCTATAAAGTCCACTACTTTTGACCATAACGCTCTGGTCAAAAGTAGTGCAATATAGGGAATAGTGTGTCATTTGGCACACAGCCCTTCATCTCCCCATAGTGTGCTGCTAACCTCTTCATACTGGAAATAGCGCCTGTGTGTTTGCAGTGGAACAACCAGATGTTTCCCTGTAATTACTTCATTGTGGGATAATTAAGGTGTTTTGCTAATGTGCAGTTTGAAGAATGAAACTAGAGGAAGTAGAGGATAATGTGTTGTGGATGTATCAGTGATACAACATGAATCAACACAATAGGATAGTATCAAACACATCTCTAGAGATGCTTCTGGTTAGGCTAAAAAGCTTGAAGCTCTTTTAGGTGACTTTGACATAGTGAATAAGCAGTGTACAGTTTTACCCCAGACACGAAAAGTCCTTCAAAAGTGTCTTATCGCCGATAAATTTAACAATCTAACAAGTCTGTCGTCAGTGTCCTGGAAAAACCTTGTATCCTAGATTTTTTCCCCCAGATGTATTGTGATTTATAGTCACATAACTACAATATGGTAGGCCTGTTGTCTGCCTTGACTGAACGAGTGAATGTTTAAGCTCATTGCATACAGGTCCAACCCAATGGCCCAAGCAGTCTGGCCAACATTACAGTACAGTAACATGATGTGGCTTAGAGGTGCACTGATATTCACAGGACTGGCAGAACACTGTGGTAGCTGGAGCATATGCCATCGCCATTTGCCCTAATAGTTTTCCTCGCTTGTGTCATAATTGTCACTCATTGTTGTAGAAAATTACTCAAACTATTCATGGGTTTTAGTGAATGCAATCATTCTATGTTAGATTGTGCCTAGAATGTGAATTATATTAAATGGCTTGAGCTTTGTCTAATTAAATATTTCAAGTCGCTTTACACACTTAACAATATCTACTTTACCGATCCAGAGTGGTTTGTAATAAAACACAATTTAATTTAATATTTCAATGGCAATATCTACTAAGCTAACATATGGAATTGTTTTAGTATGGTCATTTAGCAATTTGATTTTGAATTTTAGCACCCCTGTAGATATCCCCCAAAAACAAAAATTTGATGAAACATTGAATTTGGCCTGCTATTAGTCCATAGAAACACATTGAATAAAGCATTTATACATGGCAAAAAAGAAAGTCCAAAAATAAATCAAAAGAGTTATGGTTTGAGGTGTCTGAAATGCTTCTGAGAGATATAGGAAAGCATCAGGAACCAAACTAAAAAGATAAAAGGCTACATGTGTCACGTTCGTTTACAGACGGGACGGACCAAGGTGCAGCGTGATATGCATACATGTTTATTTATATGAATAAACAACCGACAAAACAACAAATGAAACGAAACGTGAAGTCCAAGGTAGACAAACAGCATACCTCACACGGAACAAGATCCCACAACCCACTAGTGCCAATAGGCTGCCTAAGTATGGTCCCCAATCAGAGACAACGAGCGACAGCTACCTCTGATTGGGAACCACACCGGCCAACATAGATCTAGACGATCTAGATCTAAACCTAGAAAATACAACATAGAACATACCACACAGAAAATACACACCCTGACTCAACAAATACGAGTCCCCAGAGTCAGTGTAACCCTGGTCCCAAAAATACCTATTCATTTTCATGATTTTTTTATATCACAGTCACGGGTGACATCCTCACGATCCCCGTAAAGCTTGTGGGCGTCGTAGAGCAAAACGGAGATCTCGTTCGTGTTTGTGAGAGTCCCATCTTTCCATGGTGGGGTCATATTAGTCCAAACGGTTTGGACTCTACAGACATTTTTGTGAGAAGATCGATTTTCGGGATGTCTCATGGTCTGACAAACACCACTGTAGCTCTGCCGTCTTCAACCGCAGATGCAGAAGGCTGATATCGACGTGGTGGATTGAGACGCAGCCCTTGCAAAAACCCAGAAGTCTCTAGCTTGAACATACAGATTTTGATGGCTATTATGCTAATTGCATTTCCGAACAGGTGTGGACATCGACTCTAGGGGGTCAAGTAAGTATACATCTTTGTGGCGGAGTTGTTGGTTTTCATCAAAAGCTTAACAACAAAAACGAAAGCTTTCTTTTCCCCCTCTATTTTCATTATTAAGTTCCAAGCAACAGAATATTCAGCCTCCATAAAAAGAACATGAGAAACATGAAAAGATGAATCAGCAACAGAGTGAGAAATTGTTGCTACAACAAATGATCCTCTGAGGTATCAAAGCACAAATGTATCAGCAGCAGCACAACAAAGGCAGCTCCAAACCCCCATAAACTGTCCAGTCACCACTTCTATAAATCCCTGTGCCGGTTCTGTTTGCTGTTGCTGCTCAATAAAGGGTCAAAACAACACAGGGTCAAACCAGTCCTCTGAACCACACTCACATGATGAGTCACATTGCTTGAGGCGTAGAGTAGCATTGGGTTCCTGGGCCACTGCCTAGGCTTTAGCATAGTGGGCTAATGTGCTCTTCTGACGTGTAAGAGACCCAGGTTTAAAACTCGTCAGTCGCACGAGGCCTATTTTAAAATACCTCTCTTCCACTCTCCTCCACAGCAGTAGCAGACAGACTTCTGTGAGTGCATCCGTTTCTCCTGTAATGGAATTTGCTTCAGCCAGCCAGAATTTGCTTCAGCCAGCCAGAAGAAGTGGGTAGTGAGGGGAGCAAAATAACAAGGGCCGCGGAAAACAAAACTGCAGGGATGCTAGGCTGTTTCCGAGTCTCACGCAGAGAGAGAGGCACTCCAGATTTCACTTTCAGTTGCTTCTTAGATTGCCTCAATGTCATGAGAGCGGGCGATTGGGATTCAGACTGGTTCCAAAACGCTAGTTAGCCCCACCCAGGGTGTCAGATGACACCACTGCATTGCCCCTGATGTGATCCCTCTCGTGGGAGGTGACAGTTTGCAACTGCCAACTGTTCAGCTCCAATGGCAAATCTCCCAGAACCTCAAAGAATTTAAGTCCTCCCCAAAAAACATTTCTTGCAATGGCTTTTGGGGGAATGGGGGAATGTGTCACCCTAGATCTTCATTAGTATGCGCTGTTTACTTGCTGTTTCTGTCCATCTGTTGAGAAGAGGAGACATGGTTTTCCTGTGGAGACCAATCTGGAAGTATGACAGGAATATCAAATTAAGCCCCTGTAATGTCACTGTGCAGCAGAGTTTAAATATCCAAACCAGAAAAGCTATGAGACGTCATACCTAGATAAGGTGCAGCAGAGGCTAAAATATCCAGACGAGAGAAAAAGCAATGAGACTCACTCCATACTTAAACAGACAAGGTGAAAGGTAAAAAAAGAAAGAGCCAGGAATACAAATACAAGCCAAATGTTGAATTAAGACCCAGACTTTGATGTCGGTCTGGAGAGTTACCAGCACAATATCACTATCTGTGTTTGAAGACTGAAAACTTGAAAGAGCATTTATTTGATGAGACTGCTGATCTCTGAAAATTGAATTTTTGATAACCCATTGTACACATTCCTCTCCCCTTTTAAAAGGGGGAATTTGTTCATTGTACTGTGTCATTTTAATAAGAGCGTGAGGGTGATATAAGTCTGAGACATTATATCGGATGTCAGTTACAATTGTGGGGAACTTCACAGACAGATTTATTTCTGATGTCTGATGACTTACAGTCACCTAGTGATGGGTATCCCAAACTCGGTCCAGGGGCCGCCCCTGGGTACACGTTTAGTTTTTTGCCCTAGCACTACACAGCTGATTCAAATAATCAAAGCCTGATGATGAGTTGGTTATTTGAATCAGCTGTGTAGTACAGGGATAAAAAACAAAATGTATGTAGTAGAAAAGCTCTATTTGTTTGTTGATAGATTTTGAATTATTTACCCAGTTGACCCCTTCCTCTGAAGGGAATTATAGCAGTCTAGAGAACCACTTTAGTGGCCAGTAGTATCCCTGTCAGTTCCCGTTCCAGTTCAAATCAAATCACATTTCATTGGTCACAAAAGGTTAATTGCTTTGCCAAATCTTTTGCCTTGTTGCAATATTTTTATTCTGTACAGGCTTCCTTCTTTTCACTCTGTCAGTTAGGTTAGTATTGTGGAGTAACTACAATGTTGTTGATCCATCCTCAGTTTTCTCCTATCAAAGCCATTAAACTCTGTAACTGTTTTAAAGTGCACCATTGGCCTCATGGTGAAATCCCTGAGCAGTTTCCTTCCTCTCCGGCAACTGAGTTAGGAAGGACGACTGTATCTTTGTAGTGACTGGGTGTATTGATACACCATCCAAAGTGTAATTAACAACATCACCATGCTCAAAGAGTTATTCAATGTCTGCTTTTTTATTTTTACCCATCTACCAATAGGTACCCTTCTTTGAGAGGCATTGGAAAACCTCCCTGATCTTTGTGATTGAATCGGTGTTTGAAATTCACTGCTCAACTGAGGGACCTTACAGATAATTGTATGTGTGAGGTACAGAGATGAGGTAGTCATTCAAAAATCATGTTAAACACTATAATTGCACACAGAGTGAGTCCATGCAACTTATTATGTAGGTCGTTAAGCCAATGTTTAATCCTGAACTTATTTAGGCTTGCCATAAAAAAGGAGTTGAAGACTTTCAGCTTTTCATTTTTTATTAATTTGTAAACATTTTGGAAAACATAATTCCACTTTGACATTATGGGGTATTTTGTGTAGCCCAGTGACATTTTTAAAAATGTAATCACTTTTAAATTCAGGCTGTAACACAACAAAATGTGGAAAAAGTCAAGGGGTGTGAATACTTTCTAAAGGCACTGTATAAGTGTGTGTGTGTGTGTGTGTGTGTGTGTGTGTGTGTGTGTGTGTGTGGCGTCAATATGCATGTGTATGTTTTTGTGTGTGTGAGTGTATGTAGTGTGTGTGTGTGTGGTTGTGTGTGTGTGTGTGTGTGTTGGAGTGTCAGTGTAGTATGAGTGTGTGGGTAGAGTCTAGTGAGTGTGCATAGAGCCAGTGAAAGGGAGTCAGTGCAAATTGTAAATGTAAATTGTCCGTGCAGCCATTTGATTAACTGTTCAGCAGTCTTATGGCTTGGGGGTAGAAGCTGTTCAGGTGCCATTTGGTCCCAGACTTGGTGCTCCGGTACCGCTTGCCGTGCGGTAGCAGAGAGAGCAGTCTATGACTTGGGTGGCTGGAGTCTTTGACATTTTTTAGGGCCTTCCTCTGACACCGCCCTGTATAAAGATCCTGAATGGCGGGAGTTCGCCCCCAGTGATGTACTGGGCCGTACACACTACTCTCCGTAGCGTCTTGCGGTCGGATGCCGAGCAGTTGCCATACAAAGCGGTGATGCAGCCGGTCAAGATCAAATCAAATGTTATTTGTCACATGCGCCGAATACAATAGTGAAAGCCCTTAACCAAGAATGTAGTTTTAAGAAAGAATCTCTAATTTAATACTTGTGCCATAAAAAATTTAATCGAAACATTATACTGTATGTATCTCTATGTCTTGCACTACCTCTGCTTCTTCTCTGTTCCTTGCTCTGCTCTGTCACCTTGAGAAATCCACGTCCAGGTTGGTATTTGCAGCACCTCCATAGACAGACAGAGTAATGATGCCCTACAGAAGAGCCCTGCCTCGTCTAAGGGCTGCCACTCCCTATGATCCTCACAGCCCATGAATGTCAATCAGCTGTCCCTCTGCATGGCCTCTCCTCTCACCTACCATTGTCTGTCTCTCGGTCTGTCTCTGTCTCCCTGTGTGTGTGTGTGTGTGTGTGTGTGTGTGTGTGTGTGTGTGTGTGTGTGTATGTTGTGTTGCGTGTGTGCGTATGCGCGTGTGTGTGTACATTCATGTCTGCGTGCGTGTGTGTGTGTGTTCTGCAGGCCTGGCTAAGCCCATGGGGCTGGTGGAGGGGCCTGGGGGTCTGGGCCAGGGAGGAGCAGCTGCCACTCTGGGGGACGACAGCCATGTTGACGGGGAGGGGAAGTACGAGGACTATGGCTACAACGCCCAGCTCAGTGACCGCATCTCCCTGGACCGCAGCATCCCCGACTACAGACCCAAAAAGTAGGTTTCATTTTATTAATTAATTTATGTTTTATTTATTTATTCGTGCTAAGAAAAAATAATACTGTTGCTATGTCTCTCTCTAACCAAGGTGCATGAATCGAGGAGCAAACTGAGTGAAACAGACAACAGAGTTTCAATAAAGTAAATAGTGCAGGTTAGGTTTGTCTCCCTAGCTAGGCAACTGCAGGCTGCATCAGCTCAAAGCACAAACTGGGCCGGCAGCATACAAAGGAAATTGCATGAGACGAGTAATCCTTACATGAAAATGCATTGTGCCAGACAGCCAGAGATGATGTTGATAGTGGGGCGGCAGGCTAGTTAATAATGCAATAAAATAAAGTCCAGCAGTATTTCTTATGAAAGAGACCGTGGATACCCCAGTGGGAATATTGATGGTCTTTTTTAAATGAATTTCATATTTAGAATGTGGGACTACATCTCTGATACAATGACTGTGAGCGGATAATAAGGCCTGCCACTGGTGTTTAGATTAGCCTATGTCAGAGAATAAAAACAGACATACAGAGAGAGAGAGACTCAGGGAGGAAATCTGACGGCCTAAGCCTTCTTTGGGCTTTACCAGCGATAACAATTCATTTCATCCACACCGCTTTGTTCTACCCTCTCCCTTTCTTTCATGCTGAAAAATCGATGAAAGGAGAGAGAAAGAGTGAGAAGACAAGTTACTCATTAATTATACCAGCTGAAAACTGCTTGGTGGAAAATAGGATTTTAGGAAATGGTTCTTTATGAGGAGGATAATGTCGACAGGAAGTCAGTGTTAGCAGTTTGATAATGTCTACAAGAAGTCAGTGTTAGCGGTTTGATAATGTCTACAGGAAGTCAATGTTAGCGGTTTGATAATGTCTACAGGAAGTGAGTGTTAGCGGTTTGATAATGTCTACAAGAAGTCAGTGTTAGCGGTTTGATAATGTCCACAGAAAGTCAGTGTTAGCGGTTTGATAATGTCTACAGGATGACTGTGTTAGTGGTTTAATAATGTCTGCTGGAAGTCAGTGTTAGCGGTTTGATGTCTACAAGAAGTCAGTGTTAGTGGTTAGATAATGTCCACAGGATGTCAGTGTTAGCGGTTTGATAATGTCTACAGGAACTCAATGTTAGTGGTTTGATAATGTCTACAGGAAGTCAGTGTTAGCGGTTTGATCATGTCTACAGGAAGTGAGTGTTAGCGGTTTGATGTCTACAAGAAGTCAGTGTTAGCGGTTTGATAATGTCCACAGAAAGTCAGTGTTAGCGGTTTGATAATGTCTACAGGATGACTGTGTTAGTGGTTTAATAATGTCTACTGGAAGTCAGTGTTAGCGGTTTGATGTCTACAAGAAGTCAGTGTTAGTGGTTAGATAATGTCCACAGGATGTCAGTGTTAGCGGTTTGATAATGTCCATAGAATGTCAGTGTTAGTGGTTTGATAATGTCTACAGGAAGTCAATGTTAGTGGTTTGATAATGTCTACAGGAAGTCAGTGTTAGCGGTTTGATAATGTCCACAGAAAGTCAGTGTTAGCGGTTTGATCATGTCCACAGAAAGTCAGTGTTAGTGGTTTGATCATGTCTACAGGAAGTCTGTGTTAGTGGTTTAATAATGTCTACAGGAAGTCAGTGTTAGCGGTTTGATAATGTCTACAGGAAGTCATTGTTAGCGGTTTGATAACGCCTAAAGAAGGTCAGTGTTAGCGGTTTGGCTAAACCGGTTATCTCCATGAGGTTGTTTACGCTCTCGTGATAGATAATCATGCAGTCATTCCTGTGTTTGACACTCGGCTGTACATTATGTATACCCTGTGGAAATATTGATAAATGCAGTTCCATGCTGTGTGGCTGTGTGTCGTGTGTGTGTGTGTGTCTGTGTGTGTGTGTGTGTGTGTACGTGTGTTTGTGTGTGCGTGTGTGTATATGTGTGTGTGTGCAATGGTGTGCATGTATGTGTGTGTCTGTCCTGACATTAGTACTGAACGACCTGCCTCTATTTCAAACACAATTGTTCATGCTTTCGTTAACAAACCTATGCTAAGCAAGATAGCCTGAATTGAGATGTAAACAGATCTTTCCAGAGGGTGAAACCCTCCCAAAAGCAAAGCGGTTCATAATAGCCATACTGTAGACACACTGTTTGATGGAGATACAGTGAGCCTCATATGCAAAGGAAATCAATATGTTTAGCTAAACATATTTGTGTCTTACTGTGCTGCATAATATTGGACCATGGCTGGAATTAAATTAAAACAAACATTGTTCCTGTACCTTAAACGACCTTGTTGGGGTAGTTAATTAGACAAGTAGCAAGATGTCTACTGAGCGAAACAAGACAAGTACTTTGATTGTAATCAAAACATGGGTTAGGGCTATTTTCATATTATGTTAGTGTATGGCATTGCAGATTGGACTGAATTGAGCTGTGCGGAAGCAATGTAAGACACACCTTCAATACACTGATACCATTTCCACACTACTGAGCCAAGCCAAGCAGATCTGTATTGTATTGGCCTGCTTATGCATCCACCTTGGTTTATGAAACATTGCTGGAAAGGACAATGTGAAAAGAAAATACCTGAGCCAACACAGTATAGGATTGGGGTCGGTAGGATACTGTGACGCAAGACACCTCTGGTCTAATACCGTAATTGCACAGGACTCATTGAGCAGAGAGGTGTTTGATGACCACATGGAGGCTGGGGGGGGGATGATCTCTACATCCTCACTCCTCATCCCCTCTGTCTCTGTATATGATATGATCTAGTTCTCCTTTTGTAGGATTTTAAGACCTACCACTGATCTATTCATATTAATTACATCCCACTAACAGCTCATGGTCAAATTAGGATTTGTCAAGAGGAACCATTTCCAGGGACAAAACCTATTATCCCTTTTCAGTGGTCTGAGCTTTATGTTGGCAATCCTTCCAGCTGTGACATTTTCTAATGGTGATCCAGAGGAAGTTAACTGGAGGCTTTATTATCCCAACCAGGAGCTGCTGGGTGGCCTGTAGCACAACGCTTCAATAGTAAGTCTTAAAGAAGGATGGTGCATACATTTTCATTTGTACTGGTCCCCCTGTGGGAATCAAACCCACAACCCTGGCGTTGCAAGTGCCATACTCTACCAACTGAGCCACACGGGACCATGATGCACTAGCTAGCACCTGAGCTTCACAGTGGGCAGAAAAGAATAGCATCTGAATGAGAAAGAAAATGAAAAACATTTCTAGCCAATACCTCACAGCAATATGAAAATGATATTTTCCTTGCTGTTAGCTCTCTGTTGCGCCTCTTTACCCCCTGACCAGGCCAGATGAGACAATATTTTCTATTTCAATTAAACGATATAATCTGTAATCAATTGTAATCAAGACATGTCACAATATTGCTCCAATATTCACTGAGATCAATGTTGGTAAATTTGTCGAAGCAGTGCAACCGATGTTGTGGTTGGTTCCCCAAAGACATGTCGTTCTTCAGTATCTGTGACCTGGAGACTATCACTAGACTATAAATCAACAGGAAGGGCACGCAGATGTCCGCTACCTCATTTCTTAAGCCTCTGATACCTGGGAATGGGATCGCAAGGTCACCGTGGTGGTCAATGGTAAGTAAAATGCTTTCAGCTTGAATGTTTCTCCCCCGAAAACTGAGTTTATTTTTACATTTACATTTAAGTCATTTAGCAGACACTCCTATCCAGAGCGACTTACAAATTGGTGCATTCAACTTAGGATAGCCAGTGGGACAAGAAGGATTACTGTTATACTATTCCAGGTATTCCTTAAAGAGGTAGGGTTTCAAGTTTCTCCGGAAGGTGGTCAGTGACTCCGCTGTCCTGGCATCGTGGGGGAGCTTGTTCCACCATTGGGGTGCCAGAGCAGCGAATAGCTTTGACTGGGCTGAGCGGGAACTGTGCTTCCGTAGAGGTAGGGGGGCTAGCAGGCCAGAGGTGGATGAACGTAGTGCCCTCGTTTGGGTGTAGGGTCTGATCAGAGTCTGAAGGTAAGGAGGTGCCGTTCCCCTCACAGCTCCGTAGGCAAGCACCATGGTTTTGTAGTAGATGCGAGCTTCAACTGGAAGCCAGTGGAGTGTGCGGAGGAGCGGGGTGACATGAGAGAACTTGGGAAGGTTGAACACCAGACGGGCTGCAGCGTTCTCCTCAACAGGGCAGCGAAAAGACAAGGCAAACAATTGTATTTCTGAGAACAGACTTTTCTATAGGGGGGAGAGTTGCTTTCACATTTCCTGTGCAACACAGGTTATCTCAGGTTAATGTGACATTTCATAGCGAATAACATGGCTGTGAAAACCAGACGGGCCGGCCGGCACAGCGTTGCAGGCCGAGGAGGGAGTGTGATGGGAATAAGTCTTAATCTGCCGCTCTGTTTCTATCACAGCTCGTTCCAGGTCAAATTATGAGAGCCTGCCAGTGAGCTTAGTTTCATTACAAACAGATGAGTCGATCGCTCATCCTGTTATGGACCTACAAGCCTCCCCGTTCCTGCAGACAGGTACACATTTAAGGTTGAACGATGTCCTAAATTGGATTCAGTAACTAGGGCATTGGAACTACAATATCACTTAACAACCTCGACATTGAATTTGGCCATAGACACAACTCAACTGAAGTGATCTGGTGCCTTGCCCCCGGCTCCTTCTGTCTTTCATTATTATGGAAACTATTAAACATACGCTGGCTAACAACTAGCCATGAAAAATCGAACTAAGCCCAAATAAAACATACATCATTCGATTTGGCATGGTTGTCAGCTTGTGGCTGTGTATCCACTTAAGGAAAACCATTGCACAAAGATTCACCTGTATTCGCTGCCAGATATGGCTTTGTGTTTATAATGCCTGCATGGCTGATTGAAAGAGGCAGTAGAATAAAAGAAAAGGGAGAGAAAAGGAATCCATTTGGAAGGATTTCAACATATAAATCAAAACAGTCCTATCTGCTATTACTGAGAGGGAACATTAAGCATTCTGTATATTTCATAGAACAATAGAAACAGAACACTAGGAGACTTCTAATATACTGTATAACTAATTCAATTTTTCAAATATTTTCCTGTCAGAGCTCACACAACTCCAGAATATAATATAATTTCACTGTAGTAATTTGATAGTTCACTTTGAACTTGAAGAGGCTCATATGCTGGGAATAATACATACATTTATAGCAGCATTTCCCAAACTAGGGGTCACGACCCCAAGAGGGGTTGCCTAATTTGAAAATGGGGTCGCGAGAGAAACTCTGAAATATTTTTTTACAAATGTGCTTGGTTCATAGAACCGGAGTTACGTAAGTAACCTCCGGCAGCCGCTAGATGTGGTTGTAAAAAACAGAGGTTTCTGTTTTCTTCCTACAAATGTGGCTCTATCTTTTGAACGGTTTAAGCTGCAAAATATTATGACCCCATCACTGAAAGATAAGACTCCCAAGAGCATGTACAGTTGAAGTCGGAAGTTTACATACACCTTAGCCAAATACATTTAAACTCAGTTTTTCACAATTCCTGACATTTAATCCTAGTAAAAATTCCCTGTTTTACGTCAGTTAGGATCACCACTTTATTTTAAGAATATGAAATGTCAGAATAATTGTAGAGAGAATTATTTATTTCAGCTTTTATTTCTTTCATCACATTCCCAGTTGGTCAGAAGTTTACATACACTCAATTAGTATTTGGTAGCATTGTCTTTAAATTGTTTAACTTGGGTCAAACATTTCGGGTAGCCTTCCACAAGCTTCCCACCATAAATTGGGTGAATTTTGGCCCGTTCCTCCTGACAGAGCTGGTGTAACTGAGTCAGGTTTGAAGGCCTCCTTGCTCGCACACGCTTTTTCAGTTCTGCCCACAAAATTGAGGTCAGGGCTTTGTGATGGCCATTCCAATACCTTGACTTTGTTGTCCTTAAGCCATTTTGCCACAACTTTGGAAGTATGCTTGGGGTCATTGTCCATTTGGAAGACCCATTTGCGACCAAGCTTTAAATTCCTGTCTTGAGATGTTGCTTCAATATATCCACATAATTTTCCTTCCTCATGATGCCATCTATTTTGTGAAGTGCACCAGTCCCTCCTGCAGCAAAGCACCCGCACAGCATGATGCTGCCACCCCCGTGCTTCACGGTTGGGATGGTGTTCTTCGGCTTGCAAGCCTCGCCCTTTTTCCTCCAAACATAACAATGGTCATTATGGCCAAACAGTTCTATTTTTGTTTCATCAGACCAGAGGACATTTCTCCAAAAAGTACGATCTTTGTCCCCATGTGCAGTTGCAACCCATAGTCTGGCTTTTTTATGGCGGTTTTGGAGCAGTGTCTTCTTCCTTGCTGAGCGGCCTTTCAGGTTATGTCGATATAGGACTTGTTTTACTGTGGATATAGATACATTTGTACCTGTTTCCTCCAGAATCTTCACAAGGTCCTTTGCGGTTGTTCTGGGATTGATTTGCACTTTTCGCACCAAAGTACGTTCATCTCTAGGAGACAGAACGCGTCTCCTTCCTGAACGGTATGACGGCTGCGTGGTCCCATGGTGTTTATACTTGCGTACTATTGTTTGTACAGATGAACGTGATACCTTCAGGCGTTTGGAAATTGCTCCCAATGATGAACCAGACTTGTGGAGATCTACAATTTGTTTTCTGAGGTCTTGGCTAATTTCTTTTGATTTTCCCATGATGTCAAGCAAAGTGTCACTTAGTTTGAAGGTAGGCCTTGAAATACATCCACAGGAACACCTCCAATTGACTCAAATGATGTCAATTAGCCTATCAGAAGCTTCTAAAGCCATGACATCATTTTCTGGAATTTTCCAAGCTGTTTAAAGGCACAGTCAACTTAGTGTATGTAAACTTCTGACCCACTGGAATTGTGATACAGTGAATTATAAGTGAAATAATCTGTCTGTAACCAATTGTTGGAAAAATTACTTGTGTCATGCACAAAGTAGATGTCCTAACCGACTTGCCAAAACTATAGTTTGTTAACAAGATATTTGTGGAGTGGTTGAAAAACGAGTTTTAATTACTCCAACCTAAGTGTATGTACTCCCGAGTGGCGCAGTGGTCTAAGGCACTGCATCGCAGTGCTAGCTGTGCCACTAGAGATACTGGTTCGAATCCAGGCTCTGTCGTAGCTGGCCGTGACCGGGAGACCCATGGGGCGGCGCACAATTGGTCTAGGGTAGGGGAGGGAATGGCCGGCAGGGGATGTAGCTCAGTTCGTAGAGCATGGCGTTTGCAACGCCAGGGTTGTGGGTTCGATTCCCACGGGGGGTAAAAAATAAATAAAAAATAAAAATACGTTTAAAAAAAATAGTAATGTATGCACTAACTGTAAGTCGCTCTGGATAAGAGCGTCTGCTAAATGACTAAAATGTAAATGTAAACTTCTGACTTCAACTGTATGTGTCTTCTGTTTCCCTCTACAATGCCCACAAGCTTAATTAGAACAGAGTGGACAAGACCAGGCACTAAATCAGACTGGGGGAATAAGAACATCATCAATGATGATGTTCTTTTCTACAAAGAAAATCATACAAAATTATTGCCTGATCTTCTGAACTTCCCAATAACTTTCTGATGGATTTCAGTCACTTCAAACCATAGTTACTTCAGATTGAAATACTGTCAAAACTACTGTCAGACTGATTTGTAATAGACAGTTTTAGCCCCAATGAAAAAAGTTAGCATTGGCCTTTCATTACATCACTTTTTTACATGGTGGGGTCACACATTTTTTAATATCAAAATGGGGTCTCGGGCCAAAAATGTTTGGGATCCCCTGGTTTATAGTATGACCTATTTAGACAACAGCTTCAGATTCTCATTTAACTGTATAATATAATGCAATGTATCAGATCATTTAACTGTATAATTTACCATGTATAAACACCCTGACAGTCTCTCCTCTCCATATCATTGTCAATTTCACTCCTGTCATTTCCCATTGCTGTGGGGTGAGAAACAGTTAATGCAGGTCACACACACACACACACACACACACACACACACACACACAGGACTCTGGTGCATTGAGACGTCATTGGTAGCGCTGACTGAATGCACAATCCCCGCAAGCTTCAATCGGTAGAGAGGACAGGACGCAGCCATGCTGACTTCCATCTGGTGCACACACACACACACACGAACTCACACACATACACACATTCCCTCCCGGACAACCCCGCTGTCACTAGGCCCACAACGCTGACTCAATGCGAACGCCGCTTTTACGTGTCACTACACCTGAACTCATGCTTTTCAACGTCAGCATTTCAAATGCCAGAATGCACAGAGCCAGGATGCCCAGTTATCTCACCTATTAAGCCAACCTGGTCTCAGGGCAATTTGTAGGATTTTATACATACATTTGATCCCTCCATGTTGTATGATATATTACATTACATTAGTTTACATTATGAATGGAATAGCGGGCGTACAATATCAAACTAATTAGAGGACGTATAGTATCATACTTCTTACCTGGTCGTGCAATAGCATACGAATTGGATGATGTTACTTATTACAAGTATTGGCATATATATTATATTATACGTCTTTCTCTGAGACCAGTCTGCTTATTGCATTGGAACAACAAAGGAGAATTACGGTGTCACGATCGTCGAAAGGATTGGACCAATGCGCAGCGTGGAATGCGAACATACTTATTATTTATATTTCACCACACGAACAAAAACAACAAAACGATACGTGAAGTCCTTGGGTACATACACAAACCAACACGGAACAAGATACCACCCCACACAAATGCCAAACGACTACCTAAGTATGGTTCCCAATCAGAGACAACAAGCAACAGCTTATTCACGTTGCCTCTGATTGAGAACCACCCCGGCCAACATAGAAACACATAACATAGACTCTACACACCCTGGCTCAACATAACAGAGTCCCCAGAGCCAGGGCGTGACATACAGGGAGAATTTACGTTGGTGGTTAGGAGAACTAACGACAAAGGTTGACGTAGCAGGTTAGGTGAAAGGTTAGAATAAGGGTTAGGGGTAGGGTTAGCTAAAATATCCCCCGACGCGACTCGAACACACAACCTTTGGATTGCTAGGGAGTCGTGGTATATGCACACCCATCCTCCCCGACCAACCTCCCTGCTTTTGTTTCTGTCTAAAGTAACTAGACCATTAGTACATATTAAATGTCTTGGAGGTGCAGGAAAATACGCCTAGTATGCTTCGTATGGCTCTGAGGCCAGGCTGGATGAGCATAGAGGTGGTGTGTAGACTGCAGAGTGCATGTTATTAAAGGAATATTTTTGTTTGTGCACTCTGCTCTCATCTACTCAGAGCAAGAGAGTGAACATGAAGGAGCCCATTAGAGAGAAAATATTAAATAATATAACTCCAAGTCAATTTAAGTTTGAATCAATTTGTTGTGATACGGTTTTACCAACACCGCCTCATAAACATTTAATTTCAACTAAACTTGAGACAATTTCTAAAATGTAAACATCTCATTATAACTAGTACCTCATTATCACCAGATTACGCCAGAAAAATTGAAGATGAAAAAACACAGCACTGTTGAGAACAACAAGCAAGGGAAGCGTAAAGAGATTTGCAGTTGAAAAATAATTAGGATGCTGGTGGGGGATGGTTTACAAGATGATCATGTGTACCGGTGGTTGCCATAGGAATCAGTTTCAGTGTGACCAGCTTTACCTCTAGATGCCTGGAAAGTCTTATGCTACTGTGAAACCCCTAGGGAAATGCAATGGAAGGAGTCCAACTGGCTATGATAATGAACAACATCTAAAGAGAACAATAATTGAAATGCTACTGTCTGGTGCCTGTTTGTGTGCTTGTGTACAGCAGCAACCACGACTGTGGTCGTGTGCTATTCATTTCATTAACTGGGTCATTTAAAATGGCAACATGAAATGGGATTCCAATCACTAAAATCACTGCTCCACAGTTCCAGTTACTATGACGTTGGTGTGAGGCCTAATCAGTGGCAGCAGTTGAGCGCCTGGTCTAGAGAGAGAGAAGAGAGAGCAGTTGAGCGCCTGGTCTAGAGAGAGAGAAGAGAGAGCAGTTGAGCGCCTGGTCTAGAGAGAGAGAAGAGAGAGCAGTTGAGCGCCTGGTCTAGAGAGAGAGAAGAGAGAGCAGTTGAGCGCCTGGTCTAGAGAGAGAGAAGAGAGAGCAGTTGAGCGCCTGGTCTAGAGAGAGAGAGAGAGAGCAGTTGAGAGCCTGGTCTAGAGAGATAGAGAGAGAGCAGTTGAGCACCTGGTCGAGAGAGAGAAAGAGAGAGAGAGAGAGAGAGAGAGAGAGAGACCCCCCCGTGTTGGTGTCATTCCCAGCCCTGTTCTTCACACCTCATCTGCCTCGCAGGACGGGGCTGCATCTTCCATTTACAGCCAGGCTGCTGCTTTCCCTTGCCACAAAACTCACATGAATGGGTGTGTTCCTATTTCCCCTACTTTGTTTTGTTAGAATATGGTTTGGGACCGTGTTACGGTTTTAGGGGACATCAATATAAAACACTATTCATTCACTGAGCATACAGTACATACACAACTCTTCATACATTTTGCATTTCAACATCTTCTGCGTCATACAATTAATGTTTAGAACATCCAAACAAAACTTGCTTTATTCAAATTAAAGAGGGCAGCTCACTTTGACCGTTTCACTCTCCAAATCCTGAATTGTGTTCTATAATTCTAAAACTGTCTGATTTCTTTCATTACAGATGCAAGCAGTTGACCTACCAAGAGGACCTCCCTCAGATCTCAGTGGTGTTCATCTTTGTGAACGAGGCCTTGTCGGTCATCTTGCGGTCCGTCCACAGCGTGGTCAACCACACCCCTGCACACCTTCTCAAGGAGATCATCCTGGTGGACGACAACAGTGACAGTGGTAAGACTTCTAGTCTAGATGCTTCTTTAGTATAACCATCTAACTGTTCATTCCTTGTGGCTGTACTCAATCAATCAATCAATCAATAGAATTTATAAAGTCCTTTTTACATCGCATTTGTCACAGTGCTGCTACTGTCTCCCGACCTAGATCCTAAAGAGCAAGCAAAACCAGAAGCTTCTACTAGATTGTTTCCAACATCTCATTAGAAGAACCACAATCCTTGTGTTACTGCATTTTGTTATGGCGCATTGCTCCACAAACATTACTTCTCCATTTCATTTTTGTCTCTTTAAAAGTGGAGGGTGGTGTCACAAACAAAGAATTGCATCTGTTTGTGTGTGGGAAAAGTGCCAGAGGTGTCAATTCCCTTATAAAACAAATAAACAGTCTTGATCTAATTAGTCAAGTTTCTTAACAAGAAAGAAATGTCTAACTTAAGTGGGATTCTCTCTCTCTCTGTCTGCATGTCTATCTATCTGTGTGTGTATGTGTGTTCACCCTCAGGGTTGTGCTCTTGAACACTGTTAGTGAATTTAAAAATAACCAGAAAAAATCTCCACTGTGATTTGGGCTGCATGAGGTTTTGGTTGCTTCCACACACCTGCACGCCCAATGGCAGGCGGCCCCGCACAGCCCCGACTCCCAGAAGCCTGCCTGTTTCAGAGGACAGGGACAGTGAACTAGATTTCAACGGACACTTGGCCCTCCATCACTTGGCATGGATCTGGGCGTAGTCCCAGCATCCCTCAGGCTGGCGCAGAGAGGAGGTGCATAAATAACATCCTGAAAGAGGACCAAGTAAGAGTCAACATTGGCACATGCCCACTGTCCCCGTAGAGGCAATAGGCAACCATTTAAACCAAACGAGGTAGGCACAAATGGCAGCCGCTGCGGCAAAATACCAACCCACCTACTCCCCCCTATCTGTCTACCCCATTGTTTAATGGTTGTGATTGGTGATGGTAATGTGTGCAGATGTAGAAGCTGTTCTCTCCAGTGACATTAGACTATTAACATGCAGGCTTGGCTACTTGAAGCACAGCTCAGAGGCAAAATGAGTCACACACAAGGAACATGCTTTTCTTGTCTCTCTGACACATCCTTTAGCTGGGACATGTATTGGTTGCTGAGAGGTTTCTTTTCAGGGTTGCTCCTTAGCCATAGCTGGGCGGGCGGGGGAGCTAAATTCATGTTCTACTTGATGAGGATTTTATCTAGGTGTGTATACCATACAGTAGCAGTCCCAAACATTCATTCATTGTTCCAGCTCACATATTATCAGATGTAAACGGTTTAATGAGCCTGTTGGAATCCAAATCTAAAGAAAAGAAAGGGGGTTACCTAGTCAGTTGCATAACTGAATGCATTCAACCGAAATGTGTCTTCCGCATTTAACCCAACCCCTCTGAATCAGAGAGGTGCGGAGGGCTGCCTTAATCCACATCATCGGTGCCTGGGGAGCAGTTAATGTTGGTGGTTAACTGCCTTGCTCAAGTGCAGAACAGCAGATGTTTCCACCTTGCCAGCTCGGGGATTCAAACCAGCAACCTTTCAGTTACTGGCCCAACATTCTTAACCGCTACGCTACCTGGCTAACACTAGGCTGTCTACCAAATACTGCAAGTAAATGGATAACTAAATGGTACATATAATTAAAATATAATCTGTTGATCTGAAGTGACAGCTCATAACATGACAAGAGAGGCTGAATCCAAATACAAGTGTATTGCAGTTGATCATCAAGAGTCATTAAATAAAAATATGACCTCTCTCTCTCTCTGTGGGAAATTATGTTATGTAATATATGACTGCCAATCAGCCTTAATCAACATGGCTACACACAGGCCGCCAATCTCTGTTGACCACACAAGGAGCATTAGGCAGTAGACACAGTCTAGACGTCATACATCAAACTAAACCACTTGATATATGCAGATGAAAAATGTGTAAGCCCTTAGACTGATCAAATCAAACCAATGCATTTTCTCACTACCTTACCTCATCTATCAGAGACAGCAGTAGGCCTCCCGCAATCTTACAATTTCCACCGTGAAATCCTATGGCTACATGTACGGTGCAATATCTGTTCATTTCATATTTCAAATTAATATTCATATTAATTTCAAATTCATATTTTTATTTTCTGTTTTGCACTGTCAATCCCTTAAAACCTACTATTCCTTGGTCCAAAATTATCCAGTGCTGCCGATGCATTCCAACTTTCTATTTGTTTGCTGAGCACCAGAGGGGATCCTTTAACATTTCTCCCCCAGGAGAACAGCCATGCAATTATTGCACTCTGTTGGGTTTCATCATTTTTTAGCTGCATCTGTGTGGCCACGGTTTGCACATAGGTCACAAACCATTCTAGTAAACATAAACATAAATGCCTCCACACACTCACATAAGCCAACAGGCAGGCACAGAGACACAGAGACATGCACCATACTCTCACGGTTAGTGCTATGCTATCTGGAATCCTTGGGATGTCCCTACCCTAAACCCTAACCCTAACCTTAACCCCTACCATTACCCTAACCATAACCCTTACCTAACCCTAACCCTAACACTATTCTTAACCTTTACCTTAACCCTTTTAAATGTCAACTTCAATGGGGTGACATCAGAGTTGGGACATCCCAAGGATCCCAAATAGACAACATGACCTGACCCGTAAAAACTCCCAGAGAGAGCCTGGAGTTAAACTAGGGTGTAGACGTCAGGTCAATGCGGCCTATCACTATGGCCCAGAGTGTTTCCTGGTCAGATCCCATTGGTTGTCTGAAGTGTCGTATTGTAGTCAAAGGTTGCTTAATGTTTAATGCCTCAAAACTTCTAGGCATACCAGCTTTACTCAGTCTGACAAGAATAACTGAAAACACTTTCAATGACAGCACCTCCTCTATCCGACTGAGACATACAGATTAGCCCTGGTGTTCTTTCAGAGGTTGATTTATGTGCTGAGCAGGCGTCAGCTCCAGGCGTCAGCTCCAGGCGTCAGCTCCAGGCGTCAGCTCCAGGCGTCAGCTCCAGGCGTCAGCTCCAGGCGTCAGCTCCGTTATGAAGCTGTGCACGTCAATTGCCCTTATTATTCTTTCTCTCCTTCCCATAGAAAGTTGAGCACTCAGCAACCTGAGGGGAGAACCTCAAACACTCATCAATCCTCCACAAACATTACATGGGCTCAGTCAGTCAGTCAGTCTGCCATTTGTGGAACTGCTTGTTTACCTCACAGACTTTATTTCCAGGGATGACAGTGACACAGAAAGAAAGCTAGGCTCATCCCTTGCAGTAGGGGAAGAGGGAGAGAAAATTTTTACAGTACAGAAAGAATAAGGTAATCTGTGTTGTGCTGGATCGATCTACTTTTACTTATTCTATGTAACTCATGATGCTGAGCTCTGTTGTGTGTTGTTCTTCGGGCAATTCATAACCCCATTCTTTTCAGAATAACAAATGTTTTGTTGTATACCAGATTCGAACAACACTTTCTGCAAGCTATTTATTCATTTGCAGTGAATCAAATCAAATCAAATCAAATGTTATTGGCCACATGCGCTGAATACAACAGGTGTAGACATTACAGTGAAATGCTTACTTACAGCCCTTAACCAACAATGCATTTAGTTTTTACAAAAAAGTGCAGAAGTAAAATAAAATAACAGTAGGAAGGCTATATATACAGGGGGGTACCGGTGCAGAGTCAATGTGCGGGGGCACCGGCTAGTTGTCAGTGTTTCTATTATCCAAAATAACTGATTCTCTTTCTCTTGTCTTTCCAGTGGAGCTGAAGTTCAATCTGGACCAGTATGTGAACAAGCGTTACCCAGGCCTGGTGAAGATTGTCCGCAACAGTAAGAGGGAGGGCCTGATCCGAGCCAGGATACACGGCTGGAATGCTGCAACCGCCCCAGTCGTAGGCTTCTTTGATGCCCATGTAGAGTTCAACACTGCCTGGTAAGAACTGTGCTTCATCTTCATACAGTATCTCTTCATTGTCCTTTTTACTCTTGGGGTTCATGTTAGAGTGCAAGGGTTGTAGTCCTACATAATCGTAGATTAAATATGCAGGTCGCTCCTCAAGCATTTTGATTAAGTGTCAGCTAAACAGTGCTTATGCTAGGAGGAATTCTTACTGAGGCAGCACATTCAGGGAATATGACCTCCATTTTGAATGAGTTAGAACAGTTAATAAGCTTTTCCTAAGGTTCAACCTCATCACTTATGAACTGTGACTAATGGCCAATAGAAAAGACACTGCTTGAGTTTCAATTATGTTACCTGTACTGTACTGTACTGTAAGTCGCTCACATAAGCCTAAACCATGTTTTTACGGTGTTGGGACAATGAAATAAGAGATAACAGATGAAATATTGTTTTTGCCACATTGTTTCACCCTCCTCAGGCCTTAGGCTTTAGTCTTATAAGCATGATGGAAATTACTTATGGGGGTCTCAACCCAATGTCTGGCTGGCACCTATGCTTACCACCAAACAAGTCACTCAAGCGCCTTGTAATTGGCACCTAATTTGAGCCTGTCATCCTGTCAGGCTTTTCAAGACGTAGTGTCTGTGGTGTGTTCCTGGGGAAGCTAGGGGAAGCTGGGGGAGGGCTGGAACCGAAGGTTTGGGTAATACATTGTTTGTCTACCTCCCTGGCTGTAGCTCAGGCACTTCACCTAACAAGATACCACAGCTGCTTCATAACTAAAACATCAACCAGAAAGGGAAGAGAAGACGACAAATATTTGCAGAATATATTTACTTATCGCTTCAATAAAATAGAGGTTAAATATCTTGTTCAAGAGTATTGAATTATATCATGTGTTATGAATAAAGCTTAGAGTTTCCCTGTAACAGGAAAATCTAGGGCCTAGATTTACCAAGTCAGGTCACGTCCTGGTCCCCTCCTCCCTACTTATGAATAAACAACTGTGTGATTCCTACATAGATTTTACTATAATAAATCAACACACAGCATCAAAGCTGAAAAAGACATACACAAATATGAACACAGATAGTATCATACAAAATCAAACCAAATCACATATTGCCACAGACAGTCCATCTACTGTGATCTGATCCGCTAATCATTCATCAATGTCAACCTTTTGAACTCTGGGCAGAGGAGGATCTCATGTACCTTGATCCTCGCCCAGGAGGGCTTTTAGTGAGAACTTAATGGACACTCCAAACCCACAGGGTGTCTCTGCCAGCCAGCCAGCTACATGGGGGAGTTGGTTGGTTGGTTTCATCAGGAGTTGGAGTGGGTGATGATAATTGATACCCTGGTGGTTCCCTCATCTGTTTCCCCATCTGCTCCTGTTAAAAAATGTATGTGCTTTTCCACCTCCTCACCACCCTTTCACTTCCACGGGTCCACCCTCATTGTTTCTGATGTTCGCTCCTGTTTTACATGCAGGGATCTGTCAGAATTTCCTTTGAGTTAGCTCACTTGCTGCCTTCATGACTCACGCACACTCACACACACACACACACTCACTCACTCACACACACACTCTACGTTTAAAACATTTCTCTAGTGTGGCTTTTGTTCGGTACGGCAGCCGTGCATTTGCTTTACGTGAGTCTATATTTCCACTTGGATACCACTGATTCTCTGGAAGAAGCTGCGGTATGTTAAAAAAAACATAGAGATACTGTACATGAGATGAAAAGCATCAGGCATTCTAGGAAATAGGTTTTGTTCAATTTTTTCCCCACTTCAACTGTGAGTGGGCTTATATGTTTGCACAGAGCTGAGTATAATAGATTATATTTCAGTGGGAATATGGGGGAAAAAACATGACAAATTTGTTGAATGTATGTGGTGTATTGTGCTGCTAGCCCGCAACATTAGATGTGTCCATTCATTACAGTCACAAACCCCTCTATTCATCATCATATGAATATGCACTATGGCACATACTTCAGTGATAAGTGAGATGGATTGTTCCCCTGCCTTTTTGTCATGAGGCACAGTGAATGACCTTGTAAAAACTACTAGTGCATGCCCTGGCATCCAGTTTGCTGAGCCAAGTGAACGTGCTGGCATTCTGAAGCCAAGAAGCGGTCTAGTTGATATTGTTTACCCTTAGTATACAATTCATTATACACATTTTTTGAATTATAGGATAGTTAGATATAATTGCATCATACTTGGTTTATTTAAGTGTGAGTAGTTCTCATGTGAATAGTTTTCACAAATGGAATGGATGGAACATATTTACTTTCAGTTTTACAGGATGTTATATCATTGCATTATTTTGTGTCATCGAAATATGTGCACAATCAATTTCCTCCCTCTGAAGCCATTCCAGTACAACTGAACATCCAAGGCTGAGAAACAGGGTCATCCATTCCGAGGCGAACAGTCTAATCCCGCTAAGCTCCGTTTTTCTGTTCAGTAAATACAATTAATGTGGTGGAAATACGGCAGGGTTGTAATGAGCATCCACGCCTCTTGAACTCTGAACTCACAGGGAGAGCCTCAGATAAATGTATATTTATTTGTTTTTTTAATTCTGCACCGTCTCCGATTATTAATGATGAATGATTAGTCCATGCGAACGTTATGTGAGTGTGTGTGCCTGCTGAGTGTGTGGGGGAGATAAGAGGTTGTGGGTGTTGGATGTTGGCTGCATGGCTGTAATGAAATGCACGGCTCACAATCCCACGCTTTAAAGCTGTGATGCTGCTGCACCTTGTCATCCCACCGTTTCCCAGGATTCAGATTGAGGTCAGGGAATGGAAAATAGGACAAATAAAAGAGAAAAGAGCAATGTGACTGTTCCAACCTCTTCCAAGGACCTCTCAACTGGTTTGGATTATGTGCTTTGCATACATTGCATTCGTTGTTCAGAAGTGTTTTACATATTTAAACAGGATTCAATTAGGTGCTTATCTTAGACAAATTTGTGAACTAAACACTTGTTTTCCAAACAAAGGAAAAGGGATAGATGGCAACACACAGACCTTATTTCCATGTAGTTATGTGCGAAACAATTAAAAAGTAATCTGACATATTTCTCAAAGCTTGGAAATGAATCACTTTTAATCAGTGGCATAGGCAGAAATCCGTTGATGGCCCAGCCAGCAGAAATGTAGGTGGGCCAAAATGTAGGCACTGAAATCATCATTAAATTATCATAAAAGCATTACCTACCCTATACCCTACTGTAATCGATCGCATACAACAAACCATCTAACATGTGCTTTTGCATTACAGATCAAATAGTCTTGTAGGCCTATGTAAATCCATGACTCACATATACCTACATATAATAAACCAGAGGCCTATAGCTTAATGAATAGACTTTGAGACTAGAACATAAAGCCCTAACATAACAGTAATAATTACAATAGGCTTGGCAATCTCTCAGATCACTGGCTCAGAGACCAGGAGATAGTAGGCTAGGCAAGGTGGCCACAAATGTAACCATTTAATCACTAGCATGGAGGCCAATCAAAGTAGATCAGGTTTGGATTAGGTTACACGCTGCATATTAAACAACATCAAAGGAAAGGTAAATTATAACAGTATTCTAATACACATAATAATATTCCAAAGCCTATATAGACTAGAACAGTGGTCACTAACCTTTTCTTAGTCGAGATCACTTTCTGATTCAAAATGCAAGCCGAGTGCAATTCTCTACTGGGCGTGGGAGATCAAGTGCACCTACAATGTCAGTTGTTGTAGCCTACTATTTGCGAGGCACATCCGAGCATAATTTGAAATAACTTGTTTTTTTATTTCACTGCACTGAGGGTCAGTCGGAATGAGGGAGAGAGTGCGATTTCTAAAAGTGTTGAATAAAAACAGTGTTGTAGTGCTAAAACAAATAAAACTCACTCATAAAAACAGCACCCCTTTGCTGTACTCTTTGACAATCTCTCTCTAGGCATGGTTTTTAAATCTTACAGTAGCCTGCTCTACAGTCAGCATCAACTTTGCTGTGGGCTCATGGAAGCTGCTGTAGACACGGTGATCTAAGCTATCCGATTGGCCAGCGGTATGACTACAGGTGCACCTAATTTAGCTCTCTGGGCCTGCCTGGTAGGCAGAGGTTGTATCTTCAGACAAATACAATTGTTTAAAATGGGAACACTTCACCTGCCCGGCATGCAGGACAGCTGAATCAAGTGGACCTATCACATTATTGGCGAATAGGTTACAAAACATATATATAAAAATAATCTTAGCCACCCTGATTGGCTGGGCCTGGATTCAAACTGCCAGTTCCGGTGCCCTGCCAGGCCCTGCTGTGGGCTCCAGCTTTTAATGGATATAATGAACTCAGTCTGCTTGCTGTGCTGTGCAGGTCTATTACTACAAGTATTATTTTTAATTAAACAGTACTGAGTTTTAGAAACCTGTGGCCTTCAAAACAAAATCTGAGCTAAAGTGAAACATGCCTTTCCTTTCCCCTAGCTCTGACTGACTGGTCTTGGTTCAGTGTTTATCCATCTTGAAAAGAGAATGATGGTGTAAATGCTTACACAGTGAGTGCTTCACAGACCACACACCAGGCAGGCATCCAAAAATACAGAATAGACAGAGATTTATGCTGCTAATACTACAGTGCTATCAAATCAGCCTTAACCCCCAAGCCTATACTGTATACCTACCAGGTCAACTGAAAGCGTACAAAGTAATATCAAGAATCTATCAAGATATTGCCAAAACCTTATTCACTGTAACTTTAAATTCAGTGTGAATTACCTTCTCTACCTTTCATCTGGAGCAGTCATTTTTACAGGAGTAGTATTGCCCAATATGAATATTTTTGCTACAGATTCAATCATTATTTATCCAAAGAAACAACCCTGAAGACAATTGTGTGACTGGATAGTCTAAGAGCTGTGCACAGTGTGCAGTCTTAATGTGCTAGAGCAGGGATGGGCAACTGGCAGCCCTTTTGTATTTTTTTAAGAACTCAGTCGGGGTCTCAACTTACTGTTGAGAGTTAGAATAATAGAATACACAAGGTGCAATTTCGAAATGTGGTTATGCATCAGCAGTCACTCAATTAGCACATCAGCTAAACAATTTTAGATTGGTAAGTTAGTCTAGCGGCCAGCTATCTAAACTTGCAGAAAGCATGGTCGAATTACCGACCGGGGTGGGGCCCATTGATCATCAGTTATCATATTAAAAACTGCAAACATTTACCTCGATCCTATGGCAAAATGAATAGAATTGCATGAAATTAGTTATAAAATTGCTAAATCTTCTCTCCACCCCATGACAAAATTTGTAGAATTGCAGCAAATTAAAACAGCAACATTTTCGCTACACCCCATGGCAAAAAGTGCAGAATTGCAGGAAATTAACTTTAAAATGTAAAATTGTTCTCTTCGCTGTCACAAGGGGGGCCGCTAAAACATGACATACTCCCGAGTGGCGCAGACCACTGCGGAACTAGAGATCCTGGTTCGAATCCAGGCTCTGTCGTAGCCAGCCACGACCGGGAGACCCATGGGGCGGTGCACAATTGGCCCAGGGTAGGGGAGGGAATGGCCGGCAGGGATGTAGCTCAGTTGGTAGAGCATGGTGTTTGCAACGCCAGGGTTGTGGGTTCGTTTCCCACGGGGGGCCAGTATGAAAAATATAAATAATGTATGCACTCACTAACTGTAAGTCGCTCTGGATAAGAGAGTCTGCTAAATGACTAAAATGTAAATGACTGGAGGCGATGACGTCTGAGATGCCCACTTGCATGCAGGCACTCTCACATGCACGCACACACACTCTCTCTTTCTCTCACACAAACACGAATGCACACACACAGCGCTAATGTTCTCATAAATGGAAGCTACAGTATGTCACAATGAAATCCCCTTGACTTTCTGCACAGACAACTCACATGTTCTGGTGCATTTAGCCTGCAAACAAATTAAACTGATCCTATTTTAGGCACTCAGCGCCTGCAGTTCTGTGGCTACATGGTTGCAAATGAAGCTAGAGCTAGATCCCATTATCTGATAAATCCGTGCTTGAGAAACCTTTCACACAGGAATTCCATTAATCTGGAAAAATGTAGTTGTAATCTCACACAACCTGCATTCTGGGCTCTGTACAGAGGACAAAGGTAGGACAGATAGGGAGAGGAGCCATCCTCAGAAGGTGGCATGTAGACTCAAGTACACACAGATAGAGATCGGGCAGATTTTTATCCTGCCATATGACGCTCCATGACCCCAGGCATGTGTGACTTTGCTTAGGTTGGGAAAATCAGTGTTGATCGTAATATTAGACAATCTTTTAATTGGTTTTGAATGGGTTAAAAACACACGCAGGGCTGTTTATTTTGTAGCACGTAGACATCATTCAATAAATCAAATAATAGTAGTTGTCACGCCCTGGCTCTGGGGACTCTTATACAGTGGGGAGAACAAGTATTTGATACACTGCCGATTTTGCAGGTTTTCCTACTTACAAAGCATGTAGAGGTCTGTAATTTTTATCATAGGTACACTTCAACTGTGAGAGACGGAATCTAAAACAAAAATCCAGAAAATCACATTGTATGATTTTTAAGTAATTCATTTGCATTTTATTGCATGACATAAGTATTTGATACATCAGAAAAGCTAAACTTAATATTTGGTACAGAAACCTTTGTTTGCAATTACAGAGATCATACGTTTCCTGTAGTTCTTGACCAAGTTTGCACACACTGCAGCAGGGATTTTGGCCCACTCCTCCATACAGACCTTCTCCAGATCCTTCAGGTTTCGGGGCTGTCGCTGGGCAATACGGACTTTCAGCTCCCTCCAAAGATTTTCTATTGGGTTCAGGTCTGGAGAATGGCTAGGCCACTCCAGGACCTTGAGATGCTTCTTACGGAGCCACTCCTTAGTTGCCCTGGCTGTGTGTTTCGGGACGTTGTCATGCTGGAAGACCCAGCCATGACCCATCTTCAATGCTCTTACTGAGGGAAGGAGGTTGTTGGCCAAGATCTCGCGATACATGGCCCCATCCATCCTCCCCTCAATACGGTGCAGTCGTCCTGTCCCCTTTGTAGAAAAGCATCTCCAAAGAATGATGTTTCCACCTCCATGCTTCATGGTTAGGATGGTGTTCTTGGGGTTGTACTCATCCTTCTTCTTCCTCCAAACACAGCGAGTAGAGTTTAGACCAAAAAGCTCTATTTTTGTCTCATCAGATCACATGACCTTCTCCCATTCCTCCTCTGGATCATCCAGATGGTCATTGGCAAACTTCAGACGGGCCTGGACATGCGCTGGCTTGAGCAGGGGGACCTTGCGTGCGCTGCAGGATTTTAATCCATGACGGCGTAGTGTGTTACTAATGGTTTTCTTTGAGACTGTGGTCCCAGCTCTCTTCAGGTCATTGACCAGGTCCTGCTGTGTAGTTCTGGGCTGATCCCTCACCTTCCTCATGATCATTGATGCCCCACGAGGTGAGATGTTGCATGGAGCCCCAGACCGAGGGTGATTGACTGTCATCTTGAACTTCTTCCATTTTCTAATATTTGCGCCAACAGTGGTTGCCTTCTCACCAAGCTGCTTGCCTATTGTCCTGTAGCCCATCCCAGCCTTGTGCAGGTCTACAATTTTATCCCTAATGTCCTTACACAGCTCTCTGGTCTTGGCCATTGTGGAGAGGTTGGAGTCCGTTTGATTGAGTGTGTGGACAGGTGTCTTTTATACAGGTAACGAGTTCAAACAGGTGCAGTTAATACAGGTAATAAGTGGAGAACAGGAGGGCTTCTTAAAGAAAAATTAACAGGTCTGTGAGAGACGGAATTCTTACTGGTTGGTAGGTGATCAAATACTTATGTCATGCAATAAAATATAAATTAATTACTTAAAAATCATACAATGTGATTTTCTGAATTTTTGTTTTAGATTCCGTCTCTCACAGTTGAAGTGTACCTATGATACAAATTACAGACCTCTACATGCTTTGTAAGTAGGAAAACCTGCAAAATTGGCAGTGTATCAAATACTTGTTCTCCCCACTGTATGTTGAGCCAGGGTGTGTAGGGTCTATGTTTTGTGTTCTATGTTCACGATCTAGTTTAAGTGTTTCTATGTTGGCCGGGGTGGTTCTCAATCAGAGGCAACGAGAATCAGCTGTTGCTTGTTGTCTCTGATTGGGAACCATACTTAGGCAGCCTTTTGTGCACTTGTGTTTTGTGGGATCTTGTTCCGTGTAGGTTTGTGTATGTTACCGAGGACTTCACGTATCGTTTTGTTGTTTTTGTTCGTGTGGTGAATTAAAATAAAAGTATGTACTCATATCACGCTGCGCCTTGGTCCGCTCCTTTTGACGATCGTGACAGAAGATCTCACCAAAACGGGACCAAGCAGCGTTTCCAGGAGCAAACGCCGGGTAAGGAGCTGGAGAGGTTGGCGATGGCCCAGGTGGGCCAATGGTGGTCCTGGGAGGATATGTTCGCGGGCAAAGGGCCATGGGCTAAAGTTAAAGCCCTGGCGAGAGAGGAGGTACGGCGCCAACAGTGTCGTCGTCGGACAGGCGAGAGGCAACCCCAATAAAAACATTTGGGGGGGCACACGGCATGGACGACGGGGCTGCTGGAGGCAGATACAGAGCGATTTTGTGGACGAGGAGAGAAGGCCACCAGGTTACGGGGGCCATTGGTCAGTAGAGGGAAGTAGAGTGTAGAGGCACGGCGAGAGGTACTGAGGTGTGTTACCAGTCCGGTCCGGCCCGTTCCTGATCCCCACACAAGGCCAGTGGTGTGTGTTCCCAGTACGGTCCGGCCTGTTCCTGTCCCTCGCAACAAGCCTGTGATGCGCGTCGCCAGCCCGGCCCGGCCTGTTCCTGTCCCTCGCACCAAGCCTGTGATGCACGTCGCCAGCCCGGCCCGGCCCGGCCTGTTCCTGCCCCTCGCACCAAGCCTGTGATGCGCTTCGTCAGCCCGGTCCGGCCCGTTCCTGCTCCCCGCACCAAGCCAATGGTGCGCGTCGTCAGCCTGGCCCGGCCTGTTCCTGCTCCCCGCACCAAGCCAGTGGTGCGCTTCGTCAGCCCGGTCCGGCCCATTCCTGCTCCCCGCACCAAGCCTGTGGTGCGCGTCGTCAGTCCGGCACAGCCCGTGCCTGTTTCACCGGTGCCTGGTCAGGTACCGGTCAGCTGCTCCACACCGGAGCCTAAGCAATCCGCTCCACCGATGTCCAGTCCAGCTCCAGCCAGCGGGGCCAGACCAGACCAGGGGCGCTACGGGGGGGTTGTTAGAGGGTGGTGGTCACGCCCGGAGCCGGATCCGCCTCCGAGGCGGAATGCCCACCCGGCCCCTCCCCTGTTGGGTTTATGTTGGCGCGGTCTCAGTCCGCGCCTTTGGGGGGGGTACTGTCACGCCCTGGCTCTGGGGACTCTTATATGTTGAGCCAGGGTGTGTAGGGTCTATGTTTTGTGTTCTATGTTCACGATCTAGTTTAAGTGTTTCTATGTTGGCCCGGGGTGGTTCTCAATCAGAGGCAACGAGAATCAGCTGTTGCTTGTTGTCTCTGATTGGGAACTATACTTAGGCAGCCTTTTGTGCACTTGTGTTTTGTGGGATCTTGTTCCGTGTAGGTTTGTGTATGTTACCGAGGACTTCACGTATCGTTTTGTTGTTTTTGTTCGTGTGGTGAATTAAAATAAAAGTATGTACTCATATCACGCTGCGCCTTGGTCCGCTCCTTTTGACTATCGTGACAGTAGTAAACAACGCATACAATAATCCGTTTTTCCAAAACGTCTGTACGTTTTTTGAAAAAGGCTTGAAACCAGACAAGGTAGCGATAAAATGAGAGAAGCTCTAGAATAACAACTAATGGCGAGACCTATTACCACAATGTATTCACAATATTACATGAGCCATCGCTGAGGGAAAAAACACTATTTGAATATGAAGCCAGATTGAATCTGGACTGTGAATAACCCTCACAGTGATGGTGCATATGAAAAGATAGGAAGAGCAAAGGGGGGAAATGACGACCCTCATCAGTCAAACCTGATCCCTCATTGTTTCTACGCCTTGTCTTCTCTCTCATCAACACTGGGACCCCTGAGGTACCTAGTGAGGTAGCTAGTGTTGAGCATGCTGCTAGCTAGCTCTGGGGTGCTACTGTACCCTCTGAAGGACAAGGGAAGATGAATGGCTGATGGAGTGTACTGGAGAAGAGGGGGGTTCTGGGTCCTCAAGTTTAGAGAATGCATACAGGATCCAGCAACATCTCAGCATGTGATACTGTATTCATCCTTGCCTATCCATGTTAGGCACATGGCAATGCGAAGCTTACAGAAGGTTGTTGATGGAATTAAAACATAGCCTACTCATTCTAAGGATAATTAAATCTATATTTAATAGTATTTGCTGGCTGAGAAATGACATATCAATGTCAATAGATAGCTCAGAAATAACTGGGGGATTAGGGCTATCCAAAAATCCTAGCGTTGAATGAAGCTTAATGCAGTCATCTTCAATTAATTTCAAAGTGTTCAGTGACAATATAAAGTAGCATTACAATATTCTTTATCACCCTTCAATTATTACGTTTTCATCATTCAAGTTTGACTGTTTTCCTCATTCAAGTTTGACTTCAAAGCACATATGGTAAATCATGTTTGTCAGACAACTTGGTTCATCAACACCTTTCTTTACCTGGATACAAACCAACTTTCCAACAGCAGATGGTGAACTCAACTCCTCTCCCATGCAGACTTTTATCATTGCCATTATGCCTTAAAGTAAGTAGAGGCCCAGGTCTCTCATGTGCCAATATTTCTCAATGAGATGGGAAGCTTTTTACAATCACTCCACTGTTATTAAATGATTGCTTTTACCAAGTAGTGCCTCTGTCAGTCATTTTTACTGGCAAACCCACTTATAGCTCCATTTGGATCCATTCCCCTGCACGCTTTCCACTACCTTGATGTGATGAAGAATAATTCTGCTTTTGGAAGATAAATGGGCTTGGTTTTAAAGAAATGGAGAGAACGGGGAGGAAGCGAGAGAGAAGGGGATAGAGAGTTTAAGAAAAGGTGGTGAGAGAGATAGAGGATGAGAATGGAGAGAGTTAAGTTTAAGAGTTACCTTAATTATAATTGCAGCCTCCTGTCAGATTGAGAATCATGCTTCTAGGTTGGATATTTGCTTTAAAACTGTACTGAAGCAGACCTTCCAACTTTAGACAGATGATCAAAATATAGCCAGGGCTGACAGTATGGCGAAAGAATTGACAGCGACCCTCGATTATTCCCTTACCATCTACCTAACGGTATCAGCATGCATGCCTTAGGCCAAAGGAGTAGGAAAGAAAGGAAACAAACAGATCAACTCTGTAGCCAGCCACTTCAATGACCAGGGGACACCAGCACAGAGGCTGCTGCTCACTGCTTGATATACTCTGACACAGAATGTGCCAAACAAACACCCTAGAGCACGAGCCACTGTTGAAGACTTTGGCAGGCTTTTGGAGAAAGGATTTTATCGAGGATCACTGGCAACCCTGTACATGAGAAATAGTAGCTAAAGATCTCAAGGGAGCCAATACTGCTGGGCATATGTATTCAATTTATTTCCTTACTGTACCCACCTAAAGGGATGTTGATGGATTTTTTGTTTGATGGTTGTGCTTGAGAAAACTATTCTATGACAGTGTCACAGCACAGTAGCTCATCCCTGATGTCTGTCTCTTCTCTTATCTAAGGGCGGAGCCTATCCTGACCAGGGTAAAGGAGGACCACACCCGGATCATCCTCCCGGCCATTGACAACATCAAGTTCAACACGTTTGAGGTGCAGCAGTACGCCAACGCGGCCCACGGCTACAACTGGGGCCTGTGGTGCATGTACATCATCCCTCCTCAGGAGTGGCTGGACAAGGGCGATGAGACGGCTCCCATCAGGTAACACCCCTCACCATAGCTGAGCACCCCCTCCATTATAGATGAGGATCTTTGATGAAATATGGATAGCTAGGTCCCGGATATGACTTAAACAGTTTTAGAGCCATCAACTATATGGCTCTATAGGTCTTCGGTACAAGTGTACAGGCCAAACAACCAAAAGTGAACCTCTCTATTGAAAAAAGTATCTAATTAAAATGATAAATATCTTAATATTGATGCGGGCGGTGCACAAGAGGAAGCCTTGATATTGGGTCATTAATGGTTTTGCATACGGTGGGTGAGCGTTGTACATTACTCTAGTTTACACTGTTTATTGTGTTGGTGCTGCATTGTATGGAAGCAATGTCGTCACTGTAATCATAGATTATTACCATAAAGATTCACCTAGGGGCCTCAGGTAAATCATGTTTGATGTATTTTTATACAATGGGTGGTTTGGAATTCCCATTGCAAGACCCTATCCTGTCCATGATATACTTAAAGTGGAACTGACAGCATTTTAGCAACATGAAATCTTATTCAAATCTGTTCATATATACCCCCAGAAAGAATATTACACTTTTTTTTAAAAACATTTTCTGACAAGCGAGCACTTAGATATGGTCATTTTCACGTTTTCATAAATTTGCCAGTGCGTTTGGACAATTAATAGACACTGCAGTAAATAAAACCGAATAAAAATATAAAACTGTTACCAGCATATTAAAATAACAATGATTTACATATTTTCATTAAAACGTTATTTTGATAAGTCAATTCATACAATTTCATTCTTCCACCAGAAGATATCCACCTAATTTTCGAACACTTTTAAAACACGGAAGCCAAACGCGGAAACTATGGATACAACTTCCTCCATGTTCGGACATTATCATAATTCATATGCAAGCCACTACAAATCCCAGCATTAGAATGTTCATGTAAACAGAAACATCCTGACAAAATACAACATATTACTGCTCTTATGTGCCTGGACCTTGTAAACTAAACTGCCGAAAAAAAACCTATAACTGATTCAAATGGTTGCCCAATCAGGCAGGCTAGATGCAGTTATTTCTAAATGAATACCGGGATGCATTCAAAATGCCAGGCATTTGAGTGGTTATTCAAATGTCATAATTTAGTAGTGATGCGCTGGTTATATCCGCTGGGCGGATGGGTTTAGGGTCATTAAATATTGTGTAGGTGGCGGGCAGGTTGAATAAAGAGAAACAATACCTTAAAAAATCCATAAATGTGCCATTATTGTGCAATTTATATAGGCTACATTGAGGTTTTTCTTTAATTATCTTAGGCTATCTGGTATTACTGCATAAGCTTAAACTTTAGGGCTTAACCATACACACGCCAAATAGCCTACACAGCCAATCGTTTGATACGTTTTGTGCGAATGAAATGAACATTGCCAAATGCATAATTAAAAAAAAAATATTGCGCCTCTGGAATAACGGACATTCTGGGGTAATACATACCTAACCAACGTTCTCTAGTAATACTAGTCCCGTGCAAATAGGGCTATAGACTTAATAATAACTCCTGCAGAATTAAGCATTTCTTGCAGTCAAATTATACACCAAATGTAGGCAAAATTTCGACTTGGGAACAGGAGTGGAGAAATATGATTTCCTTCTTTCTGCATCTTGAGAGAATGTAATGCTCAGTTAGATACCATCTGTAGAGGTGCTGTCTTCATCATAAAAGCATCATAAAAGCTGATAGTATTTCAACCACATAAAATATGCATTTTCTATATTTGCGGTTTAGGGTTGTGTGCGGGCCTCAGATTTTCACTGTATCACATAGGCGGTTGTGGATGGGTTTTTAGCAATTGCGGGCGGGTGCAGGTAAACAAACAGCTGACCCCCGCGCCACTATTACATTGGCTATTCACTGCAGTTTACAGCCTAGACTAGAGTTTTGTACTCACTTGAAAACAATAATAACATTCTTCTTTACACTGTGTTGTTGTAGCCTGGGTAGGATACATTTCTTGTCCCTAAAAAACTGAAACATTAACTTTTCCAGCTGCATACCTGGGGACTGGGAGGGAGCGCACTCAGCGCAGCCTTCGAGAGCGCACATAGTGTAGCTACCTATGATTTCCTTATCTGATAAACTTGTTTTCTTTCTGAATAGATTCACTGCAGTATTAAGCCTATCATTGAGCTAATATGCATACGCTTTTACTTAGGCTATAGGTTACATCTCAAGCCTGTCTCTGTTCTGTTGCATAATTAAGCACCTGCGTCTCAACTGCCACGGCTATTCCTTTTATATCTTGTGGAGTCCCAGGAAAAGCCATACTACAAAATCTTGTTGGATACTTAATTCAAACTCTTTTCTTTAGCCTACTAATAGACGATTGGAGGAGAGCTGCACACTTGCTCTTGCTTGCTGAATGTAAAATAGGCTACAGCATTAAGAACGGGCGGGAGTTGGAAAGGAGAACCCCACATTTTCCTATAGTAGGCCTATCTTAACACCGGGATACATCCTGACGAAATACACCATTTGAGTGGCCTGCTAAGGTACCTTGCTTGTTCTTCTAAACTGTCGAGAATAGACCCAAACTGATCTAAATGGTTGCATAATCAGGCCTAGGCTGTAGGCCTATGCAGTTATTTCGGCATGAAACTAAACAGGACGTTTGAGCTGTTATTCAAATTAGCCTACATCACTGCAGTTTACAACCCAAGCCTCTCCGTAACAGGCCATTCCTCTTCTCGTGAAATCCCAGGACAGCTATAGGCAGCAAAAGCTAGAGGACATTTATTTTGATACTTTTTAAAAATACTAAGCCTAATAGCCTTTTTGGGGATAGAAGCAGGCTTGTTTTTACTAATTGCTGAATGTAAAACAGGCTTATAGCATAGAAAATGCATTTCGGGGAGGAGAGAAAGTGCATTGGTGTGATCCTGTAGTGTCGAGTCAATGTCGCTAGTTATTGCTGATAAACAAAGGAGTCTGCTCATACTGAACCTTTGATCATAAGGTTTATTCATATCACAAGATTCCAGCATAAGTTTACGGATGTCATGACCACCCGGAGAGCGGCGTCCCAGATTGCAATGGCCGCTCTAACCTCTTCTTCGTTTTTACCCAGTATATATAATCTTCCCAAGATATGGGTGGCTCCCTCTACTGTCCAATCCCCTGTCTACAACACACACTTCCTGTCTGTTGTATGTGGCGTCACACTAAAACAATTCCCTCTGACACTAAAATAAACATCCTCTCAGGTTCCACTTGAAAACATTAACAAAGTCATAATCTTAATACACTACAATCCCTTTTGGCTTTTTATGATAACATTGTTGCACTGATTCATCGCAAATAGTTGCACAGGACATAGCCTAGATGATCACAGTGAAAAAGAAGACCCAAAGGAATTGACAACGATTAGAATTATGGAAATCACTCGCAAACCACTTGAGCAATGAGGCAATGACATGCTGTAAAATATGTGCTGGCTAAGGGCGTTGTTGTGGAATTGCTACATTTTTTAATACAAGTTACTCAATTATTTTTCATTAGGGCTACATGTACATTGAAGTATTATTTGCAGTTGTCACTATGACAATGAACACACCCTAAAAGCACTGAATGGTCTGAACCAGTATCTGTGCGTTAGAGACTTCATGAATGGTCTTGTGTTACCACCTTATTAATAGGCAGTGTGCAGTAGGATGTGTTGATCAGTTGATTGACAGGTGTAGGACTGCAGACCGATCAACTTTCCTGTGGATGCTCACCAATGTTTTATAGTTATGTAGCCTAGTTGATCATTATAGTTATCGTTATAGTTATTGGCTTGGTGGATGGCCCATAACTCTTACACAACACAACTAACGTAACTATCACAACATAACTACTAGTAGGTCTAGCTAACGTTAGTGAACTTGAATGAAATCCATATAAATTACACTTACACTTGTTTACTTGACTTTTATACTCTATAAATTGACTCGTTCAAATTATTTACTCTAGCAAATTTGCCACAGGTGCGCTGCAGTAGGTAAGTAAGGTAGAAGTGGAATCCATCACTTCCATTGTTTGGCTGTGCCCATTGCAACGTTAGAAAATGAGGTGGATAGTCCAGACAAAAATCTGGTTGTTAGTTATTTTGGTCATGTTGCTACAGACACGACCCCAGTCATGAATTACTTTTGCACAGTTGCTATGCAAAAGGACTGGTCATCAGATCTAAACAAAATGGTTGCTATGCAGGCTGTATAACTTGTCTTGTTACTTGCTAGCTAGCTAGGCAACTGCAGCTAACTCAGTCACTCACGTCAAACATTTAACATGGAATGAGGGTACTCTAGCTGGATTTTCGTTTGTTTGAGCTTATTTTCTATTGGCATTTACTTGGATATGTGATTTAGACTGGCTCAGAAAAAGTTGTCTTGTCTCGTCTGGGCACCGTTCACTCTATGTATGGTACTAGCTACAGAGATCGAAATTCAAAAGGGAAACATTGTTTCCGAGGCAGGCAGACAGCGAGGCTTATATTAAACCCGCTGTACCAAACTAAATGCTAGGCTGGAAGCAAGGAGAAAAAATGTGCTAGTTGAGATAAATACAAGAGAGGTTTCGGACAGCAAAATGAACACGATATTCTTATGGAGGCGCAGTGATCATTTTCAGATTGAACCGTTAGCAAGCATAGGTGTGTCTGTGATGAAACGAAATGCAGCTATTTTGCTGTCTTTCCAGCTTCAGTCTGAAGTGATTGTGTTAGCTGTGTAGTTGGCTAGCAAGGGGGGAAGTTAATAGCAACAGTTTTTGTTTGCAACCTACAACCTACAAAGTTCTGGAACTATCAACCAGCCTTACGTAGTTTTGCATTACATGGCAGTCAATACGAATAGAACTAACGACCAGAGAATGCCTAATATTGCACTGGACAACCAGTGTTAGTGAATGTAGCATCACGTTTTGTTGAAAAATGTATATTTTGGGAAAGAATCTTGCTTTTTAATGCTGGTAGCCCATTGTGATATGTCATAACACATGGCCTCTCATGTATTATTGCTTAATTAATATGTTCACGATTAGAGTGTTATACCATAATTCCTAGATCACACAGAAACAGTCATATTTCTCCAGACGTGTTTAGTTGGGCAAGGTCGACAACACGCACTTGGTAAATCAGGTCATAAAGAGATTCAATTAATTATTCATATAACCCCAAATGCTGTGTGTGAACACTGGAGCTGACTGCTGAACTTATGGGCCATTTGTCTTCTTGTTGAGGCATTAAAGCATATTAGCATATGATTGTAATTTCCAACAATGTCAGGAGGCAACCAAGAGCGACAGCAGAGACAAGATGAGACTCAGACTTCCCTCTCTGAGGAACATTTCGAACAGGCTGTTCTGACGACATGGCTATGCTACTTTGCTTATCACTATTTGAATTGCATACAACCAAACTATGCATTGCCAGTTAGACAGACATTTTCTGTCCAAAATGTGCCTTGCATTACAAGTAATGTTAAGCATGGGCTTAAGAATTCTGTGTCAAAAAACAGCAGTAGAATGACTGCAAAAATTGCAGGTGCTGTTTGCTATTTGCAGTCCTGTTATTGACACTTTGCTATGAATGGACAGAGCGCCTCAAGGGGCAGGTAGAGTGTGTCAGCCGTGTGGATCCATATTGGAAATCATTTCTATACTTGTTTCCTCAAGCTCTCTGCCCATCAACAATAGATGTAGCGTAGGCCTATGGCTATTCAGAGCTGAGACCGATTGCCTTCGCACTCATGTATTTGGGCACGTTCAATATAAAAGCAAACGCGTCTCTTTTATAAACATTGGCAGGTTACAAAGAGTGGCTGAAAACGTCATAACATAAGAATAGGAGGTGAAAACCCTACAGAGGATGAGAGTGTTTAAGTAGTGTGTACATTGGAAAAGGGAGCTTTTTGCCAGATATCTATAGAGCATTGACTGTGCAGAAAGGAGTGTGGTGACAAATCATTTTTGATGAGAGAATTAGACATGTTTATGTTGTTTTTTGAGTGTGTGTGTGTGTCTTTCTTTCTTCCCCCACATAATAATTTCAAAAAGCACACTCCATGCAGATTATTTTGGGAAAAAGAAACAACATTATTTTGAATATTAACCTAGTATCAATGAAATCATTATAGAGTTCCCTCTTCATCCTTCCTCTCCAATAACCTTCCACTAACTTACTGTAGGCCCAGCCGTAGAGGATTGCACTCTCCACTGTGCATGTTAATGTATGGTGTACTAACTGCAGGCACCATGCTGCAGTAGACAACAGCTACCCACTGATCAGATTGAAAATAAGCTTTTTAACGCTGTGTGCCATCACACAGCATGGACTGCTATATTTTTATATAACGTATGAAATCTTTGTCACAGAGCATTTTAAAGTTCCATGGATAAAGCCAGTAAAAGCATGCCTATGGTGACAATAGTCCGGAAATAAAACGACTTTAGAGATCTTGAGAGTGAGAGCAGGCTGGAGTGGAGTGGAAAAGAGTGGCCCATCCTATCCTCAGGCCACCACAGGCGGCTGTCTCATGGCAGGCCTCCTGTAGCTTAGTTGGTAGAGCATGGCGCTTGCAACGCCAGGGTTGTGGGTTCGATTCCCACGGGGGGCCAGTATGGAAAATGTATGCACTCACTAACTGTAAGTCGCTCTGGATAAGAGCGTCTGCTAAATGACTAAAATGTAATGTGTGTGTGTTCCAAGTGAAAGCTTCCTGCCATTTCTGACAGTGTCATCTATATTTACTAGTGGACATTGTCCCCATCATAGCTTTCCCCTCATACCCCTCAAATGTCCCTAAAGCAATCTTTCTTGAAAAGCTTTATTATAGACTTAGTTATATTGTATTATAAGGATGTCTCTGGAAGTTGGTCCTTTTGAGGTTTTAACAGTGACACCCATGGAGAAATGCATTTCTAAAGACATGCCAAACCCTGAGCCTGTGGTATTTTCACAGAATGTAGATTTATCAAAACCCATTCATGTCTGAGTGCACTTGTACCTCACATGTAGATGTACAATTAAGAGAAAACAATGGTGTCCTCTTATTTTTTTTTATAGCAACACATTTAAAATGCATTGTTATTCAAGTGTTTTCCAAGGTTAATTCTGCGTAGATTTGGAAATTAAATCAATTCAAGTCAATCGTGTATCGGCCTGCAATGTAGCCCGGGGTGCAAACTGCCTTGTGTGCAGTAGTTATAAACATTATTATGAATCCTGTTGTTTTAGTAAAGGCTCTAATCAACAGAATGCACTGTGGGTATATAAAGGTTTGTCACTGAAGCTAATCAAGACAATGACATGGGAATGAACACAGTTTTTGAAAGCCTCTCCCCCTCTCTCCCTCTTTCTCTTTTCATCTAGGACGCCAGCTATGATCGGCTGCTCCTTTGTGGTGGACAGAGAATACTTTGGCGAGATCGGCCTCCTTGATCCTGGCATGGAAGTCTATGGGGGCGAGAACATTGAGCTTGGCATGCGGGTGAGTACAACAACACTGATTCATTCTGCTTATCAAATACATCCACATGCCTTTACTAGACTCAAATGGAGACCTTTATTTTTGAGAAGTTACAACATGAAGGTATTACATCATAACCACACAAAAAAGTAGTTAGAAATGCCATTAGAAAAGTTGGGGTTGTTAATGAGCCTATTCAGCTAAAGCTAGTGGGTTTGGGTTCTGATTGCCGGGTGGAAAGGAAAGGCTAGTGTGCTGGAACACAATAGCAGTAATTACAAATCCAATATTAGGTACAGTAGCGCAGGCTCACTTAGAAGTTACTGGTGAAATGATTTATGAAATATATTTTCCTGTCTTTGGAATGGCTCACGATTAAGTTTCCTTATTTTTTGTAGCTTAAGGGTTATAGCTTAAGATTGAATAGCCAGAGGCGTCAACAGAGAGATGTTTAAACTCTGCAAAGTTAGAAAGTTAAGGGAAAACCCTTAATGCAAATAAATATTCAGTCAACCCAAAGGCCTTAAAGCCCTATACTGAAAATGTAAATATCTTTGCAGCTGATTTGAGTTGAATTTAACGCATCATGTGAGCGGAGGCTTGGTTGAAGAATTGCTATCATTTAAATTCAGAAAATGTTTCTCCTCAGCCAAGTGGAAGCACTCTGAATCTAAACTCACTCTGTTCTTATTGGAATGAGAAATGCTTGAAAGATCCTTCTTCATTTAATATCATCACTACCATTTCAGAATCTTCAGAATGCTTGAATGGTGCTTCAGAAGGGTTTCTTTTTTTTGAAAACTAACTCCAGAGGATAGATCTTGGTTGGTTTATTGATAACTCAACCCCTCAGACGAACCTGAAGGGACTGTTATAGTAGCTGATGACCGTCTCAGAGTCCTCATCATTCCAAGTGGACTAGCATGACATCAATAGCAAGGTTTCCCCTCCTGAATAGTAAGAGGTATTCAGACAATCATATTTTCTCCCTGTCTCATTATGCAGTATATGTTTGTTTCAGGTTCATTTCCAGTGAACTGTCACATTCCTCATTGCTCCTAATGGTTATTTCAGTGTTCAGTATGCCATCCCCGAATTTCAGTCTTCAAGGTTAACTCTGTGGTGTTATTCACCCGACCTGCCTTTAGGCAGCAAACCATGCCACTGAGTAGTGGGCTCATAGGGTAGGAGATTCATTCAGATATGGCCACTAAGTAGAGTGTTATAACAAACCCACTGGAGTGTGTGTTCAATACTGATGTACTCCACTTTCTCATTCTGCTCAGTTGGATGACTTGCATCAGGTCTGACATTTGCACTGTGCTTACATAAAGTAATTACACTCTCCTTGATTCATGCAATAATAACTTAACACCAATGTCAGAAACATCGGCATAACAGTCGCTCTTTGTCTTTCACCATAACACCTAGAGTCTTTTTTCTTAAACACTTTTCTTCTGTAGTTCTGTCATTGTGTGAGGAAAATGAAACTTTTCAGCTAATATACAGTGCCTTTGGAAAGTATTCAGACCCCTTGACGTGTTTCACATTTTGATATGTTACAGCCTTATTCTAAAATGGATTTAAAAAATAATAATTCTGCGTTCTACACACAATACCACTTAATGACAAAGCGAAAACAGGTTTTTAGAAATGTTTGCAAATTTCTTTTAAAAAACAAACAGAAAAACCTTATTTACATAAGTATTCAGACCCTTTGCTATGAGACTCGACATTGAGCTCATGTGCATCCTGTTTCCATTGATTATCCTTGAGATGTTTCTACAACTTGATTGGAGTCCACCTGTGGTAAATTCAATTGATTGGACATGATTTGGAAAGGCACACACCTGTCTATATAAGGTCCCACAGTTGACAGTGCGTGTCAGAGCAAAAACCAAGCCTTGAGGTCGAAGGAATTGTCCGTAGAGCTCAGAGACAGGATTGTGTCGAGGCACAGATCTGGGGAAGGGTACCAAAACATTTCTGCAGCATTGAAGGTCCCCAAGAAGACAGTGGCCTCCATCATTCTTAAATAGAAGAAGTTTGGAACCACCAAGATTCTTCCTATAGGTGGCCGACCGGCCAAACTGAGCAATCGGGGGAGAAGGGCCTTGGTCAGGGAGGTGACCAAGGACCCGATGGTCAATCTGACAGAGCTCCAGAGTTCCTCTGTGGAGATGGGAGAACCTTCCAGAAGGACAACCATCTCTGCAGCACTCCACCAATCAGGCCTTTATGGTAGAGTGGCCTGACAGAAGCCACTCCACAGTAAAAGGCACATGACAGCCCGCTTGGAGTTTGCCAAAAGGCACCTAAAGACTCTCAGACCATGAGAAACAAGATTCTCTCGTCTGATGAAACCAAGATTGAAATCTTTGGCCTGAATGCCAAGCGTCACGTCTGGAGGAAACCTGGCACCATCCCTAAGGTGAAGCATAGTGGTGGCAGCATCATGCTGTGGAGATGTTTTTCAGTGGCAGGGACTGGGAGACTAGTCAGGATCGAGGCAAAGATGAATGGAACAAAGTACATAGAGATCCTTGATGAAAACCTGCTCCAGAGTGCTCAGGACCTCAGACTGGGGTGAAGGTTCACCTTCCAACAGGACAATGACCCTAAGCACACAGCCAAGACAAAGCAGGAGTGGCTTCGGGACAAGTCTCTGAATGTCCTTGAGTGGCCCACCCAGAGCCCGGACTTGAACCTGATCGAACATCTCTGGAGAGACCTGAAAATAGCTGTGCAGCGACGCTCCCCATCCAACCTGACAGAGCTTGAGAGGCTCTGCAGAGAGGAATGGGAGAAACTCCCAAAATACAGGTGTGCCAAGCTTGTAGCGTCATACCCAAGAAGACTCAAGGCTGTAATCGCTTCCAATACTTATCTAAATGTGATATTTCCATTCCATTTGCAAAAATTTCTAAAAACTTGTTTTTGCTTTGTCATTATGGTGTATTGTGTGTAGATTGATGAGGGGGAAAAAACAATTCAATGAATTTTAGAATAAGGCTGTAACGTGACAAAATGTGGAAAAAGTCAAGGGGTCTGAATGCTTTCCGAATGCACTGTACCTGCATGTATATAAATGGCTGAATAACAGTAAGCTTTGCTTCACCGCCATACATATTGTACAGCTTCTAATGGAATGGAGATCGGCTTCTCTGTTGCAGGGAGCAATTATGTCTCTGAGGCCATCTCATTGAAAGCTGGAGAGTGAGAGTGAGTGAGTGAGTGAGTGAGTGAGAGTGAGTGAGTGAGTGAATGAGTGAGTGAGTGAGTGAGTGAGTGAGTGAGTGAGTGAGTGAGTGAGTGAGTGAGTGAGTGAGTGAGTGAGTGAGTGAGTGAGTGAGTGAGTGAGTGAGTGAGGGGGTGAGAGTAGGTGAGTGAATGAATGTGTGAGAGTGAGAGAGTGAGAAGCTGGGTTCACAGGCTTCAGTGGTCTTTTGTGTGATTGTGGAGATATTGGGTAAGCAGTAGCTGAATAAAACAAGGGCATTGGAGGGAATCAAGATCAGAAGTGTAAGATCTTGTTGGGTTTTTTCCAGGTACGGTATAGAGATGTATTTACACAAGAGAGAAGAGGCGGAAAAGACAGATACAAGAGAGGTAGTCAATGTGTAAAAACAATAAGATACATTGACGTTAAAGTAAATGTGTCAGTACATAGCCAGGGGTATGGGTTTCAAATTAGACTCATTTATATGTCACAGTGTAATATTTTATTGGAAGAGCTGCAATGGCATCGATAATCAACATCATTAATATCATGGCTACATTGCCTAAATTGTACACATACTGAGATAGATGGGCAAACTGTTTCTTGATAACACAGTTTGCCCATCTATCTCAGTATGTGTACAATTTAGGTAATGTAGCCATGATATTAATGATGTTGATTATCGATGCCATTGCAGCTCTTCCAATAAAATATTAGTTTTAAAGTAGTTTATTTTTGCTGCAGTTCACTATGACTTATAAATTAGTCTAATTTGAAACCCATTCCCAGGTGTCAGAAATGAAAATATTGCTTACCATGAGGCTGAGTTTGCGAAGAGAAAACAAAGTCAAGAAGGAATAGAAATTATGAATTCTGCCAGAGGTGTCAATAAACATTTATTGCGTCATGCATTTTCCATCTCTCACTTACTGTTTGCTGATAAAGCATCTCATGAGACCACAACATCGCCCTTCAAGTCCCCTCAGGCATATGTAGCAACAGTATACATACATATATACATACAGTACCAGTCAAAGGTTTGAACACACCTACTCATTCAAAGGTTTTTCTTTATTTTTACTATTTTTTACATTGTAGAATAATAGTGAAGACATCAAAACTATGAAATAACACATAATAAAATAAATAAATAAATAAATAAATAAATAAAATAAATGTAGTAACCAAAAAAGTGTTAAACAAATCCAAATATATGTTATATTCGAGATTCTTCAAATAGCCACCCTTTGCCTTTATGACACTCTTGGCATTCTCTCAACCAGCTTCACCTGGAATGCTTTTCTTGAAGGAGTTCCCACATATACTGAGCACTTGTTGGCTGCTTATCCTTCACTCTGCTGTCCGACTCATCCCAAACCATCTAAATTGGGTTGAGGGCGGGGGATTGTGGAGGCCAGGTCATCTGATGCAGCACTCCATCACTCTCCTTCTTGGTAAAATAGCCCTTACACAGCCTGGAGGTGTGTTGGGTCATTGTCCTGTTGAAAACAAATGATAGTCCCACTAAGCCCAAACCAGATGGGATGGCGTATCGCTGCAGAATGCTGTGGTAGCCATGCTGGTTAAGTGTGCCTTGAATTATAAATAAATCACAGACAGTGTCACCAGCAAAGCACCCCCACACCATAACACCTCCTCCTCCATGCTTTACGGTGGGAACTACACATGCGGAGATCATCCGTTCACCCACACTGCGTCTCACAAAGACGGTTGGAACAAAAAATCTCCAATTTGGACTCCAGACCAAAGGGCAAATTTCCACCAGTCTGATGTCCATTGCTCATGTTTCTTGGCCCAAGCAGGTCTCTTCTTCTTCTTGGTGTCCTTTAGTAGTGGTTTCTTTGCAGCAATTCGACCATGAAGGCCTGCTTCACACAGTCTCCTCTGAACAGTTGATGTTGAGATGTGTCTGTTACTTGAACTCTGTGAAGCATTTATTTGGGCTGCAATTTCTGAGGCTGGTAACTCTAATGAACTTATCCTCTGCAGCAGAGGTAACTCTGGGTCTTCCATTCCTGTGGCGGTCCTCATGAGAGCCAGTTTCATCAAAGCACTTGATGGTTTTTGTGGCTGCACTTGAAGAAACTTTCAAAGTTCTTGAAATGTTCCGTATTGACTGACCTTCATGTCTTAAAGTAATGATGGACTGTCATTTCTCTTTACATATTTGAGCTGTTCTTGCCATAATATGGACTTGGTCTTTTACCAAATAGGGCTATTTTCTGTATATCCCCCCTACCTTGTCACAACACAACTGATTGGCTCAAATGCATTAAGAAGGAAAGAAATTCCACAAATTAACTTTTAAGAAGGCACACCTGTTAATTGAAATGCATTCCAGGTGACTACCTCATGAAGCTGGTTGAGAGAATGCCAAGAGTGTGCAAAGCTGTCATCAAGGCAAAGGGTGGCTATTTGAAGAATCTCAAATATAAAATATATTTTGATTTGTTTAACACTTTTTTGGCTACTACATGATTCCATATGTGTTATTTCATAGTTTTGATGTCTTCACTATTATTCTACAATGTAAAAAATGTGTAGTGTATATACATACATAAAATATATCTAGGGGTCAAGAGTGACACTGCACATGTTTGTAAAGGGTTTGTAAAGAGTTAAATGTAGTATAAAGACCTACTTATGAGTTGTAGATACAAATCAAATATGTCATTCTGTAAGACATTTGTAAGTATGTTACATTAGAAATAAATAATAAACTTGTCACGCCCTGGCTCTGGGGACTCTTAAATGTTGAGCCAGGGTGTGTAGTGTCTATGTTTTGTTTTCTATGTGTTTCTTTCTAGATCGTTTATTTCTATGTTGGCCAGGGTGGTTCCCAATTAGAGACAGCTGTGGCTCGTTGTCTCTGATTGGGAACCATACTTAGGCAGCCTGTTTTGCACTTGTCATTTGTGGGATCTTGTTCCGGAGAGGTTTGTGTTTGTTAACCTTAGGACTTCACGTATCGTTTTGTTGTTTTGTGTTATTATGTAAGTACTCATTAAAAGATGTACGCATATCACGCTGCGCCTTGGTCCGTTGCTTACGACGACCGTGACAAAACGGACATTCTTTATTGGTTAGTTCCCACCAAAATGGTCTTATCAGTATATAGGTACTATGGGTTCTGCAGGGTTTTCTTCAAGAATTCAGGTTTTACTCAGCCCCAATTTAACTGAACTCATCTGTGAGTGATCCCACCAGAGCACTTCTCTTGGGACAATCAAATGAAAACCAACCCAAGCCTTTTTCGCATGGATTTAACAAAAAAACGTTACGATCATTTCCTGAAGCCCCTCTACCGTATCCACACTGGCTCTGGTTCATCACTGGCATATGGTCATAATCTCACTTCAGTTTGAGAGGGAATTTGCTTAATTAAAACTCCAGAAACATCAACACAAAGTTGGAGAGGAGACGGACATCGCTCAACTCATCCTCTCCTATCCAAAAGATAGGATACACTCCTGCCTCTTCACTTTCAGGGTTTGTTGTTTGGCAGGATATTTTCACGTACTTGAGAGTAGACAAGGGAATCCACACAGACCTTTAACTAAGACTGTGTTCTTTTTTTTCAGTTGAACACATTGGAGTGAGGTTGTGTCTTGAAACTTCAAACATTTCTGTAGTTAAAGAAAACCAGACAAAGATTGGGACTGTATTGAACCTGGGTAATGCCAAAGCTTTCAAGTAAAACACTCACTACTTTGAATTGTTGTTTTCAGATGCTGTGGCTAGTTTGTCCACTGTTTGTTCCTTTTACAACAAATGTTCCTTTTATGCTTGGGAGACTGACCCTCTGCGAAATTGATTGTTAGAGGATAGTTCCTTTTATCAAAAACACAAGTCATTTTGCAATGGTGGTGTTGGTACAGAGTTGTTAGCTACACATTTCAAGATGTCCTCACACTACACTTACCACAGTTCATGTTGACCACAGAATGAAATAGTGTTATATCTCTATTATGTTGACATAATCACAATAGAGTTGATACTGGGAAGAGCGTACACAATCATTATATCGAAGAGGAGAGAACATCTCTTTGTAGTGGTGTTTGCTTTGCTTTGCTTTCCTCCGTATCCCCACATCCACAGCAAAGAGAGAAAGAGTCACCTTGAAAAGGGCAGCCCTGTCATTATGAGCCCACATTAAGCCTCAGCCATCTGTGGTCACCAGCCATTCCAGTTCCAGCTAAATCACCCTGAGGCCCACGTCCATCAGGCAGCAAATGACAAATGGCTGACCATATGTGGGCCCACTAAAACAAACAGACCATAAAAAAAAGACTGATTTGAGCCACTAACTGAGGGGATTTTATCATTTGGCTATACTACGTCATGGTTTGAAGGTAGACATGATGAGCCATGGGAGAAGATGGAGATAGATGATGAGAAATATTTACATTAGTGTGAGAGATCACTACAACAGGAGACCTGATCTGTGTCATATATAGAAAATATCGACTACAGATATACAGATATACTGTATCTCTTCCTCTCCTACACTGGCTCATCTCCCCATTATATGAATGATTAATTCTCACATAATAGTCCTTTAACTGAGAGGACATGGGAGGAAAGATCAGTTTTTCATCAATAGACACAGTGCAAAGGTAGCAATGGGGGAGACCATCCCATATTGATCAAGCATTTGTCTTTTTCAATACATGCATTATTTAGAGGGCCTGAATCAATCTGCTAGGGCTTAATGGACAGAGGTATATACTCTATGCTTCATTACTGTAGGTTTTGCCTCTCTACCAGTTGTCACAGGAGGGAGGACGGAGAGGAGAATAGGAACTACAGTGAAATATAGCTTTCTTATTCTTATAATACCATATAGGGATTATTTTAATGCTCCATTCATTCAATGGTTTGAGTTTACAAAATGAGGCTATCCCAGTTCTCAAAGTTAATATTGAAGTAAATACACTATAGATATGGGCAGCCTTTGTGTACTCTATGTCAAAGTGATTAACGATGACATTACATGTATTTACCTAAGCAGTAGTTTTGATGCAAAGTTGTTTTAATGCGCTGTATCATTTAAAACCAGATGGCATTAAAACATGTTTAGAATTTGCATTGTAGTGTCTGTGGGCAAAGATAATTGGACTGGGTTTATATTGTTTTATAGGGTATAGTGCTGTACCAGTAATCTGCCAGTAATTTATGCTGAAACAGGTTGCGTTTTGAAAAGCAAACTTATCCCTTAACAACAGCCCATGCAGCTTATTTTCAAGTCTTTAAAATTCCTGAATCCCACAGCCTTTTGGAGATTGCCATGGTTATGTGGGTCTCAAAAACACATTGTAACACTCGACAGACAGACAGACAGAAAGACAGAGAGTTTGACTAGCTCTACCCATTCAGGGCCAGAGAGAGTAGCAATAAGGCTGCTTATCAGTGCACCTATTATCACGAGTCATAAACTTCCTTAGAGGCCTCGTTCAAGTGGGACTGCACTTGCACCTATCTTTAAACACACATTGACGAGGCAATTACGATCCTTTAAGACGTATTGTTCATTTCATAACCCTCTGTTTTCAGAAACTATTATGCCCCGAAAAAGTTAAGCTTATTAGCCACCCAACTCTGTCTGAAGTCACCATACTTACTAACTTAACTTTACTAACTTAACTTAAGTTTAATTGGATGGTGTTTGATGGTGTTAGATAGATGTTTGATGGTGTTAGATAGATGTTTGATGTGTTTGACAAGATATAAATTATTTTGACAGCTAATCTACTGTAACACAAAACACGGAGGAATGCGCGGGTATTCCAGACATTTCACAAACAAACTCACTTCAATGAAGGGGGACTGCCGAGGAGAAGCAGGGGATTCAATTGCTTTGCACGTTTTGACAGTAGAGTTGAAAGAGCTGCATCACATCACTGAGACGTCCTGGTTTGAACTATACATTTTGTGTATGCAGAGAGAGAGAGAGAAAGAGTGCATGGAACCTTCAGTTCATTCTGCTTTGAAACCTCACTCATCTCATAGGACGATCGGTGGGAGGGGCGGGGTAGACATACACTACCTTTGCATTGCAACACATTATGATGATGCTGCCTGGTATTCTAATCATTCTCAAGAGCTTAAACGATGGTCTGACTAATTCTGATTCTGTTAACCATGGTGTTGCATGAGTGTAACATAAATGCTGACAAAAACACCAGTGGGGGGTGTAGGCCTAATGAATTATGCTCAAACCAAGGTGTAGCACTCATTATTTATTAGTATGGCCCTATCTGTCTGTTATAGAGGAAAGTTTGAATTATTCTACTATTCATACTGAACATTTGAGGGAAAGATTTTATGTTACCATGCTTTTTGTGTTCTTCATATCCGCATACTGAATCAATTAATGTACGGTATATGTGATTTGCATGGAGGAGTGATTACATCAGTGCTTTGAATGCTAGGTGTCCACACTGCACGGTGGGGTTCTCAAATTGAATTAATCTTCAAAGTCACACTGTCTGTCAGAAAAACGTACAAGAAACGGATGTGAGGGATATTTATTTTTCTTTACAAAGCAAAACAGCTTCATGGGAGAAGATATTACTTTGTGGTCAGGATTTCCTGCTATGTCTTTGAAATGGGCAAATCTTTCAGATATTATCTTAAAAGGAGGAGATCTCTCCTGGGTACAGAGGGTCTAGAAGCCAGTGAGAAGCATTTCAGTTAAGACCAGAGACAGAGACACAAATTCCTAAGACACAACTGAGCACACACACAGCTTATTACGTCAAGTGGTAAAACAAGCCCACAAATGCAAGTCTGTCTTTCTTCTTATAATTGTGAATATTTCCGCTCTGTGTTGTAGTGTACATATCTTTAAGGCTCCGACAGTAAAGCTGTTGAGGGATTCACCAAGCTTTGTTTAAAAGCGATAAGATATCCCAATCCCCTTTAATCCTCCCTCATCCATTTGTTGCTTCACTCTAACTTAACGCAACATTTTTCACAGAATTGCAGCTCCGTGGCAGAAATGGAAATGAGGACATTTGGGGCAGCCATTGTGTCTCCCTCCCAACGATAAGTCAGGAAGCACTGGTGGCTCGTGGCTAGTCCCCTTCTGTGTCATGAAGTAAAACTGGGTTAAATCTATAATAATTAGTTTAATTTACATTGGTTTCATTGGTTTCACAAGATTATTCCAAAAAGTGTAGGTATTGTTGTAGTTGGGACTGTATATTACAAGGCATAAAGGGTTTAGGAGCCGCTGTGTTAGAGAAACTTGACTGTTACCAGACCTTTGAATATGCTAATTAGATAAATGTACTGTATGTGCGATAGGGGAGATCTGTATAGACTTTTTAATGTCTCAAGTGCTATAACTCAGAAATGTCAATTATGTGATTTGTGTGATTGTCAATGGGAGAAGGCCATTAGCTAAGCATAAGGTATAGATTTTCATAACCGTATGGTTGATGGCAAACCTCCCTGTGTGGAACATAGACACATACAGTGGTATATACCCACATTTATAAAGTATGTATAAATTGTTACCAATTTCAAAAGGTGTGCAATTTGCAAAGAGGGGCATTTTACTGTACATTTACTGTTGACTGTCAGTGAAGTAGTTATGGAGAATGTATGTTTTCTTTTGGTTATAAACTCCAACATGGAGTGTATAGTAACCAGAGGTCTCCTGGGGTCATGCCTGGGTCCATTGCCCTTGTCTCAGTCATCCATGATTACAATATGACTAGTAAATATCACCCCCCAGGCAGCTTCTACAGTCACTGGAAAGGACCGACACGGCTCGGTACAGTAGTTACTAATACTGGACAATTTTAAACACTGTCTGTCAAATCAGTCAGCTGCCTGTCAAGTAAGATGAGGCAGAAAATTAAGTCTGCAGGACCTCAGCCAACCTTCTGAAGATCTCAGACTGACTGACACCGTGGCTACACCGGCCACATGCATGCGTGCGCATTTGCATGTTGATTTTGGCGATCCCCACCAGACGCGATCATGACACGCAGGTTAAAATACTAAAACCAACCGTGAACCAACTGTATACATTGTGGGACAGGTCGAAACACACATGAAATATTAATGTACATTAAGCTAGATAGCTGTTGCTAGCAGTTTGTCCTGGGAGACATTGGGTTGTTATTTTACCTGATCATGCATATGGTCCCCTTTCTAGCTGGCTCTTTGTAGTGTGTTTCTTTACTACGCGATTAATCCACAGATAAAAAGGGAAACCTAAGCTGTGTTCGAATACCCATACTAACAAACTGTATACTACATACTTAATGAGTATATACTACATACTAGATACTATTAGTTCATTTTAGTATACTGTAAACGAACGGTGTCCTTTCAGTTGAGTGTACTAGCGCTTCGCCTGTCTACCGGAAGTTGATGCTGTTGATATGCAACTTCTTGCTAGCTTGTTAGCATAGCTAAAAAAAAAAGGATATGTGTATATATATATGTGGATGTATGTATATGTAGGTATGTATGTATGTATGTGTGTATATGTGTATATGTATATGTATGTATATATGTGTATATGTGTATATATGTATATGTACAGTGGGGGAAAAAAGTATTTAGTCAGCCACCAATTGTACAAGTTCTCCCACTTAAAAAGATGAGAGAGGCCTGTAATTTTCATCATAGGTACACGTCAACTATGACAGACAAAATGAGATTTTTTTCCCAGAAAATCACATTGTAGGATTTTTTATGAATTTATTTGCAAATTATGGTGGAAAATAAGTATTTGGTCAATAACAAAAGTTTCTCAATACTTTGTTATATACCCTTTGTTGGCAATGACACAGGTCAAACGTTTTCTGTAAGTCTTCACAAGGTTTTCACACACTGTTGCTGGTATTTTGGCCCATTCCTCCATGCAGATCTCCTCTAGAGCAGTGATGTTTTGGGGCTGTCGCTGGGCAACACGGACTTTCAACTCCCTCCAAAGATTTTCTATGGGGTTGAGATCTGGAGACTGGCTAGGCCACTCCAGGACCTTGAAATGCTTCTTACGAAGCCACTCCTTCGTTGCCCGGGCGGTGTGTTTGGGATCATTGTCATGCTGAAAGACCCAGCCACGTTTCATCTTCAATGCCCTTGCTGATGGAAGGAGGTTTTCACTCAAAATCTCACGATACATGGCCCCATTCATTCTTTCCTTTACACGGATCAGTCGTTCTGGTCCCTTTGCAGAAAAACAGCCCCAAAGCATGATGTTTCCACCCCCATGCTTCACAGTAGGTATGGTGTTCTTTGGATGCAACTCAGCATTCTTTGTCCTCCAAACACGACGAGTTGAGTTTCATCTGACTATATGACATTCTCCCAATCCTCTTCTGGATCATCCAAATGCACTCTAGCAAACTTCAGACGGGCCTGGACATGTACTGGCTTAAGCAGGGGGACACGTCTGGCACTGCAGGATTTGAGTCCCTGGCAGCGTAGTGTGTTACTGATGGTAGGCTTTGTTACTTTGGTCCCAGCTCTCTGCAGGTCATTCACTAGGTCCCCCCGTGTGGTTCTGGGATTTTTGCTCACCGTTCTTGTGATCATTTTGACCCCACGGGGTGAGATCTTGCGTGGAGCCCCAGATCGAGGGAGATTATCAGTGGTCTTGTATGTCTTCCATTTCCTAATAATTGCTCCCACAGTTGATTTCTTCAAACCAAGCTGCTTACCTATTGCAGATTCAGTCTTCCCAGCCTGATGCAGGTCTACAATTTTGTTTCTGGTGTCCTTTGACAGCTCTTTGGTCTTGGCCATAGTGGAGTTTGGAGTGTGACTGTTTGAGGTTGTGGACAGGTGTCTTTTATACTGATAACAAGTTCAAACAGGTGCCATTAATACAGGTAACGAGTGGAGGACAGAGGAGCCTCTTAAAGAAGAAGTTACAGGTTTGTGAGAGCCAGAAATCTTGCTTGTTTGTAGGTGAATACTTATTTTCCACCATAATTTGCAAATAAATTCATAAAAAATCCAACAATGTGATTTTCTGGATTTCTTTTTCTCATTTTGTCCATCATAGTTGACGTGTACCTATGATGAAAATTACAGGCCTCTCTCATCTTTTTAAGTGGGAGAACTTGCACAATTGGTGGCTGACTAAATACTTTTTTCCCCCACTGTATATGTACAGTGAGGGAAAAAAGTATTTGATCCCCTGCTGATTTTGTACGTTTGCCCAATGACAAATAAATTATTAGTCTATAATTTTAATGGTAGGTTTATTTGAACAGTGAGAGACAGAATAACAACGAAAAAATCCTGAAAAACGCTTGTCAAAAATGTTATAAATTGATTTGCATTTTAATGAGGGAAATAAGTATTTGACCCCCTCTCAATCAGAAAGATTTCTGGCTCCCAGGTGTCTTTTATACAGGTAACGAGCTGAGATTCGGAGCACACTCTTAAAGGGAGTGCTCCTAATCTCAGCTTGTTACCTGTATAATAGACACCTGTCCACAGAAGCAATCAATCAATCAGTTTCCAAACTCTCCACCATGGCCAAGACCAAAGAGCTCTCCAAGGATGTCAGGGACAAGATTGTAGACCTACACAAGGCTGGAATGGGCTACAAGACCATCGCCAAGCAGCTTGGTGAGAAGGTGACAACAGTTGGTGCGATTATTCGCAAATGGAAGAAACACAAAATAACTGTCAATCTCCCTCGGCCTGGGGCTCCATTCAAGATCTCACCTCGTGGAGTTGCAATGATCATGAGAACGGTGAGGAATCAGCCCAGAACTACACGGGAGGCTCTTGTCAATGATCTCCAGGCAGCTGGGACCATAGTCATCAAGAAAACAATTGGTAACACACTACACCGTGAAGGACTGAAATCCTGCAGTGCCCGCAAGGTCCCCCTGCTCAAGAAAGCACATATACGGGCCCGTTTGAAATTTTCCAATGAAGATCTGAATGATTCAGAGGAGAACTGGGTGAAAGTGTTGTGGTCAGAAGAGACCAAAATCGAGCTCTTTACCATCAACTCAACTCGCCGTGTTTGGAGGAGGAGGAATGCTGCCTATGACCCCAAGAACACCATCCCCACCATCAAACATGGAGGTGGAAACATTATGCTTTGGGGGTGGTTTTCTGCTAAGGGGACAGGACAACTTCACCGCATCAAAGGGACGATGTACCGTCAAATCTTGGGTGAGAACCTCCTTCCCTCAGCCAGGGCATTGAAAATGGGTTGTGGATGGGTATTCCAGCATGACAATGACCCAAAACACACGGCCAAGGCAACAAAGGAGCGGCTCAAGAAGAAGCACATTAAGGTCCTGGAGTGGCCTAGCCAGTCTCCAGACCTTAATCCCATAGAAAATATGTGGAGGGAGCTGAAGGTTCGAGTTGCCAAACGTCAGGCTCGAAACCTTAATGACTTGGAGAAGATCTGCAAAGAGGAGTAGGACAAAATCCCTCCTGAGATGTGCGCAAACCTGGTGGCCAACTACAAGAAAGGTCTGACCTCTGTGATTGCTAACAAGGGTTTTGCCACCAAGTACTAAGTAATGTTTTGCAGAGGGGTCAAATACTTATTTCCCTCATTTAAATGCAAATCAATTTATAACATTTTTGACATGCGTTTTTCTGGATTTTTTTGTTGTTATTCTATAGACTGATCATGTCTTTGTCAGTGGGCAAACGTACAAAATCAGCAGGGGATCAAATACTTTTTTCCCTCACTGTATATATACAGTGGTGTGAAAAAGTGTTTGCCCCTTCCTGATTTCTTATTTGTTTGCATGTTTGTCACACTTAAATGTTTCAGATCATCAAACAAATGTAAATATTAGTCAAAGATAACACAAGTAAACACAAGATGCAGTTTTGAAATGAAGGTTGTTATTATTAAGGGAAAACAAAATCCAAACCCACATGGCCCTGTGTGAAAAAGTGACTGCCCCCTACAACCTAGTAACTGGTTGGGCCACCCTTAGCAGCAACAACTGCAATCGAGTGTTTGCGATAACTTGCAATGAGTCTTTTACAGCGCTGTGGAGGAATTTTGGCCACTCATCTTTGCAGAATTGTTGTAATTCAGCCACTTCGGAGGGTTTTTGAGCATGAACTGCCTTTTTAAGGTCATGCCACAGCATCTCAATAGGATTCAGGTCAGGACTTTGACTAGGCCACTCCAAAGTTTTCATTTTGTTTTTCTTCAGCCATTCAGAGGTGGACTTGCTGGTGTGTTTTGGATCATTGTCCTGCTGTAGAACCCAAGTTCGCTTCAGCTTGAGGTCACGAACAGATGGCCGGACATTCTCCTTCAGGATTTTTTGGTAGACAGCAGAATTCATGGTTCCATTTATCACAGCAAGTCTTCCAGGTCCTGAAGCAGCAAAACAGGCCCAGACCATCACACTACCACCACCATTTTTTACTGTTGGTATGATGTTCTTTTTCTGAAATGCGGTGTTACTTTTACACCAGATGTAATGGGACACACACCTTCCAAAAAGTTCAACCTTTGTCTCGTCAGTCCACAGAGTATTTTCCCAAAGGTCTTGGGGATCATCAAGATGTTTTCTGGCAAAAATGAGACAAGCCTTAATGTTCTTTTTGCTCAGCAGTGGTTTTTGCCCAGTCTCTTTCTTATGGTGGAGCAGGGGCGGCCTGTTCAATAGGGCGATATGGGCGACGCACTGCCAAACGGGAAAAGGAAGGGATTTTTTTTCTAATCAATTATATCACGGCAACAGTAGTTATCAGTGTTGTAATCTATACGTCTGATCTGCCACAGTGCCACACTGCCACTAAATGTCGAATCAGGCTAAAGTCATGCTTCAAATGGCTCCCCCCTTTTGGGGGCGATTTCAGTCAGGTTGAAAATCGCCCAGAAGTCTGTCATAGACTCCCATGTAAAATCTATTTTTTTCAAATTTCAGAGCCTTCAATACAATCTCTATGGGTGTCTGAGGGCTTGCACTTACGCGCTTTTCGTCATACGTAACGTAACGTAACCATGAACGTAACTGAGAAAAGAGCGGATTGTGTCTTTGAAAGAAGTTCCTTTTGTCGGCGAACAAATGAAGATAAATTGGCAACGAAACAATTAGGACCTCCCAGACCAAATTTAATAATTCAACAGGTTTCTACTAAAGGCGGAAAGTCCTACACCCGAGGATTTTCCAAAAATTGGTACGAACGGAAAAATAACATTGCCACTCAACTTGATGAGGGATACAGGCTAGCTGTCCGCCGCCACAACGATGAGGTTAGTGTTGATAATCACAAGTTTACTGGAGAACTGAGACCAAGTAGAGACTTTGGACAGGGTGGATATGGTATAATAAAGGCAGTTTATTCAGAGGTAAAGATATCTGGAATCGCGTGCACGGACCCGTTCAGTCAAACTCTTAGGGAGTTATACATTAAGCCCCATTACTTACCATATCAGATAAGAGAAATTGCTGCAGCTACATATATTTTACATCCTGGCCCTACATAGTTCACTATTTGCATCACTTACCAAAATATTACATGTGGTCATATATGCTTGGAAAGTGGAGATGCCATAGAACGTCAAAAAAGTAAACATTGCTGGAGACACATTGCCGTTTTGGAGAAGACATCGCGTTTGCTAGCGAAGAGATTTGTTGTGGCAAATGAACTTGGGCTGGGAATTGCCAGGAACCTCACGATAAGATATATGCATTGCGAGTCTCACGATTCTATACGTATTGCGATTCGATACTGTGATTTTATTGCGCACCATATGTCTGTTGCAGAGGGATCAGAAAGCCATGAGAACGAGTTTTGATCAGTCATGGAAATAAAAGTGCTGAAAACAAATTGGCTCCCAATGTGAAAAGATTGAGAACAAGCTATGAAGGAACAATAATGGTGTTTTGGTGCAGGTACAGCCAACTAGCGCTAAAATATTGCGATATTGTCAATACAGTATATCGTAAAGTATCACTATGTAACTCGATTTCTTTCACCCCAATCCCTCAAATTAACGGTAAATAACTGAATTGTTTGCCCCACATTTAGCTAAGATGATTAGCTAGCCAGCTAAAATGTTTTATTTAGTTAGCAGTCGCATCTACAATAGTTTACTGTCAATAACATGTCTCCAAAAATGACGTGGTGTCTCCAATTGTGTTGACATTTTACAATTGCGATGCGCATCCATGAGTATCCACTTTCTGTAGCTCAGCTGGTAGAGCATGGCGCTTGTAACGCCAAGGTAGTGGGTTCGATCCCGGGACCACCCATACACAAAAATGTATGCACGCATGACTGTAAGTCGCTTTGGATAAAAGCGTCTGCTAAATGGCATATTATTATTATTATTATTATTATTATCTGAAGAGAGCCCCGAAACATTGTGTGCAGACATTTTATGCAATAAATGAAGTAGGTTGAATCTAGTAGTTCTGATCTTCTGATTGGTCCTGATGAGTTGGGCGAGGTCCCCTCCAGGCTACTGTCACTGTTGCATTGGCTCTGAGTCGGGTTCTCTGTCTTCAAATGTTCAGCCTAAGAGAGGGGATTTTTGTGTGTGTGTGTGTGTGTGTGTGTGTGTGTGTTTAACAGTGATGATGTGTGTGTGTGTGTGTGTGTGTGTGTGTGTGTGTGTGTTTAACAGTGATGATGTGTGTGTGTGTGTGTGTGTTTGTGTGTGTGTGTGTGTGTGTCCTCAGAGCAAGAACTCGTGAGTTGGAAGAACTGAGAGGCCTATGGCGTGGGTGTTGTCCTTGGCCACCTGCTGACAAGGCTGACAAGATAGGACCCTTTTGTCCATTGTTATTGGATAGGAACAGAACTTATAACCAGCTCCTGACCTAAATAGATCTTAGCACAACATTTTACTCAACATATCATATTCCATATTCACTATAACAAATATATTTACTACGACATTAGCAAGAACCGCCACATCCTCAGCCGGCTAATCCAGTGTGTGAAGTTTTCGCGAGTGTTTGAGTTAGCTTTGCGAGGCAAAGATGAAACTGAGGGCTCCACCAACCCTGGTAAGCCAACACTTTTGAGATCAGTCAATAAATGCTTCTGGTATTGACTTATATGCTGCCCCTGTCTTCATGTTGTTGCTGGACATATCTTTTTTAAAATGTGTGTAGGTCACCTAAATCATCAGAAAAATTGCCCCCCCTGAGAATTTTTTCAGGAGCCGCCACTGTGGTGGAGTCATGAACACTGACCTTAACTGAGGCAAGTGAGGCCTGCAGCTCTTTGGATGTTGTTGTGGGGTCTTTTGTGACCTCTTGGATGAGTCGTCGCTGCGCTCTTGGGGTAATTTTGGTCGTCCGGCCACTCCTGGGAAGGTTCACCACTGTTCCATGTTTTCGCCATTTGTGGATAATGGCTCTCACTGTGGTTCGCTGGAGTCCCAAAGCTTTAGAAATGGCTTTATAACCTTTTCCAGACTGATGGATCTCAACTATTTTCTTTCTCATTTGTTCCTGAATTTCTTTGGATCTCGGCATGATGTCTAGCTTTTGAGGATCTTTTGGTCTACTTCACTTTGTCAGGTAGGTCCTATTTAAGTGATTCCTTGATTGAGAACAGGTGTGGCAGTAATCAGGCCTGGGTGTGGCTAGAGGAATTGAACTCAGGTGTGATAAACCACAGTTGAGTTGTGTTATAACAGGGTGGCAAACACTTTTTCACACAGGGCCATGTAGGTTTGGATTTTGTTTTCCCTTAATAATAACAACCTTCATTTCAAAACTGCATTTTGTGTTTACTTGTGTTATCTTTTACTAATATTTAAAATTGTTTGATGATCTGAAACATTTAAGTGTGACAAACATGCAAACAAATAACAAATCAGGAAGGGGGCAAACACTTTTTCACACCACTGTATATATATATATATATATATATATATATATATATATATATATATATATATATATATAAACATGGGGGATTGGAAGTGATGCAGACAATTACATTGATGGAAGATACAATCTATCTGCAATATTAAGCTGATCTACCCCCTAAAAAATTTATACAAAATAAATAAAATTATTACTAGCTAGACATCTTACGACTTCATTAACAATGTACATTGAGAACGCACAACGACTATACCACTTTGCTTAGCTAAGAATGACGTGAATAATCAAGTCATTAAACGTTGGGTAGTTAGTTAGATAGCATATAGTTAATATACTGTTAAGTTTGATGTATTAACATTAGTACGGTAACTAGCTAAAATTCCGGTACATACAAGCAACTGCTGTAATGATATGCTATGCGGTTCGTAAGGGTTAGCATAGCTAACAAATTGTCAGACAACATAACGTGAAAGTAACTTATTTGAAAAGGGATTACTTTATTACATTGCTCAACATTTTCTTAACATTTGTCATAATTAGTTAAAGCAATTAATTTGTATCCGCTCTCTTGTCGGACTTTGTCTGCATAATTTCCACCTTTTTCTTCAAATCTGAAAATTGTGTGAAGCCACGCCCATTTTCTGAACAATTGCATTATGGGCCCCAAAAACTGAAATAGTGTCCACTGCTTGTATACTTCGTATTTTGACGAATGTAGTACGACATCCGGGAACTTTTGGCATACTAACTATATCCATACTATGACCAATAAGCATACTACATACTCAAATTACATCACAAATAGTAAGGTTAGTGCGGTTAGTATGAGTATTCGAACACAGCTCTAGTTAGATTTTAGTTAGTTATCTTTGATTAATATATCCTCGTTCGTCTTTCAAGCAACCATGTGGGTTTGTATCTTCCTGATATCCAATTAGGAGGGGATTTGCAGTGCTTGGAGAGTCTCAAATAGAACAAAGTTATATTTTCGCGCTTGGCTACGCAGACACTCGTTCATGCCAGCGGTGTGGGGGCAACCTGGTCTCAGAGCATTTCGTATTACTCTGTACGTAAATCAAAGACTCCATTTAGTATATGTTACATTTCATATGGTATGTATTAATTTGTGGATCACCAATTTCGTATGATATGTTACGAATTACAATTCGTATTAGACAGTATGTTACGAATTTGCTAAATAACTTACGAATTTGGCCAATGAACAATATGTTATGAATTTGCTAAAAGTATGATATGTTATGAATTCTAACTAGGTGGCTAACGTTAGCTAGCTGGTTAGCTAAAAGGGTTAAGGTTAGTGGAAGGGTTAGCTAAAAGGGTTAAGGTTAGGGTTAGGGTTTGGGGAAGGGTTTGCTAACACGCAAAGTAGTTGCAAAGTAGCTAAAAAGTAGTAAGTAGTTGAAAAGTTGCTAATTAACTAAAATGCTCTGTAATGAGATTCGAACTTGCAACCTTTGGGTTGCTAGACGTTCACGTTATACAAACTGGACAGTTTTTGTGTTTTGGGAACATATCTTTTGTGATGTCACCACAAAGTTCTCACTAGACTGTTCCCACAACCTAATGAAACATTCTGTGAACCTATAAAATAACAGATTAAATGTGTTAACAACAGGCAAATGTTTCATACATGTTATGAGAACATTTGCCACGACCTAACAAATGTTCTGGGAACTTTCACAGACCCAATTACTGGTACATTGGGTTATTATATTACCTGAAAACCTAATGAGAACTTTGGGGGAATGTTCTGTGGTGGTTGTTACAGATATTGTATGCAACATTTTAGTGAATGTTAGGAGAACATTCCAAGGATATTTAGGCTTATTTTTTTATTGAAATACTAATATTTTATTATCAAACGAGATACTAAGTCCTTCAAACGAGATACTAAGTCGTTTGAACGAGATACCAAGTCATTCAAATGAGATAATTGTTATTTTGTCTAATTAGGCCCCATTTGTTATTCCGCTGGCCAGACCATGTAATGGTTGCTGCAACCATTCATTCATTGATTCCATCCATTGATATGATTGACATTTTTTTGATAGCCTAAAGCATGGCTGCTTTTGAATGCCAGAGCATGTAAGTGGGTAAGTGTGGAGCAAGGAGCAGAGTGTAATTGAGCAGATTTAAAAGATGTCGTCGGCCTTCTCTCTAATTTCGTTTCATTGAATATTTCGTTTCCATTATCACTATTCTTTTAATTAGGCTTATTCAATTTAAATGATTTAGCCTACCCCACCCACAGTAGCCGATATCTAGTTTATATTCTACTTTCTAACATTAGGATATGTAGTTCCTATTTTGAAGGATTTCAAATGTATTAACGGGTGTTTTAGGTAGGCAATAGAAAGGCTACTGTAAAATGTATTTCTGTTTTTCTTGGAATAGAAACACCATAATATAAATCAATTTAATTAAGCTAAATATCAGAAATGAATCGTAAATAATAAAGGCCTCCTTTTCATAAATGAAAGAGAATAAATAAGATCAAACTGCAGCCGTGAAATGATTTTCACACAGTAGTAAGCCCCAACAAGCTTCACATGTGCATTGAGGGTTGGAAATGCGCGATACAAATTAAATATTATTATTATTATGAAGGCAGATAAATACAATATTAATAAATGAAAAGAGAATGGATAAAAGCATAACATTTAAAAATACATTGAGATGAAGCCACCCCCATGAGTGGATGCTATTTCTCAAACATCTATTACATTTACAGTGGGGAAAAAAAGTATTTAGTCAGCCACCAATTGTGCAAGTTCTCCCACTTAAAAAGATGAGAGAGGCCTGTAATTTTCATCATAGGTACATGTCAACTATGACAGACAAATTGAGATTTTTTTTTCCAGAAAATCACATTGTAGGATTTTGTATGAATTTATTTGCAAATTATGGTGGAAAATAAGTATTTGGTCACCTACAAACAAGCAAGATTTCTGGCTCTCACAGACCTGTAACTTCTTCTTTAAGAGGCTCCTCTGTCCTCCACTCGTTACCTGTATTAATGGCACCTGTTTGAACTTGTTATCAGTATAAAAGACACCTGTCCACAACCTCAAACAGTCACACTCCAAACTCCACTATGGCCAAGACCAAAGAGCTGTCAAAGGACACCAGAAACAAAATTGTAGACCTGCACCAGGCTGGGAAGACTGAATCTGCAATAGGTAAGCAGCTTGGTTTGAAGAAATCAACTGTGGGAGCAATTATTAGGAAATGGAAGACATACAAGGCCACTGATAATCTCCCTCGATCTGGGGCTCCATGCAAGATCTCACCCCGTGGGGTCAAAATGATCACAAGAACGGTGAGCAAAAATCTCAGAACCACACGGGGGGACCTAGTGAATGACCTGCAGAGAGCTGGGACCAAAGTAACAAAGCCTACCATCAGTAACACACTACGCCGCCAGGGACTCAAATCCTGCAGTGTGAGACGTGTCCCCCTGCTTAAGCCAGTACATATCCAGGCCCGTCTGAAGTTTGCTAGAGTGCATTTGGATGATCCAGAAGAGGATTGGGAGAATGTCATATGGTCAGATGAAACCAAAATATAACTTTTTGGTAAAAACTCAACTCGTCGTGTTTGGAGGACAAAGAATGCTGAGTTGCATCCAAAGAACACCATACCTACTGTGAAGCATGGGGGTGGAAACATCATGCTTTGGGGCTGTTTTTCTGCAAAGGGACCAGGACGACTGATCCGTGTAAAGGAAAGAATGAATGGGGCCATGTATCGTGAGATTTTGAGTGAAAACCTCCTTCCATCAGCAAGGGCATTGAAGATGAAACGTGGCTGGGTCTTTCAGCATGACAATGATCCCAAACACACCACCCGGGCAACGAAGGAGTGGCTTCGTAAGAAGCATTTCAAGGTCCTGCAGTGGCCTAGCCAGTCTCCAGATCTCAACCCCATAGAAAATCTTTGGAGGGAGTTGAAAGTTTGTGTTGACCAGCGACAGCCCCAAAACATCACTGTTCTAGAGGAGATCTGCATGGAGGAATGGGCCAAAATACCAGCAACAGTGTGTGAAAACCTTGTGAAGACTTACAGAAAACGTTTGACCTGTGTCATTGCCAACAAAGGGTATATAACAAAGTATTGAAAAACTTTTGTTATTGACCAAATACTTATTTTCCACCATAATTTGCAAATAAATTCATTAAAAATCCTACAATGTGATTTTCTGGATTTTTTTTTCTCATTTTGTTTGTCATAGTTGACGTGTACCTATGATGAAAATTACAGGCCTGTCATCTTTTTAAGTGGGAGAACTTGCACAATTGGTGGCTGACTAAATACTTTTTTTCCCCACTGTAAGTTGGGACTGGCACAGAGACCAGTAGGACAGTATCACAAGGCTGCATAGTCATAGGCCTACACTTCACAACTGCTGGAGGGAATGAAATGTAGAATGAAATGTGTGCGACACAAGAGGTAAACAATGGTTTTCCATCAATATAATCAATATAGGGACATAGGCAGCGCGTGAGTTTCAAGTTTGGGGAAGCTAATTTTCACCATAAAAATGCACCTTTATAATAAAACATTCCATACATTATCGCATTTGCAGACGTATGTAAGATAGCCTACTATTCGTAATGTGATGGGTAGATTGGATAGTCATAATTTAGGCTAATAATATAACTCAATCCCTGTTCGCAAAAAAGACAATGCATGGCTGAGCGCATATAGCGTAGAGTAGGCCTAGGCTATAGGCTAGCCTATATCAGATATGTTTCTTCTTTCTTTGCACTGAAAAAAAATGTGGCCTTTTATATACACATTTTATGCAATTCTACTACACTTTATATGACTGGAAACAAAAGTGTCACAATACATAGGGGCATATTTATCAATCAGGGCATTTGAAGCTGAGCAGAGATCTTCATGCCTTCTGCCAAACTTGGTCTGATATCACAAGAACATTTGTCCTGTACCTTCGGGGATTTTGATAATTAAACAGTATTTTAGGGACTGCAGATTACTGTTTTTATGCACCAATAATTTGTGTTCTCTTTTGGTGATATCAACATTGTGCTTGCCCATGGTGACAGTCTGTTCGATTACAGCCAAAAGCTGTTTTGTGGGGTTTGTAGTGTCTCTTATAGAACATCTGATCATCTGTAGCCATGAAATGCTTTGAAAGGCTGGTCATGGCTCACATCAACACCATCATCCCAGACACCCTGGATTCCTCCAATTTACATACCTCCCCAACAGATCCACAGATGACGCGATCTCTATTGCACTCCACACTGCCCTTTCCACCTGGACAAAAGGAACACCTACGTGAGAATGCTGTTCATTGACTACAGCTCAGCATTCAACACCATAGTGCCCTTCAAGCTTATCACTAAGCTAAGGACCCTGGGATTAGACACCTCCCTCTGCAATTGGATACTGGCCTTTCTGACGGGTCGCCCCCAGCTGGTGAGGGTAGGCAAAAACACAGGCAAAACACATCCGCCATGCTGACCCTCAACACTGGGGCCCCTCTGGGGTGCGAGCATTGCACCCTACTGTATTCCCTGTTCACCCATTACTGCGTGGCCGCACACGACTCGAACACCATCATTAAGTTTGCCGACGACACGATGGTGGTAGGCCTGATCACCGACGACGATGAGACAGCCTACAAGGAGGAGGTCAGAGACCTGGCAGTGTGGTGCCAGGACAACAACCTCTCACTCAACGTCAGCAAGACAAAGGAGCTTTAAGTTCCTCGGTGTTCACATCACTAAGGACCTATCATGGTCCAAACACACCAACACAGTCGTGAAGAGGGCACGACCAACGCCTCTTCCCCTCAGGAGGCTGAAAAGATTTGGCATGGGCCCTCAGATCCTCAAAAAGTTTTACAGTTGCACCATTGAGAGTATTTTGACTGGCTGCATCACCGCTTGGTATGGCAAGAGCTCGGCATCCGACCACAAGGTGCCACAGAGGGTAGTGTGTACGGCCCAGTACATCACTGGGGCCGAGCTCCCAGTCATCCAGGACCTCTATACGAGGCAGTGTCAGGGGAAGGCCCTGAACATTTTCAAAGACTCTAGCCACCCAAGTCACAGTCTGTTATCTCAGAAAGGGTCCTGAACAGCTTCTTCCCCAAAGTCATAAGACTGCTGAACAGTTAATCAAATGGCTACCCGGACTTTCTGCTTTTCACCCCTACCTACATGTACATAGCACTTCAATCAATCACCTAACCAAACCTTACCTCAATCAATCACCCCAACTACCTCGTACCCCAGTACACTGACTTGGTACCGATACCCCTTTTATATAGCCTCATTACTGTTATTTTATTGCGTTATGTTATTGTTTTACGATTTTCTTTTTATCTATTTGCTAATTTACTTACTTTGTAACTGCATTGTTGGGAAAGGGCTTGTATGTAAGCATTTCACGGTAAAGTCTACACTTGTTGTATTCGGCATGTGACAAATACAATTTTATTTGATAGTTGCCTGAGTATTTCAGTCTTATAGACAGTGTAGTTATGTAGAGTAACAGCGCCTCCCTTGTCTGCTGGGAGGATGACTATAGATGTGTCATTCTGGAGATTTAAGGGCTTGTTTCTCAGAGCAGGTAAAGTTATTCCTGACATTTCCTATTGCCTCTAGCTTGGATATGTCTTTACGCACCAGTCTGTAGTATGTATCCACAACTGGGTCAATAGGCCGAGGTGGAATGAACGTTGATGGAGCCCTAAACACACTTTTCGTGGGGACAGAGGGGTTGCAATCTCTAAAGAACAGTTTCAGATGCAATGTGCGTATGAATTAGTAGTCGAAATGCGTTGCAGTTGTGTGTCCTGATATTCAGGCTGAGTTGCTCCTATATGTATTATTTTCTATATATTTTCTCTAAATAGTTACATTTACATTACATTTACGTCATTTAGCAGACGTTCTTATCCAGAGCGACTTACAAATTGGTGCATTCACCTTATGATAGACAGTGGGACAACCACTTGACAATTTTTTTTGTTTATATTTTTGTAATTTTTTACTTTTTAATTTTTTGAGTATATTTTTAATTTTCATCTGTTCTATATATATTATGTATTAATTTTCTTTTTTTCACCTTTTTTGTTTTCTATTGATGTTTATATATTTCTATATTTTTTTGTTGTCTTTTTGTTCTTTTATTATTAATTGTTATATTCTTTTTTGGGGGGGGGGTAGGGGGGGGGTAGAAGGATTAATTTTATACTATCCCAGGTATTCCTTAAAGAGGGACAAGCACCATGGTCTTGTAGTAGATGCGAACCTCAACTGGAAGCCAGTGGAGTGTGCGGAGGAGCGGGGTGACATGAGAGAACTTGGGAAGGTTGAACACCAGACGGGCTGCAGCGTTCTGGATAAGTTGAAGGGGTTTAATGGCACAGGCAGGGAGCCCAGCCAACAGCGAGTTGCAGTAATCCAGACGGGAGATGACAAGTGCCTGGATTAGGACCTGTGCCACTTTCTGTGAAAGGTAGGGTCGTACTCTGCGAATGTTGTAGAGCATGAACCTGCAGGATCGGGTCACCGCTTTGATGTTAGCAGAGAACGACAGGGTATTGTCCAGGGTCACGCCAAGGTTCTTTGCACTCTGGGAGGAGGACACAATGGAGTTGTCAAGCTTGATGGCGAGATCATGGAGCGGGCAGTCCTTCCCCGGGAGAGATGAGATTACCCACCTGGTTATCAGAAGGGGGAAAGGAGAAAATTAATTGTGTGTCATCTGCGTAGCAATGATAGGAGAGACCATGTGAGGATATGACAGAGCCAAGTGACTTGGTGTATACAGAGAATAGGAGAGGGCCTAGAACTGAGCCCTGGGGGACACCAGTGGTGAGAGCACGTGGTGCGGAGACAGGCCACCTGGTAGGAGCGACCTGTCAGGTAGGACGCAATCCAAGAGTGAGCAGCGCCGGAGATGCCCAACTCGGAGAGGGTGGAGAGGAGGATCTGATGGTTCACAGTATCAAAGGCAGCGGATAGGTCTAGAAGGATAAGAGCAGAGGAGAGAGAGAAGCTTCAGCGGTGCGGAGAGCCTCCGTGACACAGAGAAGAGCAGTCTCAGTTGAATGACCAGTCTTGAAACCTGACTGGTTTGGATCAAGAAGGTCATTCTGAGAGCGAGGTGAGGTAAGGGAGAAGGTCTCCGAAATTGTCTGGAGAAGAGAGAAGGGGATAGGGACAAGCGGGCAGGTTGTTGGGTGGCCGGCCGTCACAAGTTGCAAGATTTCATCTGGAGAGAGAGGGGAGAAAGAAGTCAAAGCATAGGGTAGGGCAGTGTGAGCAGGACCAGCGGTGTCATTTGACTTAATAAATGAGGATCGGATGTCGTCAACCTTCTTTTCAAAATGGTTGACAAAGTCATCCACAGAGAGGGATGAGGGAGGGGGAGGAGGAGGGGGATTCAGCAGGGAGGAGAATGTGGCAAAGAGCTTTCTAGGGTTAGAGGCAGAGGCTTGAAATTTAGAGTGGTAGAAAGTGGCTTTAGCAGCGGAAACAGAGGAAGAGAATGTAGAGAAGAGAGAGTGAAAAGATGACAGGTCCGCAGGGAGTCTAGTTTTCCTCCATTTCCGCTCGGCTGCCCGGAGCCCTCTTCTGTGAGCTCGCAATGAGTCGTCAAGCCACGGAACAGGAGGGGAGGACCGAGCCGGCCGGGAGGATAGGGGACATAGAGAGTCAAAAGATGCAGAAAGGGAGGAGAGGAGGGTTGAGGAGGCAGAATCAGGAGATCGGAGGGAGAAGGATTTAGCAGAGGGAAGAGATGATAGGATGGAAGAGGAGAGAGTAGCGGGAGAGAGAGAGCGAATGTTGCGACGGCACATTACCATCGGAGTAGGGGCAGAGTGAGTAGTGTTGGAGGAGAGCGAGAGAGAAAAGGATACAAAGTAGTGGTCGAAGACTTGGAGGGGAGTTGCAGTGAGATTAGTAGAAGAACAGCATCTAGTAAAGGCCTGCCTTGTGAGTAGGGAGGGACGTTGAGAGGGTGAGGTCAAAAGAGGAAAGGAGTGTAAAGAAGGAGGCAGAGAGAAATGAGTCAAAGGCAGACGTAGGGAGGTTAAAGTCACCCAGAACTGTGAGGGGTGAGCCATCCTCAGGAAAGGAACTTATCAAGGCGTCAAGCTCATTGATGAACTCTCCAAGGGAACCTGGAGAGCGATAAATGACAAGGATGTTAAGCTTGAATGGGCTAGTGACTGTGACAGCATGGAATTCAAATGAGGAGATAGACAGATGGGTCAGGGGAAAAAGAGAGAATGTCCACTTGGGAGAGATGAGGATTCCTGTGCCACCGCCGCGCTGACCAGATGCTCTCGGGGTATGCGAGAACACATGGTCAGACGAGGAAAGAGCAGTAGAAGTAGCAGTGTTTTCTGTGGTAATCCATGTTTCCGTCAGCGCCAAGAAGTCGAGGGACTGGAGGGTAGCATAGGCTGAGATTAACTCTGCCTTGTTGGCCGCAGAACGGCAGTTCCAGAGGCTGCCGGAGACCTGGAACTCCACGTGGGTCGTGCGTGCAGGGACCACCAGGTTAGAGAGGCAGCAGCCACGCGGTGTGAGGCATTTGTATAGCCTGTGTGGAGAGGAGAGAACAGGGATAGACAGAGGCATAGTTGACAGGCTACAGAAAATGGCTACAATAATGCAAAGGAGATCGGAATGAAATGAACTAAACATCTGGGAAAGGAGAGAGCGGGGCCTCCCTCACTTACGTTTCACTGAAACACCCAAATATAACTCTCCCAACTTCCACCTCAGAAACTATAATTGTTGTAAACTACAGCGGTTCAATGTTTTCTAGGAATAGACTAACTTAGTTTATTCAGCTAGCTAACTTGGTACAGTATTCTTCAGTGAAAATCGTCCAGGGCACCTAGTCATATGACGCCACAGCCAACTAGCATGCCGGACTCCAACAACACGGTTTAGCACCAATACTCGGCCACAACAAACCACCAGTGTGTCAACACGCCAAGCAGATCATTCGTGTCCGTGTCTAACGTTGTGGCTTAGTCCCGACAGCTTGAGCGAGTCCGTCGTCAACTTATTAAGCCAGTTAGTTAGCTAGAATAGTTAGCATACTAGCTAGCCATTGCTTTCAGACAAAGAAGAAACCCCTCCTCCCACGGCACGAACACACAGAGAGAGCCAAGCTAACGTTAACTAGTCACCCATGTCCTGAATTCCCTTGAACGACTCTAGCTACCAGTATGTAAAAACAAAACACAAATGTAAGTTATAACTTACCCCTAGCAGCTACTGTTAGCTAGTCAAGTGCAAAGCTAGCCACTGAATTGACTCAGCCAGTTCGCGTCTGTTCGCTAGGTCGTTCCAGCCATTGTTTAGTAGCTATCCAGGTAGCAACAAGCTAGCTAAATTTCAAGCACAGTAGCCACTTACTACCTAACGTTAACGCTTCAGACAATGAGGTTAGAAAAACAGCTGAATGGTAGGCATTATTGTATGTAATTATTGTAGGCAGCTAGCTGGCGTAATTACAGGTACTCTCAGGCGTGAAACAACTATCCACAGTTGCAAATAGTTACCAGTAGCTACCCGCTAGCTAGTCCAGGTAGTGGGTTAGCTAGCTTCGTGCTTCACCGGGCTCAGCCGAATACAATACTAACCTACAATAATTACATACAACAACCCACGATAACTACCTACAATACCTAACTACAATCTAAATAAATAGTTTAAGCTTTACTCGACAAAGCCCAAACTATGTATATAAGCCATATAAGCCAAGCTTACCTCCCGCCAGAGAGAGACACAACCTCACCCGACGACGATGCAAGTCCACACAACAGTGGTTGTTGGTAATCAGGCTCATCTACTACTCATCTCATATGTATATACTGCATTCTATTCCATAATATTCTACTGTATCTTAGTCAATGCCGCTCTGTCATTGCTTGTCCATATATGTATATATTCTTAAATCCCATTCCTTACTAGTTTTGTGTGTATTGGGTATATGTTGTGAAATTGTTAGATATTACTTGTTATATATTACTGCACTGTCGGAGCTAGAAGCACAAGCATTCCGCTACACCCGCTTTAACATCTGCTAAACACGTGTATGTGACAAATACAATTTGATTTGATTTGATTTTAGAAGGATACTTAAAGACGTCCTCCAGCGATTTTTGAACTTTTACTGTTGAAAATATCTTAAGTATAAATACAGTAAAGTACACACACTTAAGGGTAAGAAAATATGTTTGAGAAAAATAGTGTTTTTTAGACACAACTGCAAACATCAATTAGTAGGGCATTGTGATGAGGTGATGTCGAAGGAGTCAGGCGCAGGAGGGTAAATCACAGAATAACAGGCTTTATTCCGCAAATACAGAGTTACGCAGTAATGCGTCAAAAAACACTCCAGTGCGCAAAACAGGCGCACTGGAAAATGCAAGGCACACAGGGAAATATCCTGGCGATACAAAATACATGGCGCTCCACCGAGCTTAACTATCCTCCACAATAAACAGTCACACACAAAGACAAGGGGGCAGAGGGAACACTTATACAGGTACTGATGAGGGGATATGAACCAGATGTGTGTAATAAACAAGACAAAACCAATGGACGACGACCGCCGAAGCCTGCCCGAACTAGGAGAGGAGGCAGCTTCGGAGGAAGTTGTGACAGGCATTCAAGGAGTTGGTCTGATGGGGATTCATGATGTCATCGGCTTCCCCCTTGCTTGAGTTACAATAGAGGAGCTATAGAGAACAAAAGAGGAAAGGCCCACCCCCCCACTTGTGCCATGCTATGAGGATACCTGGACCACCTATTGAGCTGTGCCTTTTGTTAAATAAATCAGGTGATAAATGAGCTGAGTAGGATTTTAAATATGCTTATTTCCTGATCTATTCAGAGGTGACAAGGTCATGTGTGGATGATGCTTTTATGTAGGTCACCAACTGACCCTGACTGTTGACTCCATAGAATGCCATAGGAGTCCTATAAAGGCACAAAAGTCAACACCCATAGATCAGGGTAAACCACCAACCTTTGAGATAAATGTTGTTTTACCTTGGTAATACTGTGTATTACTGCTGGTAAAAAAAAAAAAACACTTCTTAATGTGACTTGACAGGCCAGATGATGCACCTGCAGATCAATTATTGCCTATTTGAGGAGATCAGGTTCGAGCTGTGCTACCGGCAAGGCTCTCTCAGCATGGTGTAAATGTGTTTTCCACGCAGCCCTGACGCAATCATCACATCATCATTATGCCTTTTGTGTCCAGGGAAAAGAAGACATTTGGTCTGATTTGTTTTGCTAATGCCCTGGCTGACACCTCCGAAGATATGAGAGAGAGAGACAGCAGTGTGATAAGACATCCTGGAACAGACGTGACATACATGAGAAGCCAGCAGTCTGCTCCTTCTTCTGCCTGGTAGTGGTCTACTGCAAGCCACCTGTTCTTTCTCTGATTGACTAACACTGGGGCGCTCTCTCTCGCTGTCTCATCATGCTGCAAAGGTCACATCATCACTGATGATTTTGTGTGTTTTAACACTAGAACCGCCATAGGCCAACGGTCATTGATGTTTTATTTTTTATTTTTATTTAACCTTTATTTAACCAGGTAAGCCAGTTGAGAACAAGTTCTCATTTACAACTGCGACCTGGCCAAGATAAAGCAAAGCAGTGCGATAAAAAACAACGACACAGAGTTACATATGGGTTAAACAAAACATAAAGTCAAAAATACAACAGAAAATATATATACAGTGTGTGCAAATGTAGCAAGTTATGGAGGTAAGACAATAAATAGGCCATAGTGCAAAATAATTACAATTTAGTATTAACACTGGAATGATAGATGTGCAAGAGATGATGTGCAAATAGAGATACTGGCGTGCAAATGAGCAAAATAAATAACAATATGGGGATGAGGTAGTTGGGTGGGCTAATTTCAGATGGGCTGTGTACAGGTGCAGTGATCGGTAAGGTGCTCTGACAACTGATGCTTAAAGTTAGTGAGGGAGGTAAGAGTCTCCAGCTTCAGAGATTTTTGCAGTTCGTTCCAGTCATTGGCAGCAGAGAACTGGAAGGAATGGCGGCCAAAGGAGGTGTTGGCTTTGGGGATGACCAGTGAGATATACCTGCTGGAGCGCATACTACGGGTGGGTGTTGCTATGGTGACCAATGAGCTAAGATAAGGCAGGGATTTGCCTACCTGTGATTTATAGATGACCTGGAGCCAGTGGGTTTGGCGACGAATATGTAGTGAGGACCAGCCAACAAGAGCGTACAGGTCACAGTGGTGGGTAGTATATGGGGCTTTGGTGACAAAACGGATGGCACTGTGATAGACTACATCCAATTTGCTGAGTAGAGTGTTGGAGGCTATTTTGTAAATGACATCGCCGAAGTCAAAGATCGGTAGGATAGTCAGTTTAACGAGGGCATGTTTGGTAGCATGAGTGAAGGAGGCTTTGTTTGCGAAATAGGGAGCCGATTCTAGATTTAACTTTGGATTGGAGATGCTTAATGTGAGTCTGGAAGGATAGTTTACAGTCTATCCAGACACCTAGGTATTTGTAGTTGTCCACATACTCTAGGTCAGACCCGCCGAGAGTAGTGATTCTAGTCGGGTGGGCGGGTGCCAGCAGCGTTCGATTGAAGAGCATGCATTTAGTTTTACTAGTGTTTAAGAGCAGTTGGAGGCTACGGAAGGAGTGTTGTATGGCATTGAAGCTTGTTTGGAGGTTTGTTAACACAGTGTCCAATGAAGGGCCAGATGTATACAAAATGGTGTCGTCTGCGTAGAGGTGGATCTGAGAGTCACCAGCAGCAAGAGCGACATCATTGATATACACAGAGAAAAGAGTCGTCCCGAGAATTTAACCCTGTGGCACCCCCATAGAGACTGCCATAGGTCCAGACAACAGGCCCTCCGATTTGACACATTGAACTCTATCTGAGAAGTAGTTGGTGAACCAGGCGAGGCAGTCATTTGAGAAACCAAGGCTATTTAGTCTGCCAATAAGAATGCGGTGGTTGACAGAGTCGAAAGCCTTGGCCAGGTCGATGAAGATGGCTGCACAGTACTGTCTATTATCAATCGCAGTTTTAATATCGTTTAGGACCTTGAGCGTGGCTGAGGTGCACCCATGACCAGCTCGGAAACCGGATTGCATAGCGGAGAAGGTACGGTGGGATTCGAAATGGTTGGTGATCTGTTTGTTAACTTGGCTATCAAAAACGTTCCAAGGGCAGGATGGATATAGGTCTGTAACAGTTTGGATCTAGAGTGTCACCCCCTTTGAAGAGGGGGATGACCGCGGCAGCTTTCCAATCTCTGGGGATCTCAGACGTTACGAAAGAGAGGTTGAACAGGCTAGTAATAGGGGTTGCGACAATTTCGGCTGCTAATTTTAGAAAGAAAGGGTCCAGATTGTCTAGTTTGATTTTGTAAATGTAAAACATCGCCCCAAAAAAGCTACGTCCTGCTCCTTCCCTGACCTTTCCTTAATAGTTGTTTTTTTACATTGCTCAGTCGTCAGAAAATCACAAACAGAAAAGTATTTAGAGGCTGTTTACCTGTTTTTGTTTCACACCTATTAATACCATAACAAATGTGCTGGACGTTGGTACCTAAATCGGTCTCTCTCCTCACTGAATGAATGACGTATATGGATGAATGGGCGATAGAAACTGATAATTGTACATGTTACTTCCCAATTGAATTTGAACTGAATGATGAGGATGATGAAGAGGGTGAAGAGGGTGATTGAATGTAAATTATCTGAATGACAAGGAGGGTGAAGAGGGTGATTAAATTTAGAACAATAGTGTAATGATGAACAATTGTGGCCGTTGTGGGTCTAATTATTTTATTACGAAAGGTTGGACATTTTATGTAATCTCCCCTCGGCGAGATTCTAATCAGACACTGACTACAACATACAATGTGTGTAGTTCACAATGGCAAGCCGAACCAAACAAATCGACGCTGACAGCATTGCAGATGTTACAGAATTTGGATGAGCTGAAGTCGGATGGATTGGATATGGAGCCTGAAATTGACCATGCTGATGATATTGTGGGGTCTTCATCTGAAAGCATGAAGGCCCATGAAAACTGTGTGCAGTGCAAACGATTTCTTTATGGGTCTTGCTTATACAAAGCACCAAAGCTGTGAAATCCACAGAACAATAGAGAAGACGAGATTGATTCATGTGTAAAGGCACGGGTAAGGGCACAATACAGTGCAATTCATTCTTTAGATTTGTGTTATTCAAGCGTTGCCCCCTTGCGGGTTCATATGATTCTCTTTTATATTTTACTATGTAAAAATAAGCTGTTACTGGACTCTATTACTTACTATAACTCTATTACTAATCGAATCTACAAATAAAATGTATTACATTGTCATGTTTCTATTGTAAGGAAAATGAAAATATGCTATGTGTTGCAGTAGATCATTGTAGAATAATACAAAACATATCCTTGACTCTATTCTAACAAATTACTTATTTTAATATATTTTCATGGTTATATTTCCACGAATATTCCTTTCTGCAATTCATCCTTTACAATTGTTTATGCACTATTTACCAAGTGTTGGTGCTTATTGTTACGGCAAATCATTTGACCTGCACACCTTGCGGGTTGTGCAGCTAATTGAAGTCCCTGACTGTGCTCTTCCTCTGCTAGCTAACTGTTTTATCAATTCACTCGGATGTACGACTACCCATTTCATGTCCAAACATGTCATATCCAAGTATTAGACTCTATTTGAGCAGTGGCAGTCAAGCATACTGTGCTTTATCTTAGTGTGATTCTACTTCTCTCTCGTCACTAAGAGACTACAGGAAGTCTATATGCTGATGTCATTCACAAGACTGGCTCCAGATTGCAATTGTCTGACACTTTGGAAATCACGACTGAAAGATATTGATCTTCAATTGACTTTTAGTGCAAGGAAGGGTATATTCTAGTAGCCAAGCACTGTAATCACACACACAACCCTCGTTGTTTATCCATTCTGAACAGCATACCATATACAAAGAAAACAAGCTGTATTCATTATGTATTACAATATACATGGGGTGCTGCTACAGATTTTAAAGGAAGATACGTTTCAGTAGTGTATTACCACAGTATGTTCATCTGGGAAGTGCCTGTGCTTTAGTATAGGCAACATTGAAGGTTAGTCTGTGTTTGTTTGATTAAGTCTGTGTTTGTTGTGTGAAACCTAATCATTGATCAGTAAAAAAGGAAGTCATCCATTAGTGAATGCATTACAACGACATCCACAGACTCACAATGAAACAAGTAGTTGGTATGTTGTATATTGGTCTTAGTCCAGGGTCACTCCACGGTTCACTGCTGTCTAATCTAAGAGAGGGTTTACAGCCAATCTGGGTCATTATGGAGGTTGGTTGAGTCAAATGAAACCATTGAGGGTGTGAGATGGAGGAGGACAAAGGGTTTTCGCAACTAGGGAATGGATCAGAAAGCATCCGTATTAATCCAGTGAATGCCTTTATTTTTTTTTTTATATACTTTGTTTATTGAATTTTCAGTACCAGCATTTAGTAAATAATTGCACTTGAAAGTTATTTGGTATGAATATGGAACAACAATTTGAAGACAACGATACAGCAAAACATGGAGAGACAGACATGAAAGAAAAAATAGACATTAAGTACATAAATAAGATAAAACACAAAAAAAAAAAAAAAAAAGGAAGAATATCTGTTTTGATCCAGTTGTTATAGGTCAGCTAGCACAGTTATTACCGTCCTTAACATCCGAGATGTCGTATATGCACATACCAGGCTTCTTACATCACCAATATATAAATATACATCACTCTGGAACTGCAGGGAAATGTATTCTTTTGACATAAGAAAAGAAGGGAGCCCACTTTGCATAAAATTTGTCTACAGACCCATTGAGTGTCTGTTTTATTTTCTCCAACTTTATGCAATTCAAAATAGATTTAATCCAAAGAGCATGAGAAGGGGCTGCAGAGGATTTCCATCTAAGTAAAATTAATCGTCTCGCTAACAACGTGACAAAGGCAATTACATCCTTATTCATTTTGGTCAATTGTATTGTGGGTAAGGAAACTCCAAATAATGCAATGAGAGGGTCTGGCTCGATCTGTGTGCCGCTTAATTCTGAGAGTGTGTTAAAGATGTCTTTCCAGAAACCAACAAGAGATGGGCAGCACCAAAACATGTGCACATGATTAGCAGGGGACTGGTTACATCGAACACAATTAGGGTTCACATCCTTGTAAATTTTTGATAGTCTTGCTTTGGTCCAGTGGGCCCTATGAATGAGTTTGCATTGGATGAGGCCGTGTCGAGCGCAAATAGAAGAGCTATGTACCCTTTTGAGTGCCCCTTCCCATAGTTCATCAGATATTTCCTCACCCAGTTCCTCCTCCCAAGAGGATTTGATATTGTTTAATGAGATGGCTTGTAGTGAGCAAATTTGACTATAGATTATTGACAATGTGCCTTTCTGATTAGGAAGTGGGGTGAGAAATGTGTCGAACTGTGTTCCACTAGAAAGGTTGGGGAATCCTGGATCTATGCTGCGGATGTAACTCCGGACTTGTAAGAACCTAAAAAAATGATGTCTGGGGAGACCAAATTTAGCTGATAGTTGTTGAAACGTACTAAATGTATTGTTAGTATACAGATCTCTGAATCTTTTAATACCGAGATTAGACCATGTTGAGAAAGCACCATCAATCATAGATGGGGGAAAAGCTGGGTTTGAGGCTACCGGAGCCAAGGAAGAGGTTGTTTGAAACCCAAAGTGGCGCCTAAATTGATTCCAGATCTTCAATGTTGTTTTGACACATGTATTATTGGTGAAGGAGGAGTAAGGGCCTGTAATAGAGGAGTGAGCGAGGGAAGACAGTGATGCCGGTGTAGACGAGGCAGCCTCCATCTCCAGCCAAGTTGGGGGTGGGAATATTACTCTGCTCTGCAACCAGTACTGAATGATCCTAAGGTTAGCGGCCCAATAATAGAATCTGAAATCTGGTAGAGCTAGACCGCCGTCTGGTTTGGGCCTCTGCAAGAGCTGTTTTCGCATCCTAGGAGGCTTTTTGTCCCATATAAAGGGTAGAATTAGGGCCGTCGATCTTTTTGAAAAATGTATTGGGTAGAAATATTGGAAGGCACTGATAGAGGTATAAGAATTTAGGGAGAGTATTCATTTTAATAGAGTTAATTCTAGCAACTAAGGAGAGGTGTAGCAAAGACCACCGTTCCAAATCGTCCTTAGTACGGGTTAAGAGAGGAGCAAAGTTGGCTTGAAAAAGGTTTTCAAACCTAATTGTGACATGTACCCCGAGATAAATAAAACTACTGTGTGCTATTTTAAATGGCAAGTTATGTAAAGGGGATTTTTTTGCAGCCATGTTAAGTGGCATCAATTCACTTTTACTGAGATTTAGTTTATACCCTGATATGTGACCGAAGGATGCGAAAGTGGCAAGGGCAGCAGGGACAGAGACAGAAAGATTGGATGTGTATATTAATAAATCATCTGCATATAAAGACAGTTTGTGTTCGTGCCCGTATCTGACTATGCCTTTGATGAGGGGGTTGGAGCGAAGTGCTATTGCAAGTGGCTCTATGGCGAGGGCAAACAGTAAGGGACTTAAAGGGCAACCCTGACGTGTCGATCTTTGCAAAGGGAAGCGATCTGATTGAGTGTTATTAGTCCTGACAGAGGCTTGGGGGATGAGTACAGAAGTTTTATCCAGGTCATGAATTTGGAGCCAAAGCCAAATTGATTTAGAGTGTAAAAAGGTATTTCCATTCCACCCGATCAAACGCTTTCTCCGCGTCCAGGGATATAATGGCTTCAGAGGTATTGTCGACAGAAGGATTGTATATAATATTAAATAATCTTCGGAGATTGAAGAATGAGTGTCTATTTTTATAAATCCTGTTTGATCCGGAGAGATAATTGATGGGAGGACTGTTTCTAGCCGTTGCCAGAATTTTGGCTAGAATTTTATAGTCCACATTTAGCAGGCTAATTGGACGGTATGATGCACAGTCAAGAGGGTCTTTGTTTTTTTTAAGAATAACACAAATGGTTGCTTGAGTGAGAGTATGTGGGAGAGCACCATTTACAAATGCATCATTGTACATTTCAATTAGAATAGGGGCTATTTTGGTGATAAACTTTTTATAAAACTCTGTCGGGTAGCCATCAGGCCCTGGGCTTCTCCCAGATTGAAGGGATTTGACAGCGTTAGACAGTTCTTCAACAGTGATCGGCTGCTCTAATTTTTTTACCAAATCCCGGCCGACCGAAGGCACAGATAGTGAGTGGAAGAAATTATCCAATTCCAGTGTATCCGCTATACTTTCAGAGGTATATAGAGACTGGTAAAATCTCTTGAACTCCTCATTGATCCCCCCAGGATCTAATGATATCCCAGATGATGTACGAATTTTTGTAATCTGAGATGATGATGATTGTTGACGTAACTTGTGAGCTAATAATTTACTGGCTTTCTCTCCTTGTTCATAGTAAGTGCTCCTAGACTTGACAAGCATTTCAGTAACCTGGTCTGTTAATAGTGTGTCAAATTCTGCTTGCAGAGTTAAACGTTCCTTATAAATATCCGGGGGATGGTGAAACGGCATAAATGTCATCTAATTGGGCAATACAGCGTGTTAGCATAGATAACCTATTCCTTTTCAATTTGTTCTCATGTGCGGTGTAGGAGATAATTTCACCTCTGATATAAGCTTTCAAAGTTTCCCAGAGAGTAGACGCAGAGATGTTTGGGGTTCTATTTGTAATCATGAAAAAGTCGATTTGACTCAAAACAAAATTGACAAAGTGTTCATTACTGAGCAGTTGAGTTTTTAGTCGCCAAGGCGGCCGCTGATTGTCAACATTTTGAAAAGCTACTTCCATAGTAACAGGGGCGTGGTCAGATACAACAATTGGGTTATATGAACATGAAGTTATGGAGTGGAGGAGCCGGTCATCAACAAGGAAGTAGTCTATGCGCGTAAAAGTGTGGTGAACCGATGAGAAAAAAGAGTATGCTTTCCCAGCTGGATTAACCATTCTCCAAGGATCTGAGACTGCGAATTCAGACATAAAGGTTCGAACAACTCTAGCTGAGGTTGATAGGGTGGTAGGTTTAGTGGAGGATCGATCCAATTGTGGGTCTAACCAACAGTTAAAGTCACCTCCTAAAATCAACATATGGGTGGACATATCTGGGAGTGTAGAGAAAACCGATTTGAAAAAATCACCATTGTCCCAATTAGGAGCATAGATATTAACAAGAAGAACCTTTGTATTGAGCAGCCTACCACTGACAATTATATATCTACCATGGGGATCTGCGATCACCTTAGAACATGTAAAAGGTACCGATCTGTGAAGTAAAATAGCCACCCCTCTCGCCTTACTCTGAAATGAGGAATGGAACACCTGACCCACCCATCTGCACCTAAGACTTGAGTGTTGTGATACCTTCAGATGAGTTTCTTGGAGAAAGATGATGTGAGCTTTCAAATGATGAAGATGGTGTAGCACCTTACTACGTTTAACTGGGTTATTTATGCCCCTGCAGTTCCAAGTAAGAAAATTAAAGCCATTCCCTCCAGCAGTATGGGCTACACTAGGCTGAGTCATATCTTAAGAGAGAGAGAGGATGTGTAAAGGACAAGGTACAATGTAAACTGAAGATCTTACTTGAACCTAAAAGCGCAAATGTAAAAAACAAAGACAAACGAAGAGGCACAAAAAACATATACAAACTATATACAAATAGAGAGTGAACAAACCCTTCCCTCACACCCGCCCTTGCCGAAGCATCTCCCCAAATGAGATGCAAGCAAAACCCTAAATACGAAGAAAGTTTAGAGCTAAGCATGATAACTCTTACTCTGTGCTACCTAAGATTAGTGACCATTTAACTAGAGTAAGCCAAACATGAATAGAATGGTCCCCAATAGAGTCTAAGGAAAACTATCCTCGATTAAGAGAGGTTTAACCTCGACGCAGATGGTAAATGATCAGACTGAAACAGCCATGCAGACCCCCAGATATTGGCATTAGAGGCGGCAAACCTGGGCTGGAAATAAAGAGATAAAGAAGAGAATGACATTCATATGTCGATGAACCCAGCAGAGATGGCTTCGTTAGTCACCCATTCGGCCTGCTAACTAGCCTGCTAGGAAGACCAGCTAGCCAACCATTTGTTACAAACCATGCGGTACAACAGCCGCTTTCACGTTCTTGTTGATGAAATCTGCCGCTATAGCCGGGTCCTCGAATCTGTGCATGGAGCCGTCCGGTAAAGTCAGTCTCAAAACCGCAGGGTAGATGAGGCCGAACTTCACGCCCGGGCAGGTGTGTAGTTGGCGTTTCACAGCTCCAAAGCTAGCCCGCCTCTTAGCCACAGCTGTTGTGTAGTCCGCAAATATCGAGACTCTTTTACCCTTATGTAGAAGAGGGGATGCTTCTCCCGATCTTCTCAGTATGTCGTTGCGGACGTGAAAGAAATGCACCCTGATGACAAATGGTCGTGGGGGTTCTCCATCCCTGGGTCGGCTACGCAGAGTGCGGTGAGCCCGGTCTAGCAATGGCTTCTCCTCTAGCCCGAGCAGCTCCTGAAGTAGCTGGGCCATGTACTCCGTGGGTCTTGGGCCCTCCACTCCCTCCGGTATTCCCAGTAGACGAATGTTGTTCCTCCGCATTCTACTTTCCATATCTTCGCATCTATTATCGAGGAATGCCACCCTAGTTGTCAATGAGCCGACGTTAGCCTCTAGCTCGCTAATGCGAGTGCTGTGGTCTGTAGCCCCTCGCTCCAAATCCGATAAAGTCACCCCATGTGCGTCGAGCTTATTCTGTATACTCTCGATAGATTTTTTAAGCTCGTCTTTGATCGTTGATATCTCTGACCTGAGGTTGGTAGAGAGACAGTCAATTTTTCCGAAAATGTCGGCTTTGAGGGTGCCTATCACGGATTGTAGCATCTCCACAGTCAGTGTTTCCGTGGGGCCGGCATTGGTAGCGTTCGGTGGCGGGGGTGAGTCGGGAGAAGTTGCAGGCTTGTTGCGGCCTGCTCTTGCAGACTCTGTTTTTGGTCGGGTTGATGTCATTACGAATTTAAATTTATTAAACTTGAACTGAGTTGTTTATGGGTCTCTTCAGACGCCTGGGCAAACAGAAATGTATGCAGTTTTGCAAAGTTAAATATATAAATTTGGTCACTAACTCAGGAGCGATAGGGAGACGCGTGCTACATCCTTGGCTTCCAACAGCGCCCCCCGTGAATGCCTTTATTAACGTTCAATTAAACACACACTCACAAACACACTTGAGTGTTACTGTACATGTAAATTATGGTAACAACAACTTGATTAATATTTGATGTCTTTAATTTCCATGAACATGGCAGACTGTACCATATGGCTCGGGGGCTCAGTGGCGCCAACATCTTACCTCGATGAATTTCACAGACCCACTTATCAGCAAGAATTTGTTTGGCTTATTTGAATATTATCATGGCATACTCTATTAGTATAGTGCTTGTTAACTATCGCTCAAATACTTCTGCATAATGTGCAGTGAATTAAAAGAAGTTCAAACATAAGCTGCCATAAACTGCTAGGGAAAAGATGGAAGAGTATATGCTCTGCATAGCAGCAGTCTTTTTGGGGTCACTTACACCATACACTATATGTCCCTTCTGGGCACAAATTATGACACTGAGTACAACGTTTATCTGTCAAATCCCTGCAATGATCCAGCTATTACTCTTGTGTGCACAGTAACTGAGAATGGATGAGGAGGGGGAGAGAAAACCATGACAAGCAACACCAGCCATTACATACTAGATACAATACAGGCAATTTCAGATGGACAGATAAAACGTCAAAGTTAATGGTGGAGAGTGGAGTGAAATTGTGCAGCTAATTGAAGTCCCTGACTGTGCTCTTCCTCTGCTAGCTAACTGTTTGATCAATTCTCTCTGATGTACGACTACCCACTTCATGTCCAAACATGTCATATCCAAGTATTACACTCTATTTGAGCCGTGGCAGTCAAGCATACTGTGCTTTATCTTAGTGTGATTCTTCTTCTCTCTCGTCACTAAGAGACTACAGGAAGTCTATATACTGTTGTAATTCACAAGACTGGCTCCAGATTGCAGTTAGGTTAACACTTCATTTTAAGGGGTCCTTATTACAGTGTAATTACATATGTAATTACACTGTAACAAGTATTGTAATTAATTGTAATAATTCATAGTTAACCTGTAATAAAAACTAAACAGAAGACTTGTTACAATTATGCATAACAAGCAGTCTGTAATTACAGGGGTGTAACAACAAATGCTTGTTACCATACTTGTTACAAATGTTAACATTTCAGATAGTGTCCCAACGCACCATATTTCAGCCTGCACAAACCAAGTGATAAGTGTTTGCCAATTGAAAACCGACCACCTCACTGACACAACTCTGCAATAAAGCAACAACCGTTAATAACAAGTTAAAATTGTGAGATAGTCATTCGTGCTTGCCAAATTGTAACCCTATTAAGATTGGTTGAATAATGGTTTATAAATGCACTTAAAATGGTCATAAGACAAACTCTTATTCCATTTTGTAACCTTGCAAGGGTTTCACTGTTGAGGAACATTCTCACTTTTGGATGGGATTCCATGGTGCAATTATGTATTTATCCCAGGAATTAAGGCATCATGTCAAGATCTCAATGATTTGTATATACACTAGTTGACTGATAGAGGCACGGTTGCTTTAACAGCACCCCCTATCTTGGCACTCCCCCACCATTATAAAAAAATACATATTTTGGAAGCTATAGAAATGCATTTATTATCATCTACATTCGTTTATGCCACATTTATTCTATTACAGACAATTTAATGTATGCTTTTAAATATTATGTGAGCTAAACATAAAAATAAAACATTTTCTTGAAAGTATAATTTTTAAAGATGACTAATGTTACTGTTCCCATTACAGCAATAAAAATACTTAAATACATGTAATTTTGTCCTTGAAACAATTAATTGAAATACTGTAGAATTCCAATCATTCCTATGGAGGACTGCTCCTACTGGGGAGTGCCAATATGGCCGACCGGTGGCTTCAAAGCCTCTCAATGGACAATTCATAGCATCAGCAATCCAGGGTTTCTATACATCATTGCAAGATCTGCCAATCTGCGCAACACGCTCGAAATAACAACGACCTTGAACGTGCCCAGTGTTGACACTGACGTCATACAACAGTGCGCAAAGAACAGGGTCGAGATGAAAGTCAGTGTGCAAAATCCAGACATGGAAGATAGGGTTGGGTGGTATCCAGATTTGTATGCCTTCATACCATTTCTGTACTATACGGTATTGCCGACATAAGGGTCGTTATTTATTTCCAAATGTAATTTAATTCAATTTTATCTACGCACAAAACTAATTTAGGCAGCAGAGATCTCGATCTAGGAGGGGATTGATTGTCTCTGCTGTAACCAAGAAGCTTGATCTCGCAAGCTAGCCACTTAGATAGAAAGTTAGCAAACTAAATGCATAGCTGGAGCCCCCCCCCCCTATCGGAGTCTCAACGTAATTCCGTTATCGTGGAATTGCCCCCTATCCCATTGAGGCCTTTGTTCTATGCTGTAATGGCCATACATTTTCTCAACAAATTATCATTGGGTCAGTGCCACTGGAAAGTTGTTGTTTTTCTGACAATAATGTCATCCTCCAGGCTAGATGGACATCATATTGTACCATTTGTGTCTCCCCTTTTCATAGGCCTAGATTAGATGGTTGCATTCAAGACAAGGTCGTTTTGTAACAACAAAAGAAAAGCTGTAAAAACAAAGTTTATTTTTGTCCTCCAAAGAGGATGGGTTAGGGTAAAAAAAAAGAAGGTAATTTATATTGATCTGTTTGTCAGTGTCAGCAGAGCAAGCCTAGGCTACCCTGTGTTTTGTTGTATTGAAAAAGATTCTGCTGTAGAAGTGTAGTAGAATTGCATGAAATGTGTTTATCAAAGGCCACATTTTTCCTGTGGAAAGAAGAGAGAAGAAACGTCTCTCATATAGCCTATAGGCCTATGCCACTACGCGCTCAGCCATGCACAGTGATTAGACTGAGTCATATTAACACATGTTTAGCATAACATCTAGAAGTTAAACTAAACTCGAAATCAGACTTACCAGTGATGAAATGATCGGAGCAGACCCTGTACTGACAGCTGTCTGGGTTCAGGTCTTGATGGACGAAAAGGTTTCTTCGCTTTTCTGACAGTTCTTGAGTCTTGGTATTTCATGATTGCAGGTAATCTTTAAAAATGTTTTTTCCCCGTTGACTTTCCTGCCTTGTACCATGGTGATGAATTAAGTTGTTTTAGGCACTGTTATCATGCAGCTTGGGGTAGCCACTCAGCTGTTGTTGTCAGAAGAATTGATGTGGTAGTCTTCAACATGGCTGCCAGGAGACATGATACGTCACCTGGCAACCCTCTATACAAAAAAAACAAGCTGGTTTCATGATATGTTACAATATACATGGGGTGCTGCTACAGATTAAAAGGAAGATAAGTTTCAATAGTGTATTACCACAGTATGTTCATCTGGGAAGTGCCTGTGCTTTAGTATAGGCAACATTGAAGATTAGTCTGTGTTTGTTTGATTAAGTCTGTGTTTGTTGTGTGAAACCTAATCATTGATCAGTAAAAAAGGAAGTCATCCATTAGTGAATGCATTACAACGACATCCACAGACTCACAATGAAACAAGTAGTTGGTATGTTGTAGCCATGCAGGTGCATATTGGGCAAGTAATGGTTATGGTGCTGATTGATTTCTTAGTCCAGGGTCACTCCACGGTTCACTGCTGTTTAATCTAAGAGAGGGTTTACAGCCAATCTGGGTCATTATGGAGGCTGGTTGAGTCAAATCAAACCATTGAGGGTGTGAGATGGAGGAGGTGAAAGGGTTTTCACACCCAGGAAATGGGTCAGAAAGCATCCATATTAATTCACTGAATGAAACATTCAATTAAACACACACTCACATAAACACACTTGAGTGTTACTGTACATGTAAATTATGGTAACAACAACTTGATTAATATTTGATGTCTTTAATTTCCATGAACATGGCAGACTGTACCATATGGCTCGGGGGCTCAGTGGCTCCAACATCTTACCTCGATGAATTTCACAGACCCACTTATCAGCAATAATTTGTTTGGCCTATTTGAATATTTGCACGGCATACCCTATTAGTATAGTGCTTGTTAACTATCGCTCAAATACCTCTGTGTAATGTGTGGTGAATTACAAAAAGTTCAAACATAAGCTGCCACAAACTACAAGGGAAAAGATGGAAGAGTATATGCTCTGCATAGCAGCAGTCTTTTTGGGGTCATACACTTACAGCGTACACCATGTCCCCTCTGGGCACAAATGATGCGTCAGAAACGCAGCCAACCCAACGTTTTCCAATGAGAGCATTCTCAATGCGTCAGTGGAAGGCCCAAGTGAATGGAATGGATTACATTTATGCAACCCTTTCCAACAGAAAGGATCCATCTATCAATCGAATCTGAGCAATGACATTTCTCCTCCTGCCTCAATTCCCGCTGCTCTACCTCATACCCACACGCATGCAGTGGACCACCATGCATCGTTGCATGTGGTTTGGTATGAAGCCACCTTACGTTTGACATAAAGTATGAGCACAGTGTAAGTCCATACTATTACAAAATATCCAACATTAGCGGTACACCTACAGTATAAAGCCCCCATCATGTCAAATATTCCTTACAATGGTGATGTCACCGCTTGTCTAAATTTTGTTTTCTACCTTGGGGAGGTGAATCATTAGTATGTCATTAAAATACACTGAACAAAAAATATAAATGCAACATGCAACAATTTCAAAGATTTTAATGAGTTACAGTTCATATAAGGAAATCGGTCAATTTAAATAAATTCATTAGGCCCTAATCTATGGATTTCACATGACTGGGAATACAGATATGCATTTGTTGGTCACAGATACCCTAAAAAAAAAGGTAGGGGCATGGATCAGAAAACCAGTCAATATCTGGTGTGACGACCATTTGCCTCATGCAGCGCAACACATATCCTTCGCATAGAGTTGATCAGGCTGTTGATTGTGGCCTGTGGAATGCTGTCCCACTCCTCTTCAATGGCTGTGCAAAGTTGCTGGATTTTGGCTGGACCTGGAACACGCTGTCGTACACGTCAATCCAGAGCATCCCAAACATGCTCAATGGGTGACATCTCTGGTGAGTATGCAGGCCATGGAAGAACTGGGACATTTTCAGCTTCCAGGAATTGTGTACAGATCCTTGCGACATGGGACCATGCATTATCATGCTGAAACATGAGGTGATGGCAGTGGATGAATGGCACGACATTGGACCTCAGGATCTCGTCACGATATCTCTGTACCTTCAAATTGCCATTGATAAAATGCAGTTGTGTTCATTGTCCGTAGCTTATCCCTGCCCATACCATAACCCCACTGCCACCATGGGGCACTCTGTTCACAACGTTGACATCAGCAAACCACTCGCCCGCATAACGCCATACACGCTGTCTGCCATGTACCCGGTACAGATGAAACCGTGATTCATCCGTGAAGAGCACACTTCTCCAGCGTGCCAGTGGCCATCGAAGGTGAGCATTTGCCCACTGAAGTCGGTTAAAAATGCCAAACTGCAGTCAGGCCAAGACCCTGGTAAGGATGACGAGCACGCGGATGAGCTTCCCTGAGACGGTTTCTTACACTTTGTGCAGACATTCTTCACTTGTGCAATCCCAGTTTCATCAGTTGTCCAGGTTGCTGGTCTAAGATGATCCCGCAGGTGAAGAAGCCGGATGTGGAGGTCCTGGGCTGGCGTGGTTACACGTAGTCTGTGGTTGTGAGGCTGGTTGGACGTACTGCCAAATTCTCTAAAATGACGTTGGAGGCGGCTTATGGTAGAGAAATTAACATTCAGTTCTCTGGCAACAGCTCTGGTGGATATACCTGTAGTCAGCATGCCAATTCCACGCTCCCTCAAAACTTGAGACATCTGTGGCATTGTGTTGTGTGACAAAACTGCACATTTTAGAGTGGCCTTATTTTGCCCCCATTTCAAGGTGTACCTGTCTACTGATCATGCTATTTAATCAGCTTCTTGATATGCCACACCTGTCAGGTGGATGGATTATCTTGGCAAAGGAGAAATACTCACTAACAGGGATGTAAACAAATTTGTGCACCAAATCTGAGAGAAATACGTTTTTGTGCGTATGGAAAATTTCTGGCATCTTTTATTTAAGTTAATGAAACATGGGACCAACACTTTACATGTTGATTTTATATTTTTGTTCAGTATACATATTTGTATTTCGGTACTATAACTTTGTCTAGTGGAGCGCCATGGTTTCTTCAGGGTATATTTCTGCGGCATGCAGGCAGTTGTCTGTCTCCTTGTATTCTGAGCATGATGTAAATGTTGGGTTCAGTGGAATGTTAATGGTTTGGAACATCAGTTATGTTGTGATGATCGTCATTAAGAGACTCTCAGGGTGCTGGTGGCTCTGCAGTTTAAAAGACAGGAGAAGTTCATTACCATATGCTGTCCTCTAATGTCTTTCTGCTCTGGACAGAGATTTCATTTTAAGTTATTTCTCTCTCTCTCTGTAGTTGTGACTTCACTTTCCTTTTTATGCTGTAATTTTGTGTCTGGACAAGTCTCACTGCATTTTTTCAGGCCCGTACTCAATCAATACTTTCGGCAGTGATGGACGTTTTTCGCCAGGATGACACGCATTTACCGTCTGTTTTTATGTATTACCCCTTATGCACACGCAGACACTATTCAGCAGTAATCCAGTGTCAGGGTTTCTATGTGTCACAGGAAACTCTCCAGGGACACTCATATTTATGGGCCATTCCAACACACACCCATTTATCAGGTCCGTTTTCACCCACTTCAGCAGAAAATAATGGCCCGTGGAACCTAATTGCTGCATCAAGCAAACGCACTCCTTCGTAAAAAGATAAACAAGGAGGCAGCTATAACAGCTAACAGGAAATCCTGCAGATACAAATGTTTTCTCTGTCAGAGCCATTTACCGGTCCTCTAGTCTAGGCTATCAAACTGGCTACGGTTTTTACTAATGAAAATAGGTGCCCTGTCACCATTATGGAAAATCAGTGACATTGCTTTCCCTCTAGCAGGCTTTGGTGTAGGGGTAGATAGATATATTTATTTGACCATTTAAAACACAATACAACCACATGTGGATAATGCATTGAAAATCATTGAGGATGACACAAAACAGTTTGAAAACGTATTTCCATTGTGGTCCTCTTCCTGATTTGGCCTCGTTTTGAAGATTGCTCATTAAGAAATTCTAGTGGCCATGACTGAAGCCAATTGAGAGTTATCTTGGAGGTGTGGTTTGATATGGGTGTGTTATGTCCGCATATTGTACCCTGACAGGTACAGTTGTTTTTGTTTGTCCCTCCTGAGTCACCATAGCAACAACATAGCCACTTCCTCAAAATAGTCACTTCCTTAAAATAGTCCGAATGAATCTAAGATAAATCAAGAAAGCTGTAATTAATTTAGACGTTTTTGCCAAGGAGGTCCTAGTAACGCAATTTTACATGAGAACAATAACATGTCTGCAAGCTGTTAAACTATCGTAAATAAAGCTGCAAGCTACACGTTGTTTATCAGTGCCCAAAATCACTTGCTAGGTAGCTAAGTTCCAACTCTGTGTTTGTCAATGAAGCTAGCAAGTAGTAGCCAGCAGGCACATTGAGCAGCCAGGCCTCAATCAGCTTATCAAGTCACTGGCGAGTGGTGACGTGTGGGCTTCAGTGGCGTTCAATTTTTTACAACTTTCTCACTATCTTTTACAAGAGTGTGAGTCTGTCTGGCAGTGTTTCATAGGGAATCATGTTACAAAACAGGTCGTGGAAGGACACAAATGCTCACAAATGGGTTTTGGAATATTTTACAAGTTGCAGTTGTGATTGTCTCAATTCTCATTTTGCCCAAAAAAGGGGCAGATTCGAGCGATTGACACTATCAAACACATCAGCAAGTGGCCACTCCATAAAAGGCTTAGGGCCAAGGGTTATTTCAACATAAAATTGACGACGTGTTGTCTTATGTAAACAAGTCTGAGGCGCTGCGTAATGGGCAGGTCTGTCTCACTGTCTGGAGGTTTTGGCTGCTATGATTGGATAAAGCGCGTGCAGCTGATAGAGCGCAATCAGCACAGCTGCTTCTCTCGTGTTAGTGGGCACTGGGCAAGTGGGCATGATCATAGTCCATACCCAGTAAGTTGTGATGAACTCACAAAACTCAGTTTTGGATGAGACTGACTTTATGACCAAAATTATCCTATTTACACTTTGTAGTAAATTTCGACACTAGAATGAATGTTTCTGACTCATACCGATGCCACACAGGCTGTTTAAAACCAAAGGAGAGGGTTAAAACATTTACAAACATAAACACAGAAGGCCTAGGCTACACAGTAGAGCTAGCCTACTAGGCATACTTGGGTTACACATATAACACACAACAAAATAAAGGACAGGACAACATTGTCATAGCCATAGAGCAGGACTCCCTCAGTAGATCAGTGATCACAGTCTCCTAAACTAAAGTTAGAGGATGGCTTGATGATGGTGATGCAGTTCATGCCACATGAGGGTGATTCAGTTTGCTTGCCGACTCTGATGTTATCCTCGATCTCTGTCTAGCCTTTGATGCCAGGTGATGGTGATGGAGTTGGCTTGCTGCAGGGTCACTCTGTCTTCTCTCTGCTGTTCTCTCCTCTAGGTGTGGCAGTGTGGGGGGAGCATGGAGGTGCTGCCCTGCGCCAGAGTGGCGCACATCGAGCGGACCAAGAAGCCATACAACAACGACATTGACTACTACGCCAAGAGGAACGCCCTGCGGGCCGCCGAGGTCTGGATGGATGAGTACAAGTCCCATGTCTACATGGCCTGGAACATCCCCATGAATGTGAGTGTAACCATAGTCTCACAGCGCTTGACCTATGAAGAAACCTAGACTGGCTAGAGTCATGGCTTGTGTATCCATAGAAAAATTATTACATTCTATGACACAACAGGCATTCTATTTCTATTCTAAAGGAGGTGGTTCGATGAACCAAGCACGTGATGAGTAACCTTGGTTGAGACCTGAAGACTTGTGTTAACACAGTCTTATGGTTCACAACGCAGCTGGTCACAAGAGCCTGGCTGGTCTTTCACCCCACCCATCCATCCATCCCATCCTCACCACTTGTTCATTCAGACCAGCATCCTGTTCTGTGCCGAGCGGGGTGGGCCCCTCTAGACAGACTGCTAGGCCTCAATGGATATTCAGATTTCATTCCACTCGACCTTCAGAGCAGCTCAGTGAGATCTGAACGACGACGTCAGGCTCTGAGTGGTGGAGCGGAGCGAAGAGCTGAAACCAAATGAATGACTAATTTAATCAGTGCCACTTTCATACACATCAGTTAAGACATAATTGCTTTCAAGGGCCTTTGAATTAGGCGTGGAAAATAATAAACAGCTATTTTCAATAATAAATAAAAAGGGATTAATGGAGAATACTAATTGCCGTGTCTAGTACAGGAGTACTGCAATGATCTGAGTGGCACAGCGTGCAGTGACAATGCTTTAAAACATGGCCTGGTAGTAATTGTAATGTTTTCAAGACATTATTGTCATTAGAAACAAGCTTTGGATTGTGTTTCACTCAAACAAGGCCTCCTGTACAGGGGCACATTACGATAATGAGCCCAGGGAGGCCAATGCTTCTCTTAATATGGCAGAACGCTAATTCAAAACACAGGGCGAGGCACAATGGATACATGCAAGAGGACAGTAACTAAGACAGCACCCTATAGACAAACTGCCTCATTGCCCAACATTCTTCGTCCAATGTAATTACGAACACAGTGGTACAGCGCTCTATTAACCCTTTGTCCCATGGTGCAGAGTTATTTTGTGCGTAATGCTATAACTAATATATCTCCCATTCCCAACACCACACACACAGAATCACATAGTGTTGTTGTTGGTTAGGGAGGCTAGAGGAGAACACAATTACTCTGGTAGGAGGGCAGGGTCTATAATTCACTGTGATTACTACCATCATGTAGTCCAAACAACATCTCCCAAATGGAATGTATCTGTTATAGCTAATCCAAATAACAGGGGACAGGGGAATGCCTGTGCTCATTATTCACAAATATTAAAATATGGCTGATACCCGTGGCTGGCAGTAGTGAAGTATGCTTAAAGGCCCAGTGCAATCCAAAACATGATTTTCCTGTGTTTTGTATACACTGAGTAATATTATAACTCCTAATATTAAGTACAACCCCTTTTGCCCTCAGAACAGCCTTAATTTGTCGAGGCATGGACTACAAGGTGTAGAAAGCATTCCACAGGGATGCTGGCCCATGTTGACTCCAATGCTTCCCACAGTTGTGTCAAGTTGGCTGGAAGTTATTTGGGTGGTGGACCATTCTTGATACACATGGGAAACTGTTGAGCGTGAAAACCCCAGCAGTGTTGCAGTTCTTGTCACACTCAAACCTGTGCGCCTGGCACCTACTTCCATACCCTTTCAAAGGCACTTAAATATTTTGTCTTGCCCTTTCACTCTCTGAGTGGCACACATACACAATCCATGTCTCAATTGTCTCAAGGCTTAAAATCCTTCTTTAACCTGTCTCCTCCCCTTCATCTACACTGATTGAAGTGGATTTAACAGGTGACATCAATAAGGGATCATAGCTTTCACCTGGATTCACCTGGTCAGTTTATATCATAGAAAGAACAGTGTTTTGTACACTCAGTGTATATTTCCACACTATGAGGTTGGAATAATACTCAGAAATTGTGAAAATGCTGATAATGCCCTTTTAGTGTAAGAGCCTTTTGAAAAGACAGCCTGAAATTTCAGCCTGTTTTGGTGAGTTTTGGCCTGCCTTGTTACATCACAAGACCAATAAGAGTTCCAAAACCTCTCTGCCAATAACAGCTAGTTTTCTGTTTCCCCCTCCCCACTCAGACCACTCCCAGTCAGTCTTAGCAAAATTCTTGCTTAAGAAATTGCTCTTTGCTAAGAAGCTATTTATTTTGTATTTTTTGCCGTTTTAATTGAAACCAATCACAGTAAGGTACTTAATTGTTACCAACAAATTATTTGATGTTGAGAAAACCAACGGCTGCATTGGACCTTTAAGGTTTAGAAACAGTGAGTCTTTCTCTTAATGAGGCAGTGCATGTCTGCTGTGGAGGCCAGGGCACAGTGCAGAGCTCAGAGCAGAGCAGAGCAGAGCAGTTATTAAGCATTCCCCAAATCAGTTTGGGAAGCCACCTCCATGCACAATGCTGCCCGGCATGGCAGGGCCGTGAACACTCATAATTAAGCAGCTGATTAGAATTTGCACAGCATACTGTCATGTCTAATGAAAGAACAATGAGTGTCCCACATGACAGCCTCCATCCATCCATCTCTTAACCAAACACTCTTCTTCTCTCAGGCTCCTTCTTTTCTTTTCTTTTCATTTTTTCTACCCTTTTTCCCTCCAGCAATCTTTTGAGGCCTCCATTTTTCTAACTACATAAAGTGTAGTCATATGTTGCTTATCTTAAGTAATTGTGTCCTGGTTTAATGTGATTTCTCCCTGTCTGCTACCAGAACCCTGGGGTTGACTATGGGGACGTGTCTGAGCGGGTGGCCTTGAGGAAGAGGCTGCAGTGTCGAAGCTTCCGTTGGTACCTGGAGAATGTCTACCCAGAGATGCGCATCTACAACAACACCATCACGTATGGGGAGGTGAGACATTCCCTATTCACTATCAATAATAGGTTTACAATACAAAAACAGAAGCAGGTTTTGAGTGGAATACATATACTGGATGTAGTGGAATACCGGTACTGGATTTAGTGGAATACCTGTTTTGGATATAGTGGAATACCTGTACTGGATATAGTGGAATACCTGTACTGGATGTAGTGGAATACCTGTATTGGATATAGTGGAATACCTGTACTGGATGTAGTGGAATACCTGCACTGGATGTAGTGGAATACCTGTACTGGATTCAATTTTCACAACACTGTTAGGCCTACTGCTGCTAGGTAGCTCTCTCTCTGCTCTCTCCCTCCCCTCTGTCTGTCCTTGATTGCAGGAGTGAAGTCTGGTGTGCGGGAGTCAGGGTTCCAGCTGCAGCTCATTCACCATAATCACCTCAGCCTTTAAGACCCGGTCAAACTTACCACTCATCGTCAGATCATAGTCAAGACTACCATATATTTGGAACCTGACTCCTGCCTCCGCTTCACTCCTGCCACCACCATCCTGCTCTATACTACCGGACCTCTCTTTTGGACTCACCACGGACACTAGGACATTACGGTACCACACCTGCCCTGACCTGGATCTGTTACCCTCCCTGTAACCTGGACTTGCTCATCCCCTATTATTGGAAACCTGGATTATTGAACATTTTAAATAAACCTGTTAAACCTTCTCTGGCTTGGTGTACTTGTCTGCATTTGGGTTCTAATACTGGTAAATCATAACAGTATGATCTGACCATCATGAACCCAGCAGACAGTAGCTCGGATACCACCCCAGAGTGCACTCAAATTTGGACTGCCATAGCCAATCAGGGCATTTTACTTGGCCAACATGATACCCTGTTTAAGACGATTGCTGAGGACAGTCAGGTGCTGCTTAATCAGGTTCAATTACTCACCAATCAAGTGTCTGCCCTTACTACCCCTTCAGCTCAGATCAGAGAGCCTTTTGTTCCTGCTCCAGAGCGCTATGACGGGAACATGGGAACCTGTGGCGATTTTTTGACTCAATGCTCGTTAGTGTTTGAACAACAGCCCCTCACCTACGCCTCAGAAAGAGCCCGTATTGCCTACCTTATCAACTCTACTAGCGGTTCCGCTCGTGCCTGGGGATCCGCGGTCTGGGAGAGTCAGTCGGACATTTGCAACGCTTACGTTGCCTTCACCACTGAGATGAGGAAGGTTTTTGACCACCCCGTACGAGGCAAGGAGGCTGCGAAACGGTTGTTTTCTCTTCGGCAGGGGGCTCGCAGTGTGGCGGAGATGGCAGTGGAGTTTCGGACTTTAGCAGCAGTGAGTGGTTGGAATGACGAGTCATTACAAGGAGTGTTCATCAATGCTTTGTCTGAGATTTTAAAAGATGAATTGGTGTCATATGATGAATCGCCTACGCTGGATAATCTTATTTCACTCACCATCAGGTTGGATAATCGGATTCGGGAGCGCCGCCGGGAGAGGAGTGTTAGTTCCAAGCAACCTGTCTGTCATCAACAAACTCCTCCCCGCATCTTCCCTACGGAGAAAGCCGTGTCTTCCCGAGTCGATACGAGGAGCACTGAACCCGAAGCCATGGAGGTGGGTCGGTACGGTTGTCCTCAGAGGAGCGTGCACGTCGCATTCAGGCTCGGGTCTGCCTGTATTGTGGAGAAGCTGGTCATTTCGTTCCTTCCTGCCCAATTCGTCCGGGAAAAGGGCCGGCTCATCATTAATGGGAGAAGTTTTGGTGAGCCGAGCAGCGGATTCTTCCTCTTCTCCCGCATTCTGCTCCAGGCATCCCTCCAGTGGCAGTTCCAGAATCTCTCTGTTAGTGCGCTGATTGACTCTGGTGCAGACGAAAGCTTTTTGGATAGAGAGTGGGCTCAACAAATGGATTTGGAGACTGTTCCTATGGACTGTCCGCTGCAGGCTAAGGGTCTGAATGGACAATTGTTGACCCATATTACCCATCAGACTGTTCCTGTTTGTCTTAGAGTGTCGGGAAATCATCAGGAGAACATTCAATTCCATATTATCGACTGCCCACAGACCCCTCTGGTCCTTGGTATCCCCTGGCTCATAAGACACAATCCACACATTGATTGGGTGACAGGTAGAATTGTTTCATGGAGCACATTTTGTCATGTGAATTGTTTGTGTTCTGCTCTGACTCCTGCCAGTACTGTGCCTCGACCTCCACTGGAGTCCATGGATCTTTCTAATGTTCCTGACGTGTATCATGACCTGGCATCCGTTTTCTGCAAACACAGAGCTACTTCTCTTCCTCCTCACCGGCCTTACGACTGCGCCATTGACCTCCAGCCAGGAGCCCCGCTCCCCAGCAGTCGCCTGTACAATCTCTCCCGGCCGGAGACGGAGGCTATGGAGAACTACATTCGGGACTCCTTGGCGGCAGGTATTATGCGTCCTTCCTCGTCACCTGTAGGAGCGGGATTCTTTTTGTTGCTAAGAAGGATAAGACCCTCAGACCCTGTATTGATTACCGTGGACTTAACAACATCACCATTAAGAACAAGTATTCTCTGCCTTTGATTAATTCTGCTTTTCCCCTCCTTCATGGTGCTACCATCTTTACGAGACTGGATCTACGAAATGCGTATCACCTGGTGCGCATTCGTAAGGGTGATGAATGGAAGACTGCCTTCAACACACCCTTGGGACATTTTGAGTATCTGGTTATGCCTTTTGGGTTGTCTAATGCCCCTGCTGTTTTTCAGGCACTAGTCAATGATGTCCTTCGGGACATGTTGAATCGGTTTGTTTTTGTCTATCTGGATGATATCTTGATTTTCTCAGAGTCCTCCCAGGAACATGAACTGCATGTGCGCCAGGTGTTGCAAAGGTTGTTGGAGAACAAACTGTTTGTGAAGATGGAGAAATGTGAATTTCATGTGTCTGAGACCTCTTTTTTGGGTTACATCATCGCTCAGGGGGAGTTGCGGATGGACCCAGCTAAGATCTCTGCTGTCACGGACTGGCCAGCCCCCTCTACCCGCAAAACAACTTCAACGATTTCTGGGGTTTGCGAACTTCTATAGGAGGTTCATCAAGGACTACAGCCGCATTGCGGCGCCACTCACCGCTCTCACCTCCATCTCACGACCGTTCGCTTGGAATGAAGGGGGCCGAATCAGCGTTCGAAGAACTGAAACATCGCTTCGCCTCGGCTCCCATTCTGATGCAGCCGGACCCCGACCGCCAGTTTGTCGTGGAGGTGGATGCATCCGACACTGGGGTAGGTGCGGTGTTGTCACAGCGTTCTTCTGAAGATAACAAACTGCATCCCTGTGCTTTTCTCTCAAGGAAACTTTCTCAGGCAGAGAGGAATTATGATGTTGGCAATCGTGAACTGCTCGCCGTTAAGCTGGCTCTCGAGGAGTGGCGACATTGGTTGGAGGGGGCGGAACAACCCTTCATCGTTTGGACGGATCATAAGAATCTGGCTTACCTCCAGTCAGCGAAGCAGCTCAACCCCCGTCAAGCCAGGTGGGCACTATTTTTTGGGAGATTCAATTTTTCTCTGTCTTACCGTCCTGGGTCACGCAACGTCAAGCCTGACGCCCTGTCTCGTGTTCATTCGGCTGTTGATACTGGTAGTAACCCTGAACCCATTTTGCCTCCTACCTGCAGTATTGCGGTCGTCACATGTGACATCGAGGGGATTGTTAGACAGGCTCAACATCATCAAGCTGACCCTGGGAGGGGTCCTCCTAACCGGATGTTTGTCCCTGAGTCTGCTCGCTCCCAGGTACTTCAGTGGGCTCACTCGTCTCCCCTTACCTGTCACCCTGGAGTTTCGCGGACCCTTGACTTTGTGCGACGGAAGTTCTGGTGGGCCACGATGGAGGCGGACACTCGAGCCTTCATTGCTGCTTGTACGGTATGTGCACGAAGTAAGAACTCCACCCAGGCCAGCGCTGGTCATCTACGACCTCTACCTATACCCAGCCGGCCCTGGTCGCATATCGCTATGGATTTTGTCACTGGACTTCCCCCTCGTCTGGAAAGACTGTAATTCTTACGGTGATTGATCGTTTTTCTAAGTTCGCTCATTTTTGGCCCTACCTAAACTGCCCACTGCCAGAGAGACGGCTGATATTTTGGTTGAACATGTGTTCCGCTCTCATGGTCTACCCACGGATATTGTCTCTGACAGGGGTCCCCAGTTTGTCTCCCAGGTGTGGAAAGCTTTCTGTAAAGCTTTGGGCATTACATCCAGCCTGTCCTCTGGATATCACCCCCAGACCAACGGGCAAGCCGAGAGAGCGAACCAGGAGATGGAGACCGCTCTTCGCTGTGTCACAGGGTCTAACCCTGGGTCATGGAGCTCCATGCTCCCCTGGGTGGAATATGCTCATAACACCTTGACTAACGCTTCCTCTGGTTTGTCTCCTTTTCTGTGTGCTCTGGGTTATCAACCTCCCCTGTTCCCTTCTCAAGAGAGGGAACTGGCGGTACCCTCGGTGCAGTCCCACATGCGCCGCTGCTTCAAGGTCTGGAGGAAGGCCAGGGTAGCTCTGTCCCGAGCTTCGGCGTACATGCAGAGGCAAGCCAACCGTCACCGGTCCCAGGCTCCCGGTTACTCTCCTGGTCAAGAGGTATGGCTGAAGTCACGGGACCTTCCATTGAAGGTGGAGTCTAAGAAGATGGCGCCTCGTTTTATAGGACCGTTCAAGATACTGTCTATTGTTAACCCCTGCGCGGTTAAGCTACAGCTTCCTGCCTCCCTACGGGTTCATTCCACCTTTCATGTTTCCCAGATTAAGCCTGTGTCGGTTAGCCATCTGTGCCCGCCCTCTCGTCCCCTCCTCCGCCCAGGATCGTGGGTGGGGGTCCGGTCTACACTGTCCGGCGACTTCTGGATGTTCGCCGCCGGGGTCGTGGTTTCCAGTACCTGGTGGATTGGGAGGGTTATGGTCCTGAGGAACGTTCCTGGGTGCCCAGGAGCTTCATTGTGGATCCTGCTCTGGTCCGAGAGTTTCATAGGTTACATCCCGATAAACCCTGTCGGCCGCCAGGTGGCGTCCGTAGAGGGGGGTACTGTTAGGCCTACTGCTGCTAGGTAGCTCTCTCTCTGCTCTCTCCCTCCCCTCTGTCTGTCCTTGATTGCAGGAGTGAAGTCTGGTGTGCGGGAGTCAGGGTTCCAGCTGCAGCTCATTCACCATAATCACCTCAGCCTTTAAGACCCGGTCAAACTTACCACTCATCGTCAGATCATAGTCAAGACGACCATATATTTGGAACCTGACTCCTGCCTCCGCTTCACTCCTGCCACCACCATCCTGCTCTATACTACCGGACCTCTCTTTTGGACTCACCACGGACACTAGGACATTACGGTACCACACCTGCCCTGACCTGGATCTGTTACCCTCCCTGTAACCTGGACTTGCTCATCCCCTATTATTGGAAACCTGGATTATTGAACATTTTAAATAAACCTGTTAAACCTTCTCTGGCTTGGTGTACTTGTCTGCATTTGGGTTCTAATACTGGTAAATCATAACACAACACAATACAAAAACAGATGTAATATGTGCAGTCTACTGTGTGTTTGAAGACAATAACATTCTATAAAGAATAAAAACATCACATTAGTTTGCCAAGAGCTCATTCATTCATCAACCCACACATTCTTGAAATCTCCTCTTCTGTTGAATTATCTTGTCTCTTGCAGTGATTGCAGGGTGTGCTTTGTTGTAAGGAATGTTTCAGTATAAGAAGCAGTGTTTGCTTTAATCTCACATACAGTGTTAGGCAAGCTATGTTCAAATACTGTATGCACAAGCAATCTATCATCGACAGTGTATTTCATCCCGTCTGCACTTCAAAGATTACATGTTGAAGGGAAATTAATTAATTCACAGGGAGTCATCGGAAGGTAAAGGTATCATGTTTCCATAGCAACACGGCGCAGCTACAAGATTCAATGCAATTTCCCCTTAATGAGATTTAATTAAACAGTTATTACCTTTCAGTGCCTACTTGATTGTTTTGGGCTCGACTGCTCAACCCTTCACAGCGGAAAAGATTATGACAGGACGAGAAATTGAATGCAAGAAGTCAGACAGTCAATTCGGGAATCATTGTAAAATAAAAGTTAAGCCTTTTACTTATTGATTTCAAAATCAGAGAAGGGGAAGAAAATCAATAAGCCTTTTCAAATATGTGGCCGGCATATATCAGAAGTAAACTACAGATTCATCAAGCAGCACAATGTTGGTGGCCCTGGTTTTTCTCCAATCTTGATATGTATGCTCTCTATGCCGGTGTCTTGCAAAATGATTCCTCAAAGCAGCTCCCATTTAGGTGGCACTATTTTAAATCTGCGACAAGCAACGGAACAGTTACCTTGTGTTGCCATAGCGCAGCAGCTGAAGCTCATCTGTCATTGGAACCTCAGCTGCACCCCCTGCACTGACCAGACCAGCAGAGCGGAACCTATCTGACAACACAACATGATAGATATCTTCACAGGGTGGAAATAAAGTGATACACATTCAAATCACATACCTCCACAAACACATACCTCCACTAACACACACTACCATCTGGACTAGGAGTCTAGGAGATTGAAGAGGTTTTTGTTGCTTACATGATACCCTATCGTAGATTAAAATTACATCTCTCATCACTATAGTGTGTAGATGATTTCTTTATGAGACATTGTGAGATGACAAAGTGCCATTGCATTTGCTAAGGGACAGATTTACTAAGAGTTACCTTTTACAGTATTTTCTAGACCAGAGGTTCTAAAAAATTATAGAAAAGGTGTTGGATAAGATTGTTATAACAACAGATTTGAGTTTATACCATTTATTCCCTTCTGAAAATAACAAATGCTAACTTTAACCTGAATCAGGAACAATAAGGTCTCTGTGTTGTCTGTTGTGTTGCAGGTCAGAAACAGTAAGGCCAGTGGCTACTGTCTGGACCAGGGATCAGAGGACGATGACAAAGCCATCCTCTACCCCTGTCATGGAATGTCCTCACAGGTTAGCAGATTTCACTCCAATTCTCTTTGGTATATTTACAAATAATATAAAGACTCCTTTTCTTCACTAAATAGCAGGGTTTGAGCATTATTCTTACATTATACAGTGTAATGCCATGGGATGACACTCATCTCATTATTGACAGCCAAGCAAAATAACATTTCATTTTGGGGAAAAAGCTCAGAATTGTGAATATATTCTGCTAAATGTGGTTTTAAGAAGTCTAGGCACTACAAAGTCCTCCTGGAGTGGAAGTAATTAATCAGCTAATAGCTTTTTGCTTTCTTATTTGTTTGTTCTAATATTCTAATCCATGGCCTCTAGAACCCCCTGAAAGTTCCATTAGAGAATGTTCACTAGGTGCTGACCTGTGAGTGTCAGGGCAAAAGGGGCTTTGCCACTATTTTTGTTGTGCACATGCAGCAAAACAAAGCTCACGCCTGAGAAACAATCATGCAAATATTATTCATGGCTGATTTTTTCCCCCCTCCAGATGCGGAGTGACATGTTTATTATCAGTCGCATGCTGAATATAAATAAATTGTTGAGCACTGGCTGGCACTTTCCTCCTGCCCTCCTTCTGAGAGAGCTCAGTGCAGTCTAGTAATGTAAAGCTACATCAAGTATTTAATCCTAACCTCAGGGGAAATAAACAAATGGAAATGAATTTTATGCCATTGTATCATTAGATTACAACGATGACTGGCACTACGCTACGACACAGGACCCAATTCCATTTTTGGAGCCGTTTAGATTTTACTGAACCTATCCAAATACGTATGAAAAATGTAATTGTGCTGAATAAATCTTTTTTGCACCTCTTAAAAATGTGTCTGTTTCCACCATGCCTCCTGTAAGGATATTTAAAACCAGGAGGACAATGGCACACCTTGTCCATTTGGGCTAATCCTAATATAGGGCATGGCAGAGGATGGAGGTTCCAGGCCCAGGGTCTCCCCACTCAACCTCCCAGCAGGAATCCCAGCTATGTATGGTGTACATGGAGCACTGGATGTTGCTCCCTGTTTTCTGTTTGCACCACTTATGCTAAGAGGCCTCTTAAGTCCCCAGCCAGGGGCTCTGTAGTAGTCATGGTCTGCATCCCAAATCACACCCTTTCCCCTATATTGTGCACTACGTTTGACCAGGGCCCATAGGGAATAGGGTGCCATTTGGGACACAAACAGGGTGTTTCACATCACACACTGGTCTCCTGCTGTGGCTCAGCCCCCATAGGGAGAGGACATGTCCTGTGTTCTGTCCAGGCTACTGTACTGTACGGTGAGCCTGCCTGCCTGGGCCATACATGTAACATAAGCCTGCATGGCCCCTCTCACAGTACAGTAATCTCAGTGGGACATTGTAGCTCAGTTGGTAGAGCATGGTGCTTGCAACGCAAGGGTTGTGGATTCGTTTCCCGCGGGGGGCAGTATGAAAAATGTATGCACTCACTAATTGTAAGTCGCTCTGGATAAGAACGTCTGCTAAATTACTAAAATGTAAATTGGATCACATTGCAGTGCTGTCGCTCCTTGGTAGAGCGAGGGGCGTAGGGGGGATTACCGTTGCAGGAGGTCTACCTCTGAAATACTTCCTCCTATACAATAACACACAAACATCATTTACTGTGCTCTACCCCTCCTGTGTTAATGAGCCAATTGGTGAACACATGATTAGCCTGACCCAAAGAGGCTCCCCCCCAAACCTTATGGCGCCAAGAAAGTAATCGAGCATCAGCTTCTAATATAATGCTTTGCAAACAGGTTGATTGGCTTGGCAGAATAATTTCCTTATGTTGGCTAATTATTTTTAATAGTAAAATTTTAACTGCATTAGGAAATAAAGGCATCCACTCCGTAACGCTGTCAACACATTTTAACAGGGATTATATGTCTTTGGCCTGTGCCCAGTTCTCGTTTACACTACTCATAAATCATATTTTGACGCCATTTACTACACATTACACAACCGTAAACACTAGGATGGAAAATCCTTTTTAGGTATTTTGAAGGAAGAAAAACCAAGAGTGAAATGAATGAATTACAAAATAAATCACTTAATCGTTTAAGGTCTATTAGCCTTGCTGTCAGGCAGGAACCCACTTCCAAACTGAAGTTTGCAGCAGGCAACATATAGTTTAAAAAACCTTTCTTGGTATTTGAAACACTTTCTCTTGGTATTTCGATAGAAATAGTGAAAAGACAATCAGCCACAGGACCTTAACCAGGCCCAAGGTACTACACTTTTTTTAAAATTCTAACCATAGCCTCCTTCGAACAAGAGTACCTTGAAAAGTCTGGACAAAGACGTGGTGAACCCATTCCATATTTTTCATATGTTCCAAATTGGTGTCTCTTAATCTTTATAAGGTTTCTATGAGTGCAGCCTTCTGCTAAAAGAGCACTCCCAGTCACCTTCAGTCATAGCTACAGTACAGCCTGTTACCCCCACATGAACTGGCTGGTATATCGTTTATCCAGCTCTGAGTATATCAACCGGAAGCTATCAGCAGCCATTCATTCAGCTGCAAGGCTCACATATTGTCCATCTAAGCCAAGTCATCAACAGTATGGGTTCAAAAGCATTCAGTTACATTGATCGACCTCCTCTTGTTCTGGTTCATACAGTTACGTGTAGCTCCGTTACAATACCCCCGCTTAGCTGGATGACTGTGGAACAATGGAGAAGAGCAGCATTTCACAGTGTGTGTCAAGTGGGCTATATTGAAGACCCCCCTATCTTTGGCATCTAATTTCTGTGAGAGGATCAGTGTAATGAATAATAGATGTTAACTCTACTGTATCCTTATGTAAAAGATATGAGGCACAGACATACACCATTTCATGTACTGGATTAAACATCTAGGGATCATGTTTGGTTGGGAAAATCTTTAGCATTAATTAACTATATACTCTCTATCTGTATATAATGCCCTAGGAAAGCCACATAATAGACTTAGCTCCAAAAATATTTAAGATAATTGAAGTCTGCATACGGTTAATGAATTTGCTCATTGGATGATGAAAATACCTTCCGGTGCACTGCAATATCTATGAACTACTTGCCAATTTTATTTGCAGCATTTACTCAAATGTGCAGTATTTTGGATCCATGCTTATTTTTGCTACAATCAAATGAACTGCCTGATGTTCATCTCTGTTTCAGCTTGCCCGTTACTCAACAGAGGGGCTTCTACAGCTAGGACCCCTAGGGTCGACCACCTTTCTGCCTGACACCAAATGTCTCATCGACGACGGAAGAGGGCGCACGCCCAGCTTGAAAAAATGTGACTCTGTTTCGCGGGTTTCCCAGAGGCTGTGGGATTTTACACAGGTAAAAACAAAAACACAAATCAAATAATTGATCAATGTTTCTGAAAAGAGCCTCTGGCTTCTTTGGAATAACTGAGTCATGTAATGCATACATATAGAGACATTGAGGTAAATTACATTGTTATTTATAATAGGATGAGCCATGTGTTAAATGTTAGATTAAATGTGGTTGCTGCTGGTAAAGGTCCCTCCATTGCAGAAGACTATGCAAAATCCCACTGAGTCATAGCAAAACACATTTCCCACATTAATTCAGTGCATTCGCATTCACAACTGGCTCATGGCCGAAGGAATAGAAGGATAATAACAATGTGGATTCTACTCTGAAGTGTTCCTGTACTGAGTATAATAACACTATTTGAACCATAATATCTACCATCAGGATTATGGAGAGTGATTTGAGGTTACGCAAAGTTATTTGGAAGAATGTGTTCTTTTTCAATCTCAGTGTTTCTGATATGATCTTTTCCCATCTTGTTTTACAGAATGGTCCAATCATCAGCAGGGACACTGGACGGTGCCTGGAGGTGGAGATGTCCAAAGATGCCAACTTCGGCCTTCGACTGGTGGTGCAGAGGTGTTCTGGTCAAAAGTGGATGATACGGAACTGGATAAAGCATCCGAGGCATTGAGGCAAGACATTATCTCTGAGAAAATAATACCATTTCAGTCTTGGAGGGCAAACCCATGGACAGACAGTCAGAGAGCATTCCATATGAGATAGCTATAGGCCCTTCGACTGATGAGATGAGTAGTTCACAGTGTGTGGACTCTTCTATGGACTGTGTGCACTGTGCCCTCCCCTTAGGGCAAAGAGCTTTCAACTGCTGAATATATGTTTTCAGCTGAGCTGGGGGTCAAACATGGAGAGCATACCATAGGCCTACAGCGAGCTATACAGTACTGTTTGAAATGCTCTACATTTTTACAGAACATCCACCTATGTACAAAAATAATAATAAGACACTGGAATGCAACTCCCAAGGGGGTTCAACACTGACAATGACAAGCAATGTGTTTTTGGTATAAAGCCAATCCCAGGAATCTTTGCAGATCAAAAGATGAAATTGCTTATCAGTCACCATATCAACATATAATTACTTCAGGCTATCATTTGGAGAATTGCTTTGGACATTTCACTATCCTGTTAAGAGATTTAATATGCTTCAAAAAGCTGTTCGTCCTCCTGATGAACTGATCAGGATGCAAAGCAACTACTGTTCTCACAAATACAAAAGGATATTATTTTCTCTTTTTCTTTTTGACTGTATTGCTCGCCACTGATTATCAGAGCAATAACGTGCCTTTTTCCATCCTTATGCTTCATCTGACCAGGGAATGTCAATTCCACAAGCATGTACAAATGAGTTTAAAGTAATTAATATATAAACCAATGTAAAGATGTCTAAATAATAGTAATATATTGTAAAATTCTAATTGGTATTAGTCCTCCAAGAACAGTTAGGATAATAAAATGTTTTTATGATGACCCAGGAGTATATTTTGTAAAACTGGATTCATTCAAGAATTCTAGATTTTAAACCATTGTTCACAGAGCCAGGTAGTGTACATATTGGAACATTTCAAGATTTCTAAAGATGTTCCTTACCCACAATGCTGTTCACTGCATGTTACATGGAAGCCAGGGCCTATTTTTACAGATGTAAAGACAGATGCTGGTGGTTGTTTGACAGCAAAAGCACAATTACCTGCCTTTGTTGTGTTTCCACTTACAGCCTCCTACTGGATTCTGGCCTCACAGCTCTCTAATCGTTAAAATCCACCCACAGGATCACAGGTCTTCACAAAGTACTGAAAGCGTTCCAATTTATTACGCTCAGCAAGAAACTCTTTCCCCACTGTATTTTCTGATGCCCGGACAACTTTGAAGAAAAATAATTTTCTCTAAACCTTTTTGGTGCCATATTTTGTGCCTCATTCATTCTAATGAATGGTCAAAATGCAGAGGTGCAAATTAAATTGCTGCAATTGCTGTGACATAAAATGTTCTTGACAATTGGATTATCTTTTTTAAAGCTGTTGAATGCTGTTATTACATGCAAGATATGTCTTTGAATGTCATCTATCCTCCAAGCCCAGGGGCCAGATACTGTGCGCAGCACCAGGCAGGCAGACGTTCCTCCTCCAATAAGAATGGCCATTATATCCACCTGTGTGCTCCTGAGGCCAGTTTTAATTTGGTTTCTTGCTGGTTCACCACCAGCGATAGCTGGAGCTCTCGTGTCACGCCACGCTTCTTCTCCTCTAATCATTTCATAAAAGCAATGCATAATTTCTGTCCTCTAAAAATGTCGCTTTCCACTGCAATATCCTATTCAAATGCCAGCAAGATTTACAAACACCACTGATAAGCCAAATCAGTTTCATAGTGTCGGTAAATACAGAGGAAATTATTATTTTGTCAATAATGCATTGTTTGAACACACACAGACAGAGTAATGATGTTCTACTTGGGAGAATTGATAGCGGGCCAACTGCTGTGCCGTGAAATAGGCTAGTGTTCTTGATATTTTACATTCCCCACCTTGGGGGAAGTACAGTACACAGATACAGTACACATGGCAGCTATTGGCTTAATGGCAGCCAGCTGAGAACTAGAGGAGGCTGAGGCTCCCCTGAAACCTCTGAGTCTTACCTTCATGTACAATGTGTGTGTATGTGTTTGCGTATGCATGTGCATGTGCCAGGGTTTCCGTTAGCCGGTAATAGCTGGCTTTTGGGCGTAAATTTTTTTGAAAAGCCAGTAAATAAAATTGCCACCAGCCAATTGTCCCCCCCCCAAAAATCCCATTACGAAATAATGCTTTTTAGCCTAATCATTGATGGAAATACCCGTTGACATAAATACATTTGACCTGTCATGCTCATTGATCTATGGGTTAATTTGCATAAGTTTGTGGAATTAAATCGGCACTTGTGTATTCGTTATGTATCTTATTTATCACATGCACACAGCATACAGATACAGAGCCATTGAGCGGAAAATCTGTTGGACAGCACTTTTATAAGCCCAGTCATTGCGTAACAATTCTAAATGCTATTGTTTGTTAAAATATTTTTTTTAGGCAGGCTTCATCAGTGCGTCACACACCACTTTGCAATGAACTGGAGGCAGTATGCATTTTGAAAACATATAGCTACTTAATTGTTTGACTGCGGTGGATGTCCCTCCTAGGGACCCAGCACCGTACCCCTCCCACTCCACGAGATACTGCAGGCCCCCCACCCGACGCCTCGAATCTAAGATGGAACGGACCGAGTACGCCGGTGCCCCCTCGATGTCCAGTGAAGGCGGAGGAACCTCCTGTATCTCAGACTCCTGGAGTGGACCAGCTACCACCGGCCTGAGGAGAGACACATGGAACGAGGGGTTAATATGATACTCAGGAGGAAGCTGTAACCTATAACATACCTCGTTTAATCTCCTCAGGACTTTGAATGGCCCCACAAACCGCCGACCCAGCTTCCGGCAGGGCAGGCGAAGGGGCAGGTTTCGGGTCGAGAGCCAGACCCGGTCCCCGGTGCATACACCGGAGCCTCACTGCGGTGGCGGTCGGCGCTCGTCTTTTGCTGCCCGATGGCCCGCTGCAGGCGCACATGGGCAGCGTTCCAGGTCTCCTGCGAGCGCCGAAACCATTCATCCACCGCAGGTGCCTCGATCTGGCTCTGATGCCAAGGTGCCAGAACCGTCTGATAACCTAATACACACTGGAATGGAGTAAGGTTAGTGGAGGAGTGGCGGAGTGAGTTTTGGGCTATCTCTGCCCAGGGGTGGAAAACCGACCACTCCCCCCGCTGGTCCTGGCAATACGACCTCAGAAACCTACCCACCTCCTGGTTGACTCTCTCCACCTGCACGTTACTCTCGGGGTGAAACCCTGAGGTCAGGCTGACCGAGACTCCCAGACGTTCCATGAACGCCCTCCAGACCCTTGAGATGAACTGGGAACCCCGATCAGACACCATATCCTCAGGTACCCCATAGTGCCGGAAGACGTGTGTAAATAGGGCCTCAGCAGTCTGTAGGGCCGTAGGGAGACCGGGCAGAGGAATGAGGCAGCAGGACTTAGAAAACCGACCCACAACGACCAGGATCGTGGTGTTCCCTTGTGAGGGGGGAAGATCCGTCACGAAATCCACCGATAGGTGGGACCACGGTCGTTGTGGAACGGATAGGGGTTGCAATTTCCCTCTGGGCAGGTGTCTAGGAGCCTTACACTGGGCGCACACCGAGCAGGAGGAAACATAAACCCTCACGTCCTTAGCTAAGGTGGGCCACCAGTACTTCCCACTAAGACAATGCACTGTCCGACCGATGCCAGGATGACCAGAGGAGGGTGACGTGTGAGCCCAATAGATCAAACGATCGCGGACCTCCAGTGGGACGTACACACAACCCTTTAGACACTGGGGAGGAGTGGGTTCGTTACGCAACGCCCGCTCGATGTCCGCGTCAACCTCCCACACCACCGGTGCCACCAGACACGACGCCGGAAGTATGGGAGTGGGCTCCACGGAACTCTCCTCCGTGTCATACAGTCGGGACAGAGCATCTGCCTTAGCGTTCTGGGAACCTGGCCTGTAAGAAAGGGTGAAAACAAAACGGGTGAGAAATATGGACCACCTTGCCTGGCGAGGGTTTAATCTCCTCGCTGCCCGGATGTACTCCAGATTGCGGTGGTCAGTCAAAATGAGAAAATGGTGTTTAGCCCCCTCAAGCCAATGTCTCCACACTTTCAGGACTTGGACCACAGCCAACAGCTCCCGGTCCCCCACATCATAGTTGCGCTCCGCCGGGCTGAGCTTCTTCGAAAAGAACGCACAGGGGCGGAGCTTGGGTGGTGTGCCCGAGCGCTGGGAAAGTACAGTGCCTATCCCAGCCTCCGACGCGTCCACCTCAACCGTGAAAGCCAAGGAAGGATCCGGATGAGCCAGCACTGGAGCCGAGGTAAACAGGTCCTTCAGGTGACTAAACACCCTGTACGCCTCAGCTGACCACCGCAGACGCACCGGTCCCCCCTTCAGCAACGAGGTAATGAGAGCCGAAATGCGGTCACTCTCCATCTTCACCCCAGACGCGGACATGTGGTACCCTAGGAAGGAGATGGACTCCTGAAAGAACAGGCATTTCTCCGCCTTGGCATAAAGGTCATACTCCAACAGTCGTCCAAGCACTTTACGCACCAGGAACACATGCTCGGCCCATGTAGCGGAGTATATGAGAATGTCAACAATATATACCACTACACCTTGTCCGTCCAGATCCCTGAAAATCTCATCGACAAAGATTGGAAGACTGATGGAGCATTCATCAACCCATATGGCATGATGAGGTACTCATAGTGTCCTGAGGTGGTACTGAATGCCATCTTCCACTCATCTCCCTCCCGGATACGCACCAGGTTGTAGGTGCTCCTGAGATCCAATTTCGTGAAGAAGCGCGCCCCGTGCAATGACTCTGTCATACAAGCTATCACAGGTAGTGGATAGCTGTACTTGACGGTGATCTGATTAAGACCACGGTAATCAATGCACGGGCGTAACCCACCATCCTTCTTCTTCACGAAAAAGAAACTTGAGGAAACAGGTGAAGTGGAAGGCCGAATGTATCCCTGTCTCAGAGATTCGGAGACATATGTTTCCATAGCCGCCTTCTCCTCCTGTGACAGAGGATACACGTGACTCCGGGGAAGTGCAGCGCCCACCTGGAGATTTATCACACAATCCCCCGGAAGATGGGGTGGTAATTTAGTCGCCCTCTTTTTACTGAAGGCGAGAGCCAAATCGGCATACTCGAAGGGAATGTGCATGGTGGAGACCTGGTTTGGACTCTCCACCGTAGTAGCCCCTAAGGAAACCCCTACACACCTCCCTGAGCACTGACTGGACCATCCTTTGAGAGCCCTCTGTTGCCATGAAATAGTGGGATCATGAGTGGTTAACCAGGGAAGTCCCAACACCACAGGATACGCAGGAGAATCAATCAGATAGAGACTAATCCTTTCCTCATGACCCCCCTGCGTCCTCATTAAGAGTGGAGTGGTGACCTCCCTGATTAGGCCTGACCCTAACGGGCGACAATCTAATGCATGTACAGGGATTGGCACATCAACACGTACAGTGGGAATCCCTAAACTAAGTGAATACTGACGATCAATAAAATTCCCAGCTGCGCCTGAATCTACTAGCGCCTTATGCTGGAAATGAGGAGAAAACTCTGGGAAAACAACCTCAATACACATATGAGCAACAGGGAGCTCTGGGTGAGTCGGGTGCTTACTCACCTGAGACGGTCGACCAGTGCTCTGCCTACTGCCTCGACTCCCTGGGGACCCTCCCCAGCACCGACCAGCAGTGTGTCCTCTGCGGCCACAGTTGGTACAGGGGATTTTTATTTAATTTTTTAATTTTTTTATTTAACCTTTATTTAACCAGGTAAGCCAGTTGAGAACAAGTTCTCATTTACAACTGCGACCTGGCCAAGATAAAGCAAAGCAGTGCGATAAAAACAACACAGAGTTACATATGGGGTAAAAAAACATAGTCAAAAAATACAACAGAAAATATATATACAGTGTGTGCAAATGTAGCAAGTTATGGAGGTAAGGCAATAAATAGGCTATAGTACAAAATAATTACAATTAGTATTAACACTGGAATGCTAGATGTGCAAGAGATTATGTGCAAATAGAGATACTGGGGTGCAAAAGAGCAAAATAAATAACAATATAGGGATGAGGTAGTTGGGTGGGCTAATTTCAGATGGGCTGTGTACAGGTGCAGTGATCGGTAAGGTGCTCTGACAACTAATGCTTAAAGTTAGTGAGGGAGATAAGAGTCTCCAGCTTCAGAGATTTTTGCAATTCGTTCCAGTCATTGGCAGCAGAGAACTGGAAGGAATGGCGGCCAAAGGAGGTGTTGGCTTTGGGAATGACCAGTGAGATATACCTGCTGGAGCGCAGACTACGAGTGGGTGCTGCTATGGTGACCAATGAGCTAAGATAAGGCGGGGATTTGCCTAGCAGTGATTTATAGATGGCCTGGAGCCAGTGGGTTTGACGACGAACATGTAGTGAGGACCAGCCAACAAGAGCGTACAGGTCACAGTGGTGGGTAGTGTATGGGGCTTTGGAGACAAAACGGATGGCACTATGATAGACTACATCCAATTTGCTGAGTAGAGTGTTGGAGGCTATTTTGTAAATGACATCGCCGAAGTCAAGGATCGGTAGGATAGTCAGTTTTACGAGGGCATGTTTGGCAGCATGAGTGAAGGAGGCTTTGTTGCGAAATAGGAAGCCGATTCTAGATTTAACTTTGGATTGGAGATTCTTAATGTGAGTCTGGAAGGAGAGTTTACAGTCTAACCAGACACCTAGGTATTTGTAGTTATCCACATACTCTAGGTCAGACCCGTCGAGAGTGGTGATTCTAGTCGGGTGGGCGGGTGCCAGCAGCGTTCGATTGAAGAGCATGCATTTAGTTTTACTAGTGTTTAAGAGCAGTTGGAGGCTACTGAAGGAGTGTTGTATGGCATTGAAGCTCGTTTGGAGGTTTGTTAACACAGTGTCCAATGAAGGGCCAGATGTATACAAAATGGTGTCGTATGCGTAGAGGTGGATCTGAGAGTCACCAGCAGCAAGAGCGACATCATTGATATACACGGAGAAAAGAGTCGGCCCAAGAATTGAACCCTGTGGCACCCCCATAGAGACTGCCATAGGTCCAGACAACAGGCCCTCCGATTTGACACACTGAACTCTATCTGAGAAGTAGTTGGTGAACCAGGCGAGGCAGTCATTTGAGAAACCAATGACTGGGATGGCCCCTCTCCTGGTCTCACTAAGCGCAGCATCCCCGAGCTCCATGGGGGTAGGGTCAGAGGTGCTGGGGGATGGAATGGACGGGCCCCGATCAGGACGTCCACGGGTTTCCAACAGGTTATCCAGCCTGATGGACATTTCCACCAGTTGGTCCAGGTTGAAGTTGGTATCCCTGCAGGCCAGTTCCCGACGAACGTCCTCCCTTAGGCTGCATCGATAGTGGTCGATCAGGGCCCTCTCATTCCATCCTGCGCTGGCTGCCAGAGTCCTGAACTCCAGCGCAAAATCCTGCGCACTCCTCCTCTCCTGTCTGAGGTGGAACAGACGTTCGCCCGCCGCTCTCCCCTCCGGTGGATGATCGAATACCGCCCGAAAGCGGCGGGTGAAATCCTCGTAGCGGACTGATGTAGCGTCTATACCTCCCCACTCGGCGTTGGCCCACTCAAGTGCCTTCCCCGACAGACAGGAGATGAGGGCGGACACGCTCTCGTATCTCGAGGGCGCCGGGTGAATGGTTGCCAGGTAGAGCTCTACCTGGAGAAGAAAACCCTGACACCCGGCTGGTGTACCGTCGTATGCCCTCGGGAGCGAGAGCCAAATCCCACTGGACCCAGGTGGCGAAGGGGTGGACAGTGGTGTGGGTGGTTGGAGGAGGTGTAGGAAAGCCACCTCTCTCCCATCGTTCCATAGTATTAACCACTCTCTCCATAGCGGTACCGAGAGCCTGGATCATGCTCTCCTGTCGTTGGACGCGTTCCTCCATCGATCCGGACAGACTGGCTGTACCTGCTGACTCCATACTGGTGCGTGTTTCTGTCACGAGTGTCACTGTAATGCGGTGGGTCGAAGTCAGGCGCAGGACACAGAACTCAATGAAAACGTACTTTACTAACAGGTAAAGAAACAAATACAAAGTACCTCCACACAGGGAGGAGCAAACCCGCTCACCAAACGACACACGAAACGAAATAACAAACACGCACAAAACACAATGGGAGCCACCGGGTTAAATAGAGAAGGAGTAATTACACGATGGGAAACAGGTGTGTGACAATCAGACAACAACAGGTAGAACATAGAAACATAGAACATAGATCGGCAGTAGCTAGTATTCCGGTGACGACGAACGCCGAAGCCTGCCCAAGCAAGGAGGAGGGGCAGCCTTGGCAGAATCCGTGACAGCATTACACATTTCATTCTCTATTATGTGCTGGATAGACAGATAGTGTGACAGTGAGTGATGGGCTGGGGTGGCAGAAGGGGGAGTGGTCCAGGGGCGGGAGGTGCAGGTGGACAAGGACACACAGCTGTCATGGGCAGGGGACCAGGTAGTTTCTCATTGTCATGCTGACAAAAGTATTTTTATGCCTGGGGCCCAACCAACAGGGAGAGGTGACTTCATTATTCAGACAGAAGAAGTGAGCAATCCCTGACAAATGAAGGGGGAAGGGTGCATCACACAGAATCTTGTAGGACCCATTGCCAAATACAGTCAGTCGCACTGCTGTGAGATTCTGTGAGACTTGGTTTGGGAACAGTGCGAACTGTTGGCCTATAAACTGTGTTCCGTTGTCCAATCGCATATTCGTAGGCAGCCCGTCACTGCAAACTAAGAATTATTCTACAGAAACATTGACAGCAATTATTGGAATGTGCAGTACCAGAAAGAGGATAGCGTGCCAGCACTGGAGCTAGTCAGCCACTGAGACAGAGAATTCTGTGGATTATTCATAAGCATAGTTTAATGGGAGGTGGGAAATAAACATAAACCCACTGTATGCTGTAGTAGATAAAATATACTTTGACGATATGTCAAAAAAATAAAAAATAAAAATAATAATAATAATAATAATAATAATAATAATAATAATAATATATATATTTGGTGTACCAATTGAGGCCTAAAAACATTGAATAATGATCCATCCATGATCTATTCTGTTGTTTTTATTTATCTTGACTTGTTAAGATATCATTACTAATTTAACGATATGTGACTAGTTACAGGAAACTAGGCATATGTCGCGCGTCACTACTTCACAGGAGAGGTATTTGGAGGTAATCATTTATTCTGGAACATGTGAAATTTCATGTGCCTTAATAACAAACGTGTATGCCATCTGTAAATACAAATCAAATTGTTAAATTACGAGCCTAATTGGTTTAGCCACAGAAAAAGACAGGAACCTTCCCACTAGCCATGATTGGCTGAGATAAAGGATGGGCTGGACATGCCGAGAGATGAGTTCGGATTGGTCTGCCATGTAGCACGCTTCTGTCTATAACAAAGGGTTGCTCAGTATGTGTAGGTAATCCTTTCTAATGCATCTTTTTTGGAAGATATCACAAATAACTGCAAAAGTGTTGCTCTCCACTTTCTGGAGGACAGAGTTTTGAAATCAGCAGAATGCCTGGTGGAAGCAGAGTATGATAGCTAAGGAGATGGAGAAAATTCTGGCGTTTGAAGGTAATATTCGGAGGGAGTCGAAAAGAGAATACACAGAAGGCTGTTGTAATCCGGAGACAGGTGTTTTATACATCTTCAAATTAAGGGCAACCATGGCATCCGTGACAGAGAGGGAGAAGCGTTCATCCATGTATACGGGTAAGAGAGTCTAGCTAGCTACATTTTCAGATATTATGCATTTCACATTTTTTCAGAAAGTCATTTTCATTGCAAGTTAAAGCGTACTGTTAGCTAGCTAAAGTTAGCTGGCTGGCTCGCTAGCTAACGTTACATGTATGATCTGTGTAGTAATATTATTCGTATCTCAGAGCCATTTGCATTGCTAGTTATGGCTTAATGTTAGCTAGCTAGTTAGCATTGAATCTAGTTGGTTAGCTACCTGCAGATTCATGCAGGGTAGTAACGTTATGAGTTGGGATTATGGATCATTGTCAAATTAGGATATAACGTTAGGCCAATGAGACATTCTCCGGTAGAATGCCCTGCTTTTATTTCGTCACACTCACAACCATAAGCTATTTTCTGTAATTAGCTCACCATTAACTTAATAATGATATTGTTGGGAGTTTATTTTCCTGTAATAATGTATATAAATTAGCTAAAGTTAAGATGTTGTCAGCTATATGATGTGGTCATTATTTGAAATGGCTAGCCAGCTAACTTAACGTTAGCTAGCTAACAAGCTAGAAAATAACCAAAACATTGTTTCGAAAGTTAGTTGCCTGGCTTGCTAGATTGACATATACTAAATTCATTTTTAAACTGATGGGTTTATTGGTGTTAAAATAGACCATTTATGCCATTTTGGACCACCAGGCTGCTGATGTAATGCATGTGAATCCTTAAAGAGATGGGTGGGGCTAAGGCATAAGAGGGTGTGAACGATGCTGAATGGGTGTAGACAAAGAAGAGCTCTCAGTATGTGAACCAAAACTTTCCAGGGCCATTTTCTCAAAGTTGGGGTAACAAGTTTATCAACTTTCAAAGCAGAATTACTGTCCCATTGTTCCTCAACTGTAGTGTATGATATACTATTTTCTAGCCCCTACTCTTTACTTTTATCCAATGTAAAAACACAATTTCAAATGTTGCTACATAAGACCGAATTGAGCCGGTCTGTCACATATTACCATGAAACGTCCTTTAAATGCCCAAGCGTTTACTTGCTTTAAACGCGGGGCTGCCCCAGTGTCTGTTGGAGACAGGTGCTTCTTGGGGACGGGTGTTTAATACAGTACACGGTATGGAGAGCCCAGCTTACCCTGCTATAAAATTCTAGCTCTACAAGTTGATGACAAATCACTGACAGCCCTGTTAGGCTACAAAGGGGCGAAGTGGACCGTGGTTAAGTTACTAGAATGTCTGTCGCATATCCAACATCAAACTAATTTTACCACTGTTCAAACATTTTCGCACTGGCTACACGGACAGACTTGCATCTCAACAGGGATCAATCATCCAGCGCGAGGTAGAGACAGATGATGAAAAAACATATGAACTCTCGATCGTAGAGAAGAGATGCTGTGGAATTCCACTGGAGCAGCGCATGCATAACCTATCGGTAATTACACTTTTTTGACCTGGCATTTAAGAGACCAGCGTTTATTTGCTTAAATGTGAAGTGATGACCAGCCATTAAAAGAAACCTGCATTTGTTGGAGGCTTGGCGTTTAATGGAAGTTTTACGATAATTCAGTTCCAGCAAAAAGAATGTGGAACACAGCCCTGTACAACATCATGTGCAATTCCTGACTATTTGTCGGAGGCAACTTCATGGTGAATTTAAATGGGTCATGTCTTAGCATATTAATGTCTAGATTATGAGCTCCCTGAGATTAAATATCATTTACTTGACCAATATTTAACATCTCAATCCGGGGAGGCCAAAATCATCCAAAAAAAAGGTACATAAATATAAAGTATTGATCATTATGAATTACAGAATCAAAAAGTAACAAACCCAGTATGCAAAGGAAAATAAACAAAAAGTAGTGAGCCTTCACCCCCAATCCCATTCCTCCAACCACCCATTATTCGGTCCCACTTTAAATGACGTTTGGGACCATAGTCACCAAGAAAACAATTGGTAACACACTACACCGTGAAGGACTGAAATCCTGCAGCGCCCGCAAGGTCCCCCTGCTCAAGAAAGCACACATACAGGGCCGTCTGAAGTTTGCCAATGAACATCTGAATGATTCAGAGGAGAACTGGGTGAAAGTGTTGTGGTCAGATGAGACCAAAAATCGAGCTCTTTGGCATCAACTCAACTCGCCGTGTTTGGAGGAGGAGGAATGCTGCCTATGACCCCAAGAACACCATCACACATGGAGGTGGAAACATTATGCTTTGGGGGTGTTTTTCTGCTAAGGGGACAGGACAACTTCACCGCATCAAAGGGACGATGGACGGGCCATGTACCGTCAAATCTTGGGTGAGAACCTCCTTCCCTCAACCAGGGCATTGAAAATGGGTCGTGGATGGGTATTCCAGCATGACAATGACCCAAAACACACGGCCAAGGCAACAAAGGAGTGGCTCAGGAAGAAGCACATTAAGGTCCTGGAGTGGCCTAGCCAGTCTCCAGACCTTAATCCCATAGAAAATCTGTGGAGGGAGCTGAAGGTTCGAGTTGACAAACATCAGCCTCGAAACCTTAATGACTTGGAGAAGATCTGCAAAGAGGAGTGGGACAAAATCCCTCCCGAGATGTGTGCAAACCTGGTGGCCAACTACAAGAAACGTCTGACCTCTGTGATTGCCAATAAGGGTTTTGCCACCAAGTACTAAGTCATGTTTTGCAGAGGGATCAAATACTTATTTCCTTCATTAAAATGCAAATCAATTATAACATTTGTCATGTGTTTCTGGATTTTTTTGTTGTTATTCTGTCTCTCACTGTTCAAATAAACCTACCATTAAAATTATAGACTGATCATGTCTTTGTCAGTCGGCAAACGTACAAAATCAGCAGGGGATCAAATACTTTTTTCCCCTCACTGTATATAGTGTCATTTCATGAGGCTCTGAATAAGAGTGTTGCTGGCCTTTTACTCCACCAATTCCATTGGCGGCCAAATCACATCACATGTGCGCTTACTGCACTACAGAAAACCCACTAACCAAACAATGCAGGGTATACTCACTGAATTAAATGGGCAGCTACACTCAAAAATCTAAGTTTCTTTGATTTTTCCCAGACCTCAAAAGGTCATCCCCTGATGTGGTTTAAGCATTGTTGTGAACACAGAAAATCAAATTGTTGTTTTTATATTTAAAAAGTGTGGGGGGGGGGGAAATGTTATGTTTTTGTGGAAATCCAACACCTGGAAAAACAAAAACAAAAAAATACAATCTGGGAAAAAAACTGATTTTAAAAAGGCCCTACCAACGTTTTTTAATGTGCATGACTGTGCTTTACAGTGTGTGTCATCCTGCAGCACAGCATTTTGGGGGAAGTTGAGGTCATGTCCAATATTGACTATGCACCCAAGAGGGAAAGAGGTTGGGCCATCCTGAAATATAATATAACATTTAGCAGACACTTTTATCCAAAGAAACTTAGTCATGCATGAATACATTTTTACGTATGGGTGGTCCCGGGAATCAAACCTAATATCCTGGCATTGCAATCCTCTACCAAGTTGCATGATAGGGTTATAAATGCTTTATGAAGCCTCAATTTAATATGATTTAATAAGGCCTTTATTAAGTGGTGCTTATGACATAGTGGGTTATGTCACACAGTTATGCCACATTTATTAACCCTTTATAAAGCATGACATATGGTTATTATGGTCCTCTGTAGCTCAGCTGGTAGAGCACGGCGCTTGTAACGCCAAGGTAGTGGGTTCGATCCCCGGGACCACCCATACACAAAAATGTATGCACGCATGACTAAGTCGCCTTGGATAAAAAGCGTCTGCTAAATGGCTTATTATATTATTATAGATGATTTGTAGCACATTGATGTAGAGTTTATGAAGGCTTTATGAAGCCTTTATAAGCTGCACGTCATTTAAAGCCATTATTCTTTACAGATTCAAATGTATTTGTCCAGGCCTCAATTGTTCCTTGACTAGCACCATTCATTCTCGCTGTCGATAATTCTAATGTTATAACTTCTAATAGTAAATGTATCCACTGGTGAATTGGGAGAGAGTGAGGTGACTCATCTAAGAGCAAACATATTTTTTTGCAGCAATAATCGTTTCTGATTAATTGAGAGATTCAAGGAGCTATCATCATTAAATAACTTAGTAGATGCAAAGCATTTAATATTTACATTCATGCACTTCGAAAATAATTGTGCAACTTTGTCCCAGAAGCATTTAACTGCAGGGCACTGCCACATTATATGAAGGAATGTGCCTACCTGATTTAGGGGACACAGTGAACAGTTGGGATTTGGAGCCAATTTCATCGTCAAACGTTTGAGCATTTTGAAATAAATGTAATCCTACCCCGAAATTCGTAATGACTTAAAATCTACATAGTTACAGTATATATATATATCACCTTTTTGTTATCCTTTTACAAATCAATAGAATAAAATGTTCTTAAACTTCTCCACAATGATACTGTATAATACAGTCAGCAGCCATCAGTTAGAGAGGTATTTGGCTGTAAGCTACTACAGCTACATCCTCAACAACAACCAAACTTTGCTAACATTCAGGGAACTGACATCACATTGTTAGCTCGAAAGAAGAAAATAGACGTGTCAGATATGGATGGATGGTAGGCAGTAAATAATGGAGACATAACTTGAGGAACCATCTATTTTTATTTCTTTGTGTCGGTTTTATTTCTCGATGCTTTCACTATGCACGATTTCATCATCAACAGTAATTTATGTAGGTATAACGTCAATGCAATGCAGTGCAATAGAGATCTCATCTGAGTGAGTTGTACTGTACATTAACTATGGGTTGATGTGCTGAGAGAGTGAATGGGGCTTGTACGTGCCTGAACAGCTTGTGGATCCTGTAATGAGATCTCCAGAGATGACAAGAGTAGCTCCAAGACACAATTAGACCTAGCGTAGGTCTACCTCCAAGTTAGAGTAGTACAGAATAGTACAGAGGTGCGATGTGTGTCCTTCCAGTGTGTGTGTGTGCACGCTAATGGGTGAATGCTTGTGTACCATTGACAGTAAAAAAATGGTGTGAACAGTATGTGTGCCATTGGAAGGCGATGAAGAATAAAGCGTTATTATTACAGATGCTATCTTGAAATCTTTATTGTTACAGTGGGGAAAAAAAGTATTTAGTCAGCCACCAATTGTGCAAGTTCTCCCACTTAAAAAGATGAGAGAGGCCTGTAATTTTCATCATAGGTACACGTCAACTATGACAGACAAAATTAGAAAAAAAAATCCAGAAAATCACATTGTAGGATTTTTAATGAATTTATTTGCAAATTATGGTGGAAAATAAGTATTTGGTTAATAACAAAAGTTTCTCAATACTTTGTCATATACCCTTTGTTGGCAATGACACAGGTCAAACGTTTTCTGTAAGTCTTCACAAGGTTTTCACACACTGTTGCTGGTATTTTGGCCCATTCCTCCATGCAGATCTCCTCTAGAGCAGTGATGTTTTGGGGCTGTCGCTGGGCAACACGGACTTTCAACTCCCTCCAAAGATTTTCTATGGGGTTGAGATCTGGAGACTGGCTAGGCCACTCCAGGACCTTGAAATGCTTCTACGAAGCCACTCCTTCGTTGCCCGGGCGGTATGTTTGGGATCATTGTCATGCTGAAAGACCCAGCCACGTTTCATCTTCAATGCCCTTGCTGATGGAAGGAGGATTTCACTCAAAATCTCACAGTACATGGCCCCATTCATTCTTTCCTTTACACGGATCAGTCGTCCTGGTCCCTTTGCAGAAAAACAGCCCCAAAGCATGATGTTTCCACCCCCATGCTTCACAGTAGGTATGGTGTTCTTTGGATGCAACTCATCATTCTTTGTCCTCCAAACACGACAAGTTGAGTTTTTACCAAAAAAATTATATTTTGGTTTCATCTAACCATATAACATTCTCCCCAATCCTCTTCTGGATCATCCAAATGCACTCTAGCGAACTTCAGACGGGCCTGGGTATGTACTGGCTTAAGCAGGGGGACACGTCTTGCACTGCAGGATTTGAGTCCCTGGCGGCGTAGTGTGTTACTGATGGTAGGCTTTGTTACTTTGGTCCCAGCTCTCTGCAGGTCATTCACTAGGTCCCCCCGTGTGGTTCTGGGATTTTTGCTCACCGTTCTTGTGATCATTTTGACCCCACGGGGTGAGATCTTGCGTGGAGCCCCAGATCGAGGGAGATTATCAGTGGTCTTGTATGTCTTCCATTTCCTAATAATTGCTCCCACAGTTGATTTCTTCAAACCAATCTGCTTACCTATTGCAGATTCAGTCTTCCCAGCCTTGTGCAGGTCTACAATTTTGTTTCTGGTGTCCTTTGACAGCTCTTTGGTCTTGGCCATAGTGGAGTTTGGAGTGTGACTGTTTGAGGTTGTGGACAGGTGTCTTTTATACTGATAACAAGTTCAAACAGGTGCCATTAATACAGGTAACGAGTGGAGGACAGAGGAGCCTCTTAAAGAAGAAGTTACAGGTCTGTGAGAGCCAGAAATCTTGCTTGTTTGTAGGTGACCAAATACTTATTTTCCACCATAATTTGCAAATCAATTCATTAAAAATCCTACAATGTGATTTTCTGGATTTTTCTTTCTCAATTTGTCTGTCATAGTTGACGTGTACATATGATGAAAATTACAGGCCTCTCTCATCTTTTTAAGTGGGAGAACTTGCACAATTGGTGGCTGACTAAATACTTTTTTTCCCCACTGTATCTAACTCAGCTGGTTAAGATAGAGAGTTGTCCTATAGAACAAAAATATTAGATGCTTAGTGTAACAGTACACTATAAGTATGCCTCTAAGTTAGACAAATAGACATGGAAAATGTTACCTACGGTTTTTAACTGTATCCTCTCAATTGCAGGCTACATTGAGCAACACAAACAATTTGCATATTTATAGTCTTTAAACCCTTTCCTGTGGCTTTCTAATGCCCTCTCCTGGCTCCTTCTCAGGACATACAGTATGTGTAAAGAGTTTGACATGTTTTTACTGACATTGTATGCAGAGGCATCTGACCTCCACATAGCTTAGATAGAAGAGAAATGAATTTAATAAACAATACATTTACAGCACGGTAGTTCCTGTACTTATGAATATACAGCCAGAGTGTACATTATGAGCTACTCTTATATCCAGTACTGCGCTGAACTTATCAACAAGGCTGTCAGTCAGAGCTACTTCAAACATAAAGGGATAACTACACTAACTATAAGAACAATCCCAACAGCACGCATATGTCTATATCTGGCTCCCAGCATGAGTGCTGTGACAACAGAGCAGGAGACAAGAAAACATTTCAGCTCATTACACTCAGCTATGGGTCAATATGTGTTCCTGTTCAGTAAAATCTATATAGAGACATAGGGGCACAGCAGGAATATATCATGAGATGTAATTAAGATTGTGGCGATGAGAAGGGTACTCGTCTTGCAGGTTCCTACTCGACTTTGCTTTTTTTAAATGGACATTTCTTAGTTAATTATTACTTTGTTTGCGCAATAATTTCCCTATGACCGACAAACACTTCTGGATCATGAATCGGAATCTATTTATTATATATATATATATTTTTTTATTATACATTTAGCAGACGCTCTTATCCAGAGCGACTTACAGGAGCAATTAGGGTTAAGTGCCTTGCTTAAGGGCACATCGACAGATTTTTCACCTAGTCGGCTCGGGGATTAGAACCAGCGACCTTTCGGTTACTGGCACAATGCTCTTACCCACTAAGCTACCTGCCGCCCAATCTACACACCTATCTTGTCACACCCTGATCTGTTTCACCTGTCTTGTGCTTGTCTCCACCCCCCACAAGGTGTCTCCCATTTTTTCCCATTATCCCGTGTATTTATACCTGCGTTTTCTGTTTGTCTGTTGCCAGTTCGTCTTGTTTTACCAGCGTGTTTTTCCCATTTTCCAGCATCTCTAGTTTCTGTTTTCTAGTCCTCCAGGTTCTGACCATTCTGCCTGCCCTGACCCTGATCCTGCCTGCCGTTCTGTCCCTGATTGACACGGCCTTGGATTACTGACCTCTGCCTGCCCTTGACCTGCCGTTTGCCAGCCCCCTGTGTTGTAATTAACATCTGAGATTCGAACTGTCTGCCTCCTGTGTCTGCATCTGGGTCTTATCCTGAGTCGTGTTATATCTCTCAGCCTCCCAGATCTGGAATACTACATTCGCTCTTTTGTTCCCCGCACAGCGGGCTTACCTGTTGCTGCTGACCAAGATGACCGAATGCAACGCCGGTGATGAAGAAGAGGAAGGAAAGGGGACTCCAAGCTAGGCTGAAAAGATGGGCTACATGGCCTCCACTTCCTAGTATCATGATGGCTAATGTCCAATCGCTGGAAAAAAACGTTGAACTCAGTAAGGCTTCAATCGCAGAGGAACATCAGGGAATGCTGTGTCTTTGTTTACAGAGACATGGCTTACGGACAATACACTCGACTCTGCTATTCAACCAGACAGATTTTCCGTATGGATTGTTAGCCAGCAAGAATCCTCTCATCCAGAAGCAGTGTTTATTGTCGCCGGTAATTTTAACCAAGCACATTTAAGACACATCTTTCCAAAATATCAACAACATGTATCCTGCCTCACAATAAATAAATAAGAGTTGGACCATGTATATACAAACATCTGTGACAAACATCAGATCACGTCTCTCTGTTCTTACTCCCCCCTACAAGCAGAAACTCAAGAGGGAGCCACCAACACAGAGAATAGTGGAGGCAGACTCAATGCTGCAGGACTGTTTTGAGATACTGATTGGAATATGTTCAAAGATTAATCCACCCAGGACTCATCCATCAACAATGAGGAATATACGTAGTCAGTCAAAGGCTTCATTAGGAAATGTGTTGATGTTGTACCCACAATAACAATCCGGACATACCCCAACCAAACACCCTGGATGAACGGAGATATCCGTACCATGCTGAGAACCCGTATTGCAGCATTCCATGTCAGCAGAATGAACCCCGATTACTCGGTGGCACACAACGCGTACAAGGCAAGCAGGTACAACCTCAGCAAATCCATTAGGGATGCAAAAAGACAATACAGACGCAAACTTTAATTGATGTTCAACAACTCAGACTCTAGACACGTGGCAAGGACTACAAAGGCAAATTCAGCTGTGTGGTGCCCACCGAAGCCTCCCTCCCAGATGAGCTTAACAAATGTTATGCTTGCTTTGATGCAGAAAATACTGAGCCATCCAGGAAGACTTTTGCTGCTCCGGACGATCAGGTGCTTTCAATCTCCGAGGCTCCCTCCAAGCTCAACACCAAACTCAGAGCCCTGGGTCTGGACACTCCCTCATCAAATCAAATATTATTTGTCACATACACGTGTTTAGCAGATGTTATTGCGGGTGTAGCGAAATGCTTGTGCTTCTAGCTCTGAAAGTGCAGTAATATCTAACAATTTCACAACATATACCCAATACACACAAATCTAGTAAGGAATGTAATTTAAGAATATATACATATATTGACAAGCAATGACAGCGCGACATGGACTAAGATACAGTATAATATTATAGAATACAGTATATACATATGAGATGAATAGTGCAAGATATGTAAACATTATTAAAGTGACTAGTGTTCCAATTGATTTCAGTGGCCAGTGATTTCAATAGGCAGCAGCAGCCTCTAATGTGCTAGTGATGGCTATTTAACAGTCTGATGGCCTTGAGATAGAAGCTGTTTTTCCATTCTCTCGGTCCCAGCTTTGATGCACCTGTACTGACCTCGCCTTCTGGATGATAGCGGGGTGAACAGGCAGTGGCTCGGGTGATGTCCTTGATGATCTTTTTGGCCTTCCTGTGACATTGGGTGCTGTAGGGGTCTTGGAGGGCGGGTAGTTTGCCCCCGGTAACACGTTCGGCAGACCACACAACCCTCTGGGAGAGCCCTGCGGTTGCGGGCAGTGCAGTTGCCATACCAGGCAGTGATACAGTCGGACAGGATGCTCTCAATTGTGCATCTGTAAAAGTTTGTGAGGGTTTTAGGTACCAAGCCACATTTCTTCAGCCTCCTGAGGTCTTGGTGACTCCCGGATGTCCGGACCACTGGTGATCATGAGCGAGGGATAAAACATTTTGTCGAAAGGCTGTAGGAATTACTATTTGATAAACAGCATTCCAATCTCCGCCAGCTACAACATGGGATGTCCATTTACGCATGAGGAGATTACCATCAATTAAGTATGCAATGTTTTAGCTCCGCCACTGAGACAACACTAGAAAAACATTTAGCCAGGCTAATATCAACATTTTGGTTAGCAATCAGCTGCTCACGAGTGACTGGTAACTGTATTGCATCAGCAACAAGTTCCACATACTGCTGTTGGTCAGACCACACCAGCTTACAAGAGGTAGCACACAAGCTATCCTCTGGGTCACACACTCTGAACAGAATAGTGTTCGACAAATCTATCACGTCACCCATTTGTCGTGCTTGAGCACGTGTGACAGCACAAGCGGGGAACACATGTGGATAACTCTGTCCCAGCTCCTCGGAAAGAGAATGGTCACTTTTATCTAATACCTCCAATACGGGTATCACCTTTCCTCCGGCAATATCGTTGTCATTATAAATGTCACCTTTTACTGGCAACATAGGACGTACTCCAACGCTGAACAATCCACTGACTAACTCAGAGTACGTTCACAAAGCGCAATGGCACTGGGACGAATCCCATTTCAATTCCCTGGACTAACACGCCATAACCACAATATGTATTATCGGACAAGGGCAACACATTAGATAGTATAAATGACTGCGCCGCACCAGTATCTCTAAGGATTCTAACCGGACGCTGAGGCGCTTCGTCATCTGATATGGAAACAAACCCCTCAAAAATGAACGGTCCATTACTGCGATCTGGGACTTTCAAACCACATTTACTAGGGCTAAGTTGGCAACTCCGCAGCCCTACTCTCCGTAAGAGCCGAAAACACGTTATTGTGCGTCAACACAAACTCGTCTGCCAATATAGACCCAAGAGACAGAGTCCAACATCTGTCAAATGTAATACTTCCCCCCCAAAAAACAAATCCTCCTCCAAATATGGTATTTTACAGTTAATACCGTCAATTCCGCAGTGAGGATACTTCGTTCGTTTAGGTAAACTACAATGTGTTTGGGTAAGCAATTTTTTAACTCTTCTAACAAGATTAACTCCCGGAGAGAGTTAAAATCAATTTCCTTACTAGCAGTGTGCCATTTGTCAAACAGATTTCCCTTGTCTCTAGAAAACTCCACATAAGTCTGAGTAGAATACTTTTTATGAGACCTAAATCTCTGTCGATATGACAAAACCTCTTGGGCTTTACCTATTAATTTACACTGAAGTAATAGGCACCATACTTCTTCAGGCCATTTCAATGCTACCGGTATACGCTCAAAAACGCTGAAATAGGAGTCAACCTCTGACTCCCTAAACACAGGTGATCTGTCTACTAATATCAAAAGTAGCAGACGACACCGCTGGTGAGGATGGCTCACTAGCAGGCATAGCATGAGCAGAGATTAACCTCGTTGTCTCTGCCTCCAGTTCCAGCTTACGCAACTCCTGGTCCAGTTCCAGTTTACACATCTCCAGTTCTTGATCAAGTCTACGCGTCTCTGGTCTACCTCGAGTTTACGCATCTCCAACTTTTCTCGCTTGATTTGTGCCCTCTTCCGCCGCCATTTGGAGCCGTGTCGAGCGGACATCCATCCTGGCATCACTGTCTGACAGTGGGGAGAGTGGGTCAAAACGGGGCAATGTGGCTGGAGCCTTAGCCTCGCCCTCAGACACCGACAAGCTTACCAGAGCAGCATCCACATCCACTACAGGAGCAGCAGGCTCAGGCGGCGGTAACTCAAGCACTCGTTCGTTCAATAATACCTCTAAAACCACTTTCCTAACTTCCGCTGTCACTAAACCCCTCGGTATGGGTACAGAAAAGTAGTCAGCCAAAGCCTGTAGATCCACTCTACGGCAATTATCCAAAACCTCCCACGTAGGGGTATCCAAAAAGGCATCCAAATCAAAAGTAACCATCTTAAGCTAGCGACACGAGCCGATGAATACTGAACACTAAACCAGCCAATCACAGCTGCTAAGTTCAACACTGAACCAGACACTAAACCAATTTGCATGAGTGGCATGGGTATCAATGAGGTATCCCGGACGAACCCCCACGTAATATTACGAACCCTGTGGCTTTAAAAGTCTAGGGTGGATGGTAGAGAGACCGTAACATAACTCATGCGAATTAGAATAGTGAAAAGGAACAGTGAGAACAAAATACACTGACAACCAATCCTACCGTCAAACACAAAATATTTATTTTAAACACACAGTAAATGGTTTAGGGAAAGGGGCTGAGCTGGACCCAATTAATTTAATAATAAATTCAAAAACCCCTGAACTGATCCTGCCTGCCTTAAGAACCGCTTAGCTTGCTACTAACTATACAAAAATACAGTGGGTGGTCCGCTCAGGTCTAACTAGTGTTTTTAGACAGCTTTCCTATGGGTAGTGTATGCCCAGGGGCGACTTGCTAAAAATCCCCTTTTCCCAGGCACAAACATGGGTAAGATAGGGACTAAACAGCAAACGAGTGACTAGACAATAGCAAACAAGACACCACAGTAATACATACTCACATGGAACAGGACAAAGTGAGATGTATGGGCTATGACGATGTGCTGTATGAAGGAATGAAGGTAGTCGGTCTATCAAAAAGGTCTGTGACAAGAAGTTTGTGTCTGTGTTGGCTAATGTGTGAGAAAGCAACAGAAAAAAAAAGAAGGAGGAAAAAAAAGAGTATTGGTGAGAAACACAACTGACTGGGTTTTTTAAACTAGGGGATGTGTGATGTGATTGGGTAATGAAAACCAGAAACAGGTGGTGCAATCAGGAGGAGTGTCCACTGATTGGTCCACCTCAGCAATCAGCAGATGAACTGATGACTGATAGGTGGGACACACCAACGACCACCAATCAGGAACACAAGGGACACCTGTGATTAGGGCAGAAGGAGATGAAAAACACAAATACACATACAGGATGCCTGTATCTATGACAATGGATACATTAATATGGTTGTTGGTCCCCCGTTGCTGCTATAAATGCCTCCACTCTTCTAGGAAGGCTTTCCACTAAATGCTTCCACTCAGCCACGAGCATTAGTGAGGTTGGGCACTGATGTTGGGCGATTAGGCCTGGCTTGCAGACGGCGTTCCAATTTATCCCAAAGGTGTTCGATAGGGTGGAGGCAGGGCTCTTTGCAGGCCAGTCAAGTTCTTCCACACCGATCTCGACAAAACATTTCTGTATGGACCTCGCTTTGTGCACGGGATAATTTTTCATGCTGAAGCAGGAAAGGGCCTTCCCCAAACTGTTGCCACAAAGTTGGAAGAACAGAATCGTCTAGAATGTCATTATATGCTGTAGCATTAAGATTTCCCTTCACTGGAACTAAAGGGCCTAGCCCGAACCATGAAAAACAGCCCCAGACCATTATTCCTCCTCCACCAAACTTTACAGTTGGCTCTATGCATTCGGCCATCGGACTGCCAGATGGTGAAGCGTGATTCATCACTCCAGAGAACACGTTTCCACTGCTCCAGAGTCCAATGGCGGCGAGCTGACGTTGCTTCCAGAGGCAGTTTGGGACCACCGAACGCTTCAGCACTCCCGTTCTGTGAGCTTGAGTGCCCTACCACTTCGTGGCTGAGCCGTTATTGCTCCTAGATGTATCCACTTCACAATAACAGCACTTACAGTTGATCGGAGGAGCTCTAGCAGGGCAGAAATTTTACGGACTGACTTGTTGGAAAGGTGGCATCCTATGACGGTACCACGTTGAAAGTAACTGAGCTCTTCAGGAAGGCCATTCTACTGCCAATGTCTATGGAGATTGCAAGGCTGTGTGCTCAATTTTATATACCTGTCAGCAACGGGTGTGGCTGAAATAGCCAAATCCACTAATTTGAAGGGTAATCCACATACTTTTGTATATATAGTGTATAAGCCATCAGACTGCTGAACAATTGAACTGGACTGACCACCTGCTCTGATTCTCTGCACCTTAGTCTAAAGTACGTCACGCTGCTTGCTTAGCGAGTACCACTTCCTCCCGATTCGGCCCATACCTGGCGCGAATTCGGGACCTCTTCCTTGCTAGCACACGTGACCACCCTCCTGAAGCGTCTTACCAGTCGGCGCCACGCGAAAACCTAGCTATTCACTGGCGCAAGTGGGGACACTTCAGGATGAGGAATACGTTTCACACATCCCCATGTGCTACATTCACCCCTCAAACTTACTCAACAGCTACCCCAGCGTTGAGCTGAGCTCAAATGTAGATCCAAGGTCACTAGGCACCACTGTAAATGACGTCACGCTGCTTGCTTAGCAAGTACCGCCTCCTCCTGTTTGGGCTCACACCGTGGCTCGAACCCAGGACCTCTGCCTTCCTAGCACACGTGACCGCCCTCCTGAAGCGCCTTACCAGTCAGTGCCATGCAGAAAGCTACCTATTCGCTGGGACACTTCAGGCTGAGGAATAAGTTTCACACATCCCCATGTGCTACATTAGCACACATACACTCACTCATACACACACACACACACACACACATACACACACACACACACACACACACACACACACACACACACACACACACACACACACACACAAACACACATGAACACACACACACACAATCACACACACACACATATACACTGAGTATACCAAACTTTAGGAACACCTACCTAATATAGAGTTGCACCACCTCCTTTTGCCCTCAGAACAGCCTCAATTCATTGGGGCATGGACTCTACAATGTGTTGAAAGCGTTCCACAGGGATGCTGGCCCATGTTGTCTCCAATGCTTCCCACAGTTGTGTCAAGTTGGCTGGATGTCCTTTGGGTGGTGGACTATTCTTGATACACACGGGAAACTGTTGAGCTTGTTGAGCTCTGTTGAGTTCTTGACATACTCAAACCGGTGCGCCTGGCACCAACTACTATACCCTGTTCAAAGGCACTTAAATATTTTGTCTTTCCCATTCACCCTCTGAATGGCCCACATACACAATCCATGCCTCAATTGTCTCAAGGCTTAAAAATCCTTCTTTAACCTGTCTCCTCCCCTTCATCTACACTGATTGAAGTGGATTTAACAAGTGACTAAATAAGGGATCATACGTAGCTTTCACCTGGATTCACCTGGTCAGTCTATTTCATGGAAAAACAGGTTCTTTAATGTTTTGTATACTCAGTGTACATTCATGCTACACACACATCACAACTGCTGCAACCAGACTTGTATTATGATTGCTAAATACAGCACAATTTAAAGACTTGCTCCCTAATCCCCCTTCCCCAAAACACGTGTAAATATTGGACTATAAATTGTTCCTTCCTGTGTTATACTTATGCTAAATTCTTTATTCTATTCTACTGAGCCATTTACTTTATGTTCGTATTCTTATCTTTTATTATTTCTTATTGTTGTTGCATTGTGGAGAAGGAACCTGCAAGTAAGCATTTCGTTGGACGGTGTATACCATGTGTATCCCGCTCATACGACTAATACATCTTGAAACTTGATGAAGCAGGCTCATTGAGAGATCATTTAGGATAGACAAGGTAGATTCAGAGTGGATTTGTGTTATGTTGTGTGGTGTGGCAGTGAAGTAAAAATAAATACAATTTATGTAGAGTATCAGGTATAGAGGGCACAGCCAGCACAATAATAATATCATTGTGAAGCAGGTTCATCAGATCATTGTATTTCTATAGACTCAGAGTGGATTCATTGGTGTGGTGTAGTGTGGCAGGAAACAGCTTGCTGACTCTGAGCGTTATATAGGCAGCAGAATGTTGTCCGACTGGAGTGTTCTCTTATGCAAATATATCCCGTCAAGGTCACCCGAGTGTACTCTGTGCTCATTTTGCATCATGAAAAGTGACAGTTTTAATGGTTCCGCTTCCAGAATGCCAAAAAAACTATGTAATGACCGGAGAGAGAAATAATAATAATAATAATAATAATAATAATAATAATAATAATAATAATACATTATTTATTACATTTGTAAAGTGCTTTTCATTATACAGAATAATCTCAAAGTGCATAAAATTAAAAATAAATAAAAAACAACTAGACAGGGCAACTGACACAAAGAACCCAGCTAACGCTATAAGGGACAAGGACACCAAGGAGCACAGCTATCAACAGAAAGCCTTCCTAAAGAGAAAGGTCTTTAGGCCCATTTTAAAGGAGCCCAGAGTCTGTGGTGCCTTCAGGTGGTCAAGGAGGGCATTCCAGAGGCTGGGGGGGTGGTCAAGCTGAAAGCCTGATCCCCCAAGGAGCAGAGCTTGGTCCTGGGGCCGTGGAGGAGAATGCATTACCCATATCAAAGCAGGGAGTGCATGTGAGGTCACTCTCCAAAAGAGGGCTTTTCTAACCCTCTGAACTCTTTCTGAGGCTTTATAAACCAAAGGAAGATTATACTGTGAAATTAAAACTGTGCTGTACCACCTCTGGGTATTGGTTCATTTTGACTGCATACGTAGCTTCTTTTATATGTGACCATGTATACTGCAGCTGGTACATTTCCCCTGAATCATTTGGGTTCTTAAAATATATCACATCTACCATTAGATTAAAATATGTGTGGCTGAGAAATGATGCAGACCTTAATTATTTGTTATCTGGCTATGATTGAAAGGGGGTTCATAGCCTTCCCAGTAAATGTGAAATACATGTAATGCAGACAGACTGTCACAGGAGCCCTGCATCTAATCGTATTTGATATTTCAAAGAGGCTGCTTTCAGGAATACCTAATGGGGGTATAGACACATAATGTACTGGAGCGATGTATCAAAGATAGAACAATGAGCCAGATGTTTCACCGGATGTATAAATCTGAATCATCCGGTTGGCATGTCCACTCACCACCAAATATGGTGATGAAGAGGAAGCCCAGTGGCCGGCAGTGGGAGATGATGGCGCAAGATGGATTTTGGCCGACATTCTGATAATTTTCTAATCTATGAAACATTTGGTCTCAACACAGTTTTCTATTACGAACAGAGTGGACTAAGTTTTGACTTTACCCTTTGCCAAAGTTTCAAAAAAATTGCATTGTTTAGGAGTGCAAGTGTGAATTGAGTTACTGCACACAAGCCCTTCAAAGTAGGCGTTCCGTATTAGAAAATGCAAATACATGCTAGAACGCGCCAATAGGACCTTGCTAGCTCATGCTTGGCTCTGCCCACCCACTTGCTTGTTCCGCCCACTATGATTAATTTGCTACCATTGGAAACGACACGCTGTGGTCTATCTTGGATCTTTGGATGTATTCTACAATGGTGATTGTATGAGGAGAGTAGCCTATACAATCCATTTAACAAACCAGTATAGAAAGAGGAAAATTGCTACATCTCTGTTCTCCACAGAACTCAAGGACTACAGGAAACAATTACTAAACACATTGCTAAAGCACAAAGGTCCAATTATTGAGAGTAAATTACAGGTTGTGACCTCTGAAATGCCGTCTGCAATAGTTTTGCTGCATTCAATGTCGACACTTACAGATAAGCAGCATTAGTGCTATAGTAACTATTTCATGCTGTGGTATTATTGGATAACAATTTCCTAAATGGCTAAAATGTCAATGTTATCAATCAATCCCTAAACATAGAATATGTAACTCTGAGCAATTATCAGTATGCCTTCTACAAAGGAATATAAACACAAACTTTCCACAGGAACCGGTAAAGAAAGCCTTGTCATATTCATACCATTTGTTTGCAGTCATTAATTCTAGTCAACATGATCAATAGGTTGGATGGACATAAGGAACTGTATAATACATTGCCAAATGATGCCATCTGTTTCAGGCAGATCTTCAGCGTGAACTACTGTAGAAGGCAGGTCAACTGGCAATGGCACAAGGATGGAGCCATCTAATTGAATTGTCAAATACAACCCCTGCACTGCACTGCCTGTCCATTGGCTCTCCTCCAAGTCTCTAATAACACAGCTGAATTAAATCAATTTCCATTAGCATTGATGTGGTAATGTGACGTTCATACTTTTATGTGTGCAGTGGAGTGGAATCAAGTACTGCAGTGGAGTGGACACAGTTGACCAGGTGATCTGTGCTGATCTGTTCAATGTCACTGGACATTAGCGCTATATGTGTGTCCATGCATGACTGTCTTTTTATTTCCATCAATGGGAGTTACATTTGCTGTTTGAAGTTTCTCTAACAATGCTCATTACAGTAGTTACAGGACTTTGGCTCAAAACGCTCTTCAACTCAATAGTCTCAGCCAAACGTCTCTTGATTTCTCCTGAAGGTCACTGAAGAGTCCTGCTGAAAATACAATATGCCTCTGCAGACCATCTGATAAAGTACTAGCAATTACCTTTGATGGAGGCTGGACCTTTCAGTGTTCACTTGAAACCAAAAGTAGTGACTTTAAAAACAAAAATAAGTGACTTTCCGAACACAACAAAAAGTGGTATCAGTTCATTTGAAGGGTACCAACATGAGGACTTCATAACACATTTATAACCAGTAGGTAAGCATTTCATAGCTGCTAATGTCAACTGCAAGTTGATGTCCACCTGATCCACAGTAAAGAATATTGTTTATTGATTGTTTTCAATAAACAAACAGAACTGCAGACCCCCTGCTCCGTCAGACCACAATGTACAGATAGCATTAAGTGCTTAAATTCCCATTAAGATTATGCCTCGCTGTTGGAGCACACTCTCTCATTAGCATTTTAATGTTATTAGCACTCTTACCTCAATTAAGACTTCCATTAGCTTTGGTGCTCTTCTTTCTAAAACTCTTAGGTTCTGTTCCAATTTCCATACAAGTCAGAGTCATATACAGAGTTTGGAAAACCCACTTTTCACAATAATAAAGGATGCCAAAATAGCACCGGTAGTTAATATGTAACATTTAATATGTTCTCAAAATAAAATGTTAAAGCAGGTGACTATGGTAGTTTCATGAAGGTAGTTTGTTAAATTATTACAAATATGATTGTAAAGGGATAGATACAGAGACCAGAACAGACAAGGCCCCGCATCTTCAAAGAAAATGTCAATCCATTCCAGGACACTCTAAGCCTTGTTTAAATGCCAATCAGAGATCAGACTGAGACAAAGTGAACATTAAAGATTAGGGGTCCAGTCTCAACAGATGTGGCTCATATTAGGATGAGAAGAGAGCAGACTTTAATTTGTATAAAATAAAATAAAAACTGGAAGTATTTCTTGTTTTGTCAGAACATTTCTGCATAACTATTGTTGGAATGTGGAAGTGTTTCTTGTTTTGTCAGATAATAATAATAATAATGGAACACTAGTCACTTTAATAATGTTTACATACTGCTTTACTCATCTCATATGTATATACTGTATTCTATTCTACTGTATTTTAGTCAATGCCACTCCGACATTGCTCATTCTAATATTTATATATTTCTTAATTCCATTATTTTACTTTTAGATTTGTGTATTGTTGTGAATTGTTAGATACGACTGCACTGTTGGAGCTAGGAACACAAGCATTTCGCTACACCCGCAATAACATCTGCTAAATATGTGTATGTGACCAATAAAATTGGATTTGATTTGATTTGAATGTCTTTGTAAAAGACATACACGTATGCCACTGCTTCTTGGCTCTACTAAAGATGTATTCGCCACCTGGATTTAGGCATAACCTGAGAATGTTTTCCCTAACACAAGCCTTGCTCCTATTGTACAGTACATGGCTTTCATACTGATATAGTGCTGCCAATGAACGCTAGCTATAAGGACATGAATTTCAAGTCAGTGACTCATTTATGCTGCTACTGTATGTTACCATCATTGTCGCAGTGTCAATTTGACCAAGTGTGTCACTTATAGGCTATTTTGATTTGCAATAATGATGTCCGCCTTGACTTGAGGCCACAATGTACTCTCCACGGCCATGTGAATGAAGACGAGTCTCTCTTTATCTCACTCAATAATCACCCATGTCTGTTCAAATGGTCAAAAGTTTTGAGAATGACACAAGTATTGGTCTTCACAAAGTTCGCTGCTTCAGTGTTATGAGATATTTTTGTCAGATGTTACTATGGTATACTGAAGTATAATTACAAGCATTGCATAAGTGTCAAAGGCTTTTATTGACAATTACATTTAGTTTATGCAAAGAGTCAATATTTGCAGTGTTGACCCTTCTTTGTCAAGACCTCTGCAATCCACCCTGGCATGATGTCAATTAACTTCTGGGCCACATCCTGACTGATGGCAGCCCATTCTTGCATAATCAATGCTTGGAGTTTGTCAGAATTTGTGGGTTTTTGTTTGTCCACCCGCCTCTTGAGGATCGACCACAAGTTCTCAATGAGATTAAGGTCTGGGGAGTTTCCCGGCCATGGACCCAAAATGTCGATGTTTTGTTCCCCGAGCCACTTAGTTATCCCTTTTGCCTTATGGCAAGGTGCTCCATCATGCTGGAAAAGGCATTGGTCGTCACCAAACTGTTCTTGGATGGTTGGGAGAAGTTGCTCTCGGAGGATGTGTTGGTACCATTCTTTATTCATGGCTGTGTTCTTACGCAAAATTGTGAGTGAGCCCACTCCCTTGGCTGAGAAGCAACCCCACACATGAATGGTCTCAAGATGCTTTACTGTTGTCATGACACAGGACTGATGGTAGCGCTCACCTTGTCTTCTCTGGACAAGGTGTTTTCCGAATGCCCCAAACAATTGGAAAGGGGATTTATCAGAGAAAATTACTTTACCCCAGTCCTCAGCAGTCCAATTCCTGTACCTTTTGCAGAATATCAGTGTGTCCCTGATGTTTTTCCTGGAGAAAAGTGTATTCTTTGCTGCCCTTCTTGACACCAGGCCATCCTCCAAAAGTATTCGCCTCACTGTGTGTGCAGATGCACTCACACCTGCCTGCTGCCATTCCTGAGCAAGCTCTGCACTGATGGTGCCCCGATCCCGCAGCTGAATCGAACTTTAGGAGACGGTCCTGGCACTTGCTGGACTTTCTTGGGCGCCCTGATGTCTTCTTCACAACAATTGAACCTCTCTCCTTGAAGTTCTTGATGATCCGATAAATGGTTGATTTAGGTGCAATCTTACTAGCAGCAATATCCTTGTCTGTGAAGCCCTTTTTGTGGAAAGCAATGATGACGACACGTGTTTCCTTGCAGGTAACCATGGTTAACAGAGGAAGAACAATGATTTCAAGCACCACCCTCCTTTTAAAGCTTCCAGTCTGTTATTCTAACTCAATCAGCATGACAGAGTGATCTCCAGCCTTGTCCTTGTCAACACTCTCACCTGTGTTAACGAGAGAATCACTGACATGATGGCAGCTGGTCCTTTTGTGGCAGGGCTGAAATGCAGTGGAAATGTTTTTTGGGGATTAAGTTCATTTTCATGGCAAAGAGGGACAATTAATTGCAATTCATCTGATCACTCTTCATGACATTCTGGAGTATATGCAAATTGCCATCATTAAAACTGATGCAGCAGACTTTGTGAAAGTTAGTATTTGTGTCATTCTCAAAACCTTTGACCACGACTGTATGCAGTCCCCATGCCCTTGATTCAGTTAGTAGAAGGGACATTTGCACAGCACACGTACGTGACATAGTCGGCCATTATACAATCATAGCCTTCTTCTACTACTCGGGGACAAAGCAGAGGGCTAGTATCCTCAAGGTCTTTCCTGGGGGGAGGGAGGGAGAGAGAGAGATCTTCTTGCTCCTAGAAAACCTCTGCAATCAGCCCTATGAGGAGAAGTCAGTGTGATAAAATACATCACCCGCAACTTCTCTCCGATGGAAAATCAACATTTAATCACCATTTCTGTGCCGCACCAGGAGATGATTATCATTAGGGGAAAGTAGCTCATCATAAAAAAGTGTCTGTGGACAAATGCATACCAATTTATTACCTCCTATTTCCAGGAAACATTTCAGAGGACACACGGATAATAGGGGGGAATATGTAGTAACACAAAGCACAGTCTATCCAGATAATCAAGAAATAACCAGACACGCAATAAAAATAAAAACATGTATTAGAATCTTTTAAATCGTCAGTACACCTCAGTAACAGTATTGATATATTGCAGGGTTATACTGGATCATAATCCCTGGCTTTGGTGAAGATAGCCCCAGTGACATGTTCATTTTGAAATCATGCTCCCCTGGGCACCTCCTTAACCCCCAAGAAGAACAAAATGACAAAGTTTTTATCAGACTCAGGGTAGACCAGTGAAATTAGTTTTGCTTGCTTGTATCAGCGGTGGCGATACGGCTATTATTGCGAGGCCCTTGCGAGAGTAAAGCTACACTGTCCAATCACCAATGATTTATGGTCTGTTTGTTTCATGAGATGGAAAGGTTAGCCTTTGATACCCACAAACAATTGTGGCACCGGTGCTCTTCCCTCTGAATTGATTCTCTTCTCTATCTGCTTTGGAAAATGCACTTACTCAACCTCAAAATCAATCGCTTTTCACCATTTATGGTCTTCAGAAGGGGGAAAATTATTACAGCAAAGGAAAATGTCATGCATGGAACATTCTTTGGTCGTTCTATTTTTTTCAGGTGTACCGATGTAGTTTATTTTTGTCTGAACAGTGTCTACAAATAGTAAGAAATGAATAGCCCAAACAAATCATCATCAGCAAGCCAATTATGTGTGGGAGGAAATAAATTGATATCTATCATTGACATGCAGATGTTGTGTTGAATGGCTCCCTGCATGAAACTCATCAATGCCTTATATTGTAGTCTATGAACAGTATGCTATCCCTTCCCTATAAACTGTGCCATAGGACTAGTTGGAAAAATAGCAGTTTATAATTGTTCACCTGTGTCACGGATTCTGCCGAGGCTGCCCCTCCTTGCTCGGGCAGGCTTCGGCGTTCGTCGTCACCGGAATACTAGCTGCTGCCGATCTATGTTCTATGTTTCTATGTTGCACCTGTTGTCTATTGTTACACACCTGTTGCCCATTATGTGATTACTCCTTCCCTATTTAACCCAGTGGCTCCCAATGTGTTTTGTGCATAGTTGTTTTTCGTTTCGTGTGTCGTTGGTGAGCGGGTTAGTTCCTCCCTGTGTGGAGGTATTCTGTATTGTTATCTTTACTTATTTCAGTAAAGTACGTTTCTTAGAGTTCTGTGTCCTGCGCCTGACTTCGATCCACCGCATTACACTGACACTCGTGACAACCTGGTACCGATTTGCAGTAATCTGAAATGACACATGCCTTTCTGCTTTTACATAACAACTGTGCATTTGTTATTGGAAGGAGCCTGCGTCCTGCAATACGTTTCCTTGTCTCCTCGTTTAAAAAAGGGCAAATCTAAGTTTGGAGGAGAAATAATGCAGTATTAATTATATTGTGGCATGCCACTGTCCTGTTTTACATTTAATGAAAATGTCACCAACCTCAGACGACATTACATAACCTCTCTTTGTTCTCTCATTCTTAAACAAAGAGGCTGTGTACCAAATGACACCTTATTACCTATTTAATGGACTACTTTTTGACCAGAGCCTAGTAGCACACTGTATAGGCAATAGGGTACATTTTGGGACGCAGACAATGTATTCCAGTTTCACTCAGAGTGTAAAACAGCGCATTGATTCAGATCAGAGTGTATTTTACAGGTTGGTCTGGGATTCTTCTGCGTCCATTTGATTCCCATCTTGCCAAAGACCTCAATAACATACAAGGTGCCATCCTTTAAATGTTTTTTTGTGTTTGATTGATTGAGATTAAGCAGTAACAACCCTCCATGCTCTCTGGGGCTGGTGCTGTATCTCTACTGTGAGATGGGATGTAATTTATTGAGGCGTATTCCCAAGATATACTGTAAGTCTCCTTGACTTAGGTGGCACCTTGATAATAACCAAACCCAATTTTCTCATAGTTGTTTTCTGTTTATAGTTTATCCTGTTGGGTACTGGTACTGTGCTTCCACTGCTTGAAAGTCATGATTAAAATCACAATTTATTTTCCTTCATTAGTATAAGGATGTAGCAAGGCCTACTGTGACGTCCTAGTTAATTTTCCCTCGCTTCACATTTTGGCAGCTTTCCCATGAAGTCTTCAAGATTATCGGCCCTAAGAACAATTATTCAAAATTATGAACTTTTGCCAATGTAGTAAACCAAATATTTTTGAAAACAATTGTATGCACTGCGGCTGGTAATTAATTATGTATTGTCAAAGGACTGTGTACATCAACAGTGTTTTAATTTGGGATCCTCAGGAACGGTCATTAATCTTTCCAGTGTATCGTATATTTTCTACCTAGTTTTTTTTTCTTCACTCCCTCCTGTATTCTCCCACACATCTGTATTATCTTTATTCATTTCTATTCTGGCAGAGGTACCTCAGATTTCCAAGGGGAAAATAAACAGGCCATCTTATCCCAAGTGCATTATTCAGAACATCAGAGTTTGTGAATTAGAGAGGTGGTATAGCAAGTCTGCAGTAGATTTGACCATCCTCTCAGGACTCATGTGGTAAGTAACTAGGACAGTGCAATAATTCTGAAACATAAGTACTGTCAAATCACACTATAACCACTAGCTTTAACTTGAGTACAAGTAAATATTCTCCATGTCATACTGATAAACACTATCATTACTCAGAGTCAGTCCTTTTAAGTTACAAAGAGACAAGAGCTGTTTTGACAGCTCTGTCGCACAGTGTTTGATCCACAGTATTTCTGAGACAGGGTCTGACAAGAGTCAGTGTTGCCGTGGTGCCCAGGGGATGGAACATCAGCCATGGTCTCTCAGATCAGAGCTGAGGGATCCCTCCTGCTTGCCTTGCCAGGCATCCAAACATCCCCACTCCCCAGCCAGACCTCCAGAAAGCACAATATGTGCAGAGTGGTGGACACACTGTCAGAAAATACAGGGGAATTTCACTGCTACTTCTCACAAGGGAGCTCTTTACTCTAACCAATGAGAAGACTGAGACACTTTGCTCTTTGGTGTGAATGAGTGACATTGTGGTGTACAGAACTGGGAGATTAAATAGGTCATTATCAGACTTATTCCAGTTATTTAACTTACAGTACACCCACAATACAAATGCCCAAACAATACAAAGGGAACAATAAAAAAACAATATTACATTTGATTCAACATCCATATTCTGAAAATGTCAAATCTAAAACTGGTTACATTTTACATTTAAGTCATTTAGCAGACGCTCTTATCCAGAGCGACTTACAAATTGGTGCATTCAACTTAGGATAGCCAGTGGGACAACCACATCTTGATCACAGTAAGTACACTTCTTCAAACAAGCAGCTGTGAGCAAAGTCAGTGCAATCAGGGACAACTACATCTTGATCACAATAAGTGCATTTCTTTAAACAAGTCAGTGCTAGCAGGTGAAATACGTCAGGTGTTAGTTTAGACAAAAGACAGTGGTAGTAAAGGGGGGGGTAGAAGGATTACTATTATACTATTCCAGGTATTCTGGTTAATAACCATCCCATCCCTTGAGTATTTAATTCTCAGAAGATTGCTTCCACCATCTGATAACATGTTGGACATTTTTTCATTACATAGTTAGGAAAAATAAATCAAATGTAAGACCTGAGACATAAAAACAATGTAAGCCACTGAGTTTAGATATTACTTTTTTTGTCACAACAACTCTGTATTACTATCAAAGCAAATACATTTTGTTTGGCATCAAAACGAAAACCATATTCCCTGTCTTGATTGACATTTATTGTACAGTATGTATCCTGTCTACCACACATATTTTCTATGTCTCACTGGTAGGTATGAATGAATGGGGCCAGTATGTGGATTTAAGATCATTGCATTATCTTGACAGAAGAAATATTACCATGCCTTCAGCTACACTTCACTGTCAATTTCCTGTCACATATCCAAAACACATGGAACATGGAGGATGCATTTAGTATGGCGCAGGAAATAAAGATGAGGAGGAGAGGAGAAGGAGGATGAGAGGAGGAGTGGAGGAGAGAAGAGATAAGCCAACACCGCTGCAGGGCTCCTATCCCTGGCTGTCAGGGTAGATCCCGCTCTATTCTCTCCATCCAAAAGAAAATGACAAGAGGTCCAATTTAGATCTGACAATCAACTGGAAAGCGCTCTCTGTGTTCGCACAATATGAGACAAATCCTCAGTTACTGTATAGTACATATTACTGACAACAGAACAAATTGATAACTAATAACAGTTTCTGGTAACATTATGTTTCATTTTGGAGAATCTTGCTTAAAATAAAGAAGAATTTGTTGACCAAGTTCAGAGAATATTTGGAGAAAAAATAAGTTTATCAGCGATATTGTACCTTTTGTTACTAAATTCTACATGAAATGAGAGTAAACAGAACCTGCTGCCTCATTTGACTGGTCACTCAATGTTTAATTCTCAATTTCCTGCGTGATATTTTAAAAGGGTAACAACTTTTGATGTCTAAATGAATCTATACATTCGGTGAAGAAATCAATTATAAATTAAATGAATGTGATATATTTAATACACTAGATATGGCTGGTTGCTCTCATCAGTTTGTTCATTACATCATACTGATAGGGTCACTTACTCCTCCTATTGGTGGCCTTAAATCTTTCATTGCAAAACTAATCATGCGTTTTCCTTCCCGTGGTTTTAGATAAATATTGTTAAATAAATATTGTTAGGCTGTTAAAAAGCATTTTATTGGTAGCAATATCTGGTCATTTCTGTACCGTAAAATAAAGCACCACCGTATTATTTCAGGCATTATTGCAGTGCTCCTTCAGGTTAGCTGAAACATGGAGATTGAACTCAATGAAACATCCATGGGGATTTGGAGTGTACTTTTGGAGTGTACTTTTGTCTTCCATGTGCTGGCGGGGTAAATACCTGTCTTTAAAAACCATACAGTTGATTGACAAAGTACACTCCACTCAAAAGGAAGAAGAGTAGCATTCACTAGCTGATAGTTGAGAGCTAGATTTATTTAAAAAAATCTCCCATCTCAGCACTCAAAACCTTTCAACACAGTTAATCTACTGTATGTTACATGTTTGGTTAATAGAGAGGAGGAAATACATTGTGACTTTAGGTGAACAATATACAGTATGTATCCCAGAACCAGAAAAATGTAATGAGCTGCTTGTTGGAGCAACGAGCAGTAGTGAAGGGTGTCTGGGTTTACAGTATACTGTAAGCCTGGGAGACCGTTCATTCATACGTCAGCCTTTACAACATTATCCATCCATGAAAGAGTGTGAGAACGAACGCACAGTGCATTCGGAAAGTATTCAGATCCCTTTACTTTTTCCATATTTTGTTACGTTACAGCCTTATTCTAAAATTGATTCCATTGTTTTTTCCCCTGATCAATCTACACGCAATACCCCATAATGACAAAGCAAAAAAAGTTTTTTAGAATAGAAAAACTGAAATATTGCATTTACATAAGTATTCAGACCCTTTACTCAGTACTTTGTTGAATCACCTTTGGCAGCGATTACAGCCTTGAGTCTTCTTGGGTATGACGCTACAAGCTTGGCACATCTGTATTTGGGGAGTTTCTCCCATTCTTCTCTGCAGATCCTTTCAAGCTCTGTCAGGTTGGATGGGAAGTGTCGCTGCATAGCTATTTTCAGGTCTCTCCAGAGATGTTTGATTGGGTTCAAGTCTGGGCTCTGGGTGGACAACTCAAGGACATTAAGAGACTTGTCCCGAAGCCACTCCTGCATTGTCTTGGCTGTGTGCTTAGGGTCGTTGTCCTGTTGGAAGGTGAACCTTCGCCCCAGTCTGAGGTCCTGAGCGTACTGGAGCAGGTTTTCATCAAGGATCTCTCTGTACTCTAGTATCTTTCCCTCGATCCTGACTAGTCTCCCAGTCCCAGCCGCTGAAAAACATCCCCACAGCATAATAATAATAATAATAATAATATGCCATTTAGCAGACGCTTTTATCCAAAGCGACTTACAGTCATGCGTGCATACATTTTGTTTTGTTTTTGTGTATGGGTGGTCCCGGGGATCAAACCCACTACCTTGGCTTTACAAGCGCCATGCTATACCAGCTGAGCTACAGAGGACCACATGATGCTGCCACCACCATGCTTTACTGTAGGGATGGTGCCAAGTTTCCTCCAGACGTTACGCTTGGCATTCAGGCCAAAGAGTTCAATCTTGGTTTCATCAAACCAGAGAATCTTGTTTCTCATGGTCTGAGAGTCTTTTAGGTGCCTTTAGGCAAACTCCAAGTGGGCTGTCATGTGCCTTTTACTGAGGAGCGGCTTCCGTCTGGCCACTATACCATAAAGGCCTGATTGGCGGAGTGCTGCAGAGATGGTTGTCCTTCTGGAAGGTTCTCCCTTCTCCACAGAGGAACTCTGGAGCTCTGTCAGAGTGACCATCGGGTTCTTGGTCACATCCCTGACCAAGGCCCTTCTCCCCCGATTGCTCAGTTTGGCCGGCCGGCCAGCTCTAGGAAGAGTCTTGGTGGTTCCAAGCTTCTTCCATTTAAGAATGATGGAGGCCACTGTGTTCTTGGGGACCTTCAATGCTGAGGAAATGTTTTGTTACCCTTCCCCAGATCTGTGCCTCAACACAATCCTGTCTCGGAGCTCTAAGGACAATTCCTTCAACCTCATGGCTTGGTTTTTGCTCTGACAGGCACTGTCAACTGTGGGACCTTATATAGACAGGTGTGTGCCTTTCCAAATCATGTCCAATCAATAGAATTTACCACAGGTGGACTCCAATCAAGTTGTAGAAACATCTCAAGGATGATCAATGGAAACAGGATGCACATGAGCTCAATTTCGAGTCTCACAGCAAAGGGTCTGAATAATTATGTAAATAAGGTATTTCTGTTTTTTGTTTTAATAAATTTGCAAAAATGTCTAAAAACCTGTTTTAACTTTGTCATTATGGGGTATTGTGTGTAGATTGATGAGGATTTTCTTTATTTAATATTTTAGAATAAGGCTGTAACGTAACAAAATGTGGAAAACTTTTACCATGAGGAATTGAATAGGGTGTCCTTTTCAAAAAATGACTATACTGTACTATTTGCAAATTGGATCAGGAAGTATGGGTTACTGGTTGATTTAATGGCGTACCTCATGCAGTGTTGGCATTGGAAGGCTGTGTGGACTGGACAGGGCTGAGGGAGGGAGAAGTGGCTGCTGGCAGCTGGTTGCTGGCTGCTTTGGTTATATATCACCACTCTCTGCAATGCCCTTCACAGCCCTATAAACTCCAAGCTGCGCTTTTATAGGGGTGTACAATGTTTTAATGGAGGATGATATAAAGCTTAGCCTTCCTTTTATAAGATGACTTACACTTCATGATTAGCTGGCGGTTTGCCATAAAGCAAGACTAACCCCGGTCGTTTGACCGTCTATTTACTTATGAATCATCCAAAGAGGGACCAGAATTTCATCTACAGTTGAAGTCGATAGTTTACATACACCTTAGCCAAATACATTTAAACTCAGTTTTTCAAAATTTTTGACATTTAATCCTAGTAGAAATTCCCTGTTTTAGGTCAGTTAGGATCACCACTTTATTTTAAGAATGTGAAATGTCCGAACAATTGTAGAGAGAAGGATTTCTTTCAGCATTTCTTTCTTTCATCACATTCCCACTGGGTCAGAAGTTTACATACACTCAATTAGTATTTGGTAGCATTGCCTTTAAATTGTTTAACTTGGGTCAAACGTTTTGGGTAGCTTTCCACAAGCTTCCCACAATAAGTTGGGTGAATTTTGGCCCATTCCTCCTGACAGGTCTGTAGGCCTCCTTGCTCGCACACACTTTTTCAGTTCTGCCCACACATTTTCTATAGGATTGAGGTCAGGGCTTTGTGATGGCCACTCCAATACCTTGACTTTGTTGTCCTTAAGCTATTTTGCCACAACTTTGGAAGTATGCTTGGGGTCATTGTCCATTTGGAAGACCCATTTGTGACCAAGCTTTAACTTCCTGACTGATGTCTTGAGATGATACTTCAATACATCCACATAATTTTCCTTCCTCATGATGCCATCTATTTTGTGAAGTGCACCAGTCCCTCCTGCAGCAAAGCACCCCCACAGCATGATGCTGCAACCCCTGTTCTTCACGGTTGGGATGGTGTTCTTCGGCTTGCAAGCCGCGCCCTTTTTCTTCCAAACATAACAATGGTCATTATGGCCAAACAGTTATATTTTTGTTTCATCAGACCAGAGAACATTTCTCCAAAAAGTACTATATTTGTCCCCATGTGCAGTTGCAAACCGTAGTCTGGCTTTTTTTATGGCGGTTTTGGAGCAGTGGCTTCTTCCTTGCTGAGCGGCCTTTCAGGTTATGTCGATATAGGACTCGTTTTACTGTGGATATAGATACCTTTGTACCTGTTTCCTCCAGCATCTTCACAAGGTCCTTTGCTGTTGTTCTGGGATTGATTTGCACTTTTCACACTAAAGTACGTAAATCTCTAGGAGACAGAACGCGTCTCCTTCCTGAGCGGTATTGTCACGCCCTGGCTCTGGGGACTCTAATATGTTGAGCAAGGGTGTGTAAAGTCTATGTGTTTTGTTCTAGGTTTCACTTTCTAGTATTGTTGTTCTATGTTGGCCAGTGTGGTTCTCAATCAGAGGCAACGGGATTCAGCTGTTGCTTGTTGTCTCTGATTGAGAACCATACTTTAGCAGCCTGTTTCCCCACAGAGTTTGTGGGATCTTGTTTCTAGTCGGTTGTGTTAGACCGTGAACTGTCACGTTTTCGTTTTGTTGTTTTTGATCGTGTCTCTAATAAAGAGTATGTTTGCCTGCAACGCTGCGCCTTGGTCCTCATCTCTGTTCGACGATCGTGACAGGTATGACGGCTGCCTTGTCCCATGGTGTTTGTACTTGCGTACTATTGTTTGTACAGATGAACGTGGTACCTTCAGGCGTTTGGAAATTGCTCCCAAGGATGAACCAGACTTGTGGAGGTCTACAATTTTTTGTTTTCTGAGGTCTTGGCTGATTTCTTTTGATTTTTCCATGATGTCAAGCAAAGAGGCACTGAGTTTGAAGGTAGGCCTTGAAATACATCCACAGGTACACCTCCAATTGACTCAAATGATGTCAATTAGTCTATCAGAAGTTTCTAAAGCCATGACATCATTTTCTGGAATTTTCCAAGCTGTTTAAAGGCACAGTCAACTTAGTGTATGTAAACTTCTGACCCACTGGAATTGTGATAAAGTGAATTATAAGTGAAATAATATGTCTGTAAACAATTGTTGGAAAAATTACTTGTGTCATGCACAAAGTAGATGTCCTAACCGACTTGCCAAAACTATAGTTTGTTAACAAGAAATTTGTGGATTGGTTGAAAAATGAGTTTTAATGACTCCAACCTAAGTGTATGTAAACTTCCGTCTTCAACTGTACTTCACGATTTGTAAATAATATCATACTTTGATGAATACACAGACCGAACTACATAGAAACAGATAAAGTATACAGAAAACCAAATATCACATAGTTAAATAATCAATCATCAAAATTCAACTATAATTCCAGTTGGACCACCAATTGACTTGACCACACCTGTTTTAACCCAAACCATTCTCCTACCTACTCCAGCAAAATAATGTATGGTACAGGTGGAGCAATGGAGAGAGTTTTTTTTTACCCCAAGGAGATCTGAGGCATCAGACATTTCTCTGAAATAACATCAGGCTGTAAAACACCAGAGGAGAGAGATCCATACCTTGTGGATGGAGCGGAGGGCCTTGCTGGCTCGGTCTGCCTCAGCAGAGGGAGGAGAGGCAGCTCATTTGAGCTGCCCGCTGGTGTGCCACAGGACACATGAAACACTGATGGACTTGATAGATTGGTGAGAGCACCAGGGGGGTTTGGGAGAGCAGAGGCCAAGGGCTGACAGAGCTCTCACACTGGGAGGGGGGAGGGATATAAATCCAGCAAGCACACGCCATCTGTATGAGGTATGAGAGAGGCTCCATACAAATTCCTCTCAGAAGAGCCAGGGCTTTATAATGAGAGGATACTCAGTGGAAAGGGGGAGATTGGTTTTAAGGATAAACCCACGGTGTGTGGCCACAGTCAGGTTTGTGTCAGCAGTAAGATTACTGTTCAAGCATGTTCTGGTCTCCACAGATTTTTCTTAGTTTTATTGTTGTGTATTTCTTGTCAAGTGTCCAAGAAAGAGATTATAATTTGTAATTTGAAACATTTATTTAAAAGGAAATTATGATTAAATGTTTTGGTTGCACCTCATTGGTTGAGCGCCCTCCACGTCTTTCCTAAGTTGAACAATTCACAAATGTGTTATTTGTAAATTGTTCAATGCTTTCTTTACGATATTTAATGTTCATGTAAATATATCCCTATTCATACTTCCCTCAGCACAGTATATTTAGCATACATTTTAACCATAACTCACACAAAAGTTTTAAAACCAGGCATTGATCTTCTTTGGTGTCAGTAATGGAACCATTTCAACAATTCCCTGACATGTCGGAACCAACCATGAGAAGCTCCAAGAACACAAACATCACTGCCATTAAAGGGGTTCTGTGTCACACCCTGATCTGTTTCACCTGTCTTTGTGCATGTCTCCACCCCCCACCAGGTGTCTCCCATTTCCCCCATTATCCCCTGTGTATTTATACCTGTGTTTTCTGTTTGTCTGTTGCCAGGTCATCCTGTCCAGTCAAGTCCTACCAGCGTGTTCCCAGTGCGCTAGGTTTTGGTTTTCCTAGTTTTCCCAGTTCTGACCTTTCTGCCTGTCCTGACCCTGATCCTGCCTGCCGTCCTGTGCCTGCCTGACTCTGATTTGGATTATGACTCTTTGCCTGCCTTGACTTACCTTTTGCCTGCCCCTTGTTCAGTAATGAACTCTGAGACTCGTACTAGCCGCCTCCTGTGTCTGCATCTGGGTCTTAGCCTGAGCCGTGATATTCTGGTCGCCACCTAAATAAAAGAGGAGTGATTTTATTTGGCAGCAGTTTTAATCAGCCAAAGTAAATGTTGTCTGTGGAATCCTCAGGGGAAGCAAGGCAGTGACAGTGAGCTGCCACCTTCTATTAGCCAGTGTTGTGGTGAGGGACACAAAGCCCTTTACCTGATGGAATCTCTCCTGTAGCACAGATAGGCCTCTCCTTCAGGCCCTCCCATCATCTGTCTCTCTGAAGAAATTGTAATGGAGAAAATGGCAATTGGGTAATGGAGATTGATTCAAAAGAAACATCAGAGGTAATCAATAAGGTTCACTGCTAGATGGAGCAGCATGCCTTCCCCCTGCAAGTCATCCCACCCGCTGGTTATAGGCTACTTGCCACAAAGTTGGGCGACATCAAGCTGCCTGCTGCTGTGTAATTTATGATGGTGTCACTCTTAGACTGATACTCTATGGATGACAGTGTTTGGTTCTGACAGAGTGAAAAACTAAAGGACAACTAGTCAAAGCTCAAACCAAGTTTATTCATCAACTGGGTCAAACAGCTGAAAAGACAAAGACATGTTTACACAAGTACATATATTTATACCCTACTGGGCAGAGTCAACTCCTTGCACATCTAGACAGCCAATACATCTCTGTTGCTAGGCAGGAACTTAAGTGGTTCCTCTCATTGGTGTAGTCATGGCCCTGCCTCCAATGTGTGTATGTCATAGGACTGTTCCTTCTCACATCATCTGACCTGACCTCGGCCCACATTCCTCACTCCTCCCTAACCCATGGCTATACAACCTTATCCGTGACTGAAACCAGACTGTTACTCTTTGCCTCTCTCCCTAGGATACATGAGATTTGACAATAACATGTTCTGACAGAATGTAAACTTTCTGCACTCCCCTTTCTCACTCAGTAGATTTCCATACACCCAGTTCTAATATGGTAACATGAATAAGGATATTTCAATATTTCAAGTTAGAACCCAACAACAGCTTCCATACCATAATGAAAACAATGTATTTTTGTCCTCAGAAAAAGTTGCTAGCTCTGTGCAATACTGTTTCACTCCAAGATGATGGATTGATCCAACATATCACATTAAAAATAGGTTTCAAGTGATTAATCTTATGTGATTTTGAAGGGCAGTTGAGACGGTAGTCTAGATAATATGGAGCTTTTATATGTATGTAGACCCTACAGATCTTTGCCTCGTACAAGATGCAGTGAAATAAAACTATACCATATCGGTCTGAATCATATCTACTTTCATGGTACATTTTATCCAATGTGACTCACACAGTCACAATAAGACATGTAAGATCATTTGCGAGTCCAACCTCAATTGGAAATGGAGGCTTTGTATTAAAAGCTTTTATTCACTTTTAAACACAACACGGGCCAGAAGGGGACTTTAAGGTCAACATTGATTTATTCTATAGGTAACCAAGATAACTGAAACCTCCCCAAATACAGGTGTGCCAAGCTTGGAGCATCATAACCAAGAAGACTCGAGGCTGTTATTGCTGCCAAAGGCGCTTCAACAAAGTACTGAGTAAAGGGTCTGAATACTTGTAAATGTGAAAGTTCCGTTTTTTATTTTTAATATATTTGCTAAAATGTCTACAAACCTGTTTTTGCTTTGTCATTATGGGGTATTTTGTGTAGATTGATGAGGGAAAAAAACAATTTAATTCATTTTCGAATAATGCTGTAACTTAACAAAATGTAGAAAAAGTCAAGGGGTCTGAATACTTTCCGAATGCACTGTATTTTTACATGACCCAAATACTGTACAGTACCCGTCAAAAGTTTGGACACACCTACTCATTCAATATATATATATATATATTTTTTTTAAAACTATTTTCTACATTGTAGAATAATAGTGAAGACATCAAAACTATGAAATAACACATATGGAATCATGTAGTAACCAAAAAAGTGTTAAACAATCAAAATATATTTAGATTCTTGAAAATAGCCACCCTTTTCCTTGATGACAGCTTTGCACACTCTTGGCATTCTCTCAACCAGCTTCTTGAGGTAGTCACCTGGAATGCATTTCAATTAACAGGTGTGCCTTGTTAAAAGTGAATTTGTGGAATTTCTTTCCTTCTTAATGAGTTTCAGCCAATCAGTTGTGTTGTGACAAGGTAGGGGTGGTATACAGAAGATAGTCCTATTTGTTAAAAGACCAAGTCCATATTATGGCAAGAACAGCTCAAATAAGCAAAGAGAAACGACAGTACATCATTACTTTAAGACATGAAGGTCAGTCAATCCAGAAAATTTCAAGAACTTTGTAAGTTTCTTCAAGTGCAGTCGCAAAAACCATCAAGCGCTATGATGAAACTGGCTCTAATGAGGACAGCCACAGGAAAGGAAGACCCAGAGTTACCTCTGCTGCAGAGGATAAGTTCATTAGAGTTACCATCCTCAGAAATTGCAGCCCAAATAAATGCTTCACAGAGTTCAAGTAACAGACACATCTCAACATCAACTGTTCAGAGGAGACTGCGTGAATCAGGCCTTCATGGTCGTATTGCTGCAAAGAAACCACTACTAAAGGACACCAATAAGAAGAAGAGACTTGCTTGGGCCAAGAAACACGAGCAATGGACATTTAGACCGGTGGAAATCTGTCCTTTGCTCTGATGAGTCCAAATTTGAGATTTTTGCTTCCAACCGCTGTGTCTTTGTGAAATGCAGAGTAGGTGAACGGATGATCTCCGCATGTGTGGTTCCCACCGTGAAGCATGGAGGAGGAGGTGTGATGGCGACTCAATTACCACCCCATCAACAGGGGGATTGTGCGATAAATCTCCGGGAGGGCGCTGCACTTCCCCGGAGTCACGTGTATCCTCTGTCACAGGAGGAAACGGCGGCTATGGAATCATATGTCTCCGAATCTCTGGGACAGGGATACATTCGGCCTTCCACTTCCCCTGCTTCCTCAAGTTTCTTTTTTGTGAAGAAGAAGGATGGAGGGTTGCGCCCGTGCATTGACTATCGAGGTCTCAATCAGATAACTGTTAAGTACAGTTATCCACTACCGCTCATTGCGAGTATGACGGAGTCATTGCACTGGGCGCACTTCTTCACCAAATTGGATCTCAGGAGCGCGTACAACCTGGTGCGTATCCGGAAGGGGGATGAGTGGAAGACGGCATTTAGTACCACCTCTGGGCACAATGAGTACCTCGTCATGCCGTACAGGTTGATGAATGCTCCCTCAGTCTTCCAATCCTTTGTCGATGATATTTTCAGGGACCTGCACGGACAGGGTGTAGTGGTGTATATATATGATATTCTCATCTACTCCGCTACACGGGCCGAGCATGTGTCCCTGGTGCGCAGGGTGCTTGGTTGACTGTTGGAACATGACCTGTACGTCAAGGTTGAGAAATGTCTGTTCTTTCAACAGTCCGTCTCCTTCTTAGGATACCGCCTGTCCGTCACAGGGGTGGAGATGGAAAAGCTGTGTGTAATTGGCTGACTCCAACCACGGTAAAGGAAGTGCAGCGATTCTTAGGGTTTGCCAACTACTACCGGAGGTTTATCCGGGGCTTTGGTCAGGTAGCGGCTCCCATTACCTCCTAGCTTAAGGGGGGACCGGTGCCCTGCAGTGGTCAGTTGAGGCGGACAGGGCTTTTGGTCACCTCAAGGCTCTGTTCACCTCGGCTCCCGTGCTGGCTCATCCGGATCCTTCCTTGGCATTCATAGTCGAGGTGGACGCATCCGAGGCTGGGATAGGAGCTGTACTGTCTCAGCGCTCGAGTACGCCACCAAAGCTCCGCCCCTGTGCTTTTTTTTCGAAGAAGCTCAGCCCGGCGGAGCGAAACTATGATGTGGGGGACCGGGAGCTGTTAGCTGTTGTTAAGGCTCTGAAGGCGTGAGACATTGGCTTGAGGGGGCAAAACACCCTTTTCTCATTTCGACTGACCACCGCAATCTGGAGTACATCCGGGCGGCGAAGAGACTGAACCCTCGCCCGGCAAGGTGGGCCATGTTTTTCACACGTTTTGTTTTCACCCTCTCGTACAGACCAGGTTCCCAGAATGCTAAGGCAGACGCTCTGTCCCGACTGTATGACACAGAGGAGCGGTCCAGGGAGCCCACTCCCATACTTCCGGCTTCTTGTCTGGTGGCACCGGTGATATGGGAGGTTGACGCGGACATCGAGCGGGCGTTATGCACGGAGCCCACTCCCCCCAGTGTCCAGTGGGTCGTGTGTACATTCCGTCTGATGTCCACAATCGATTGATCTATTGGGCTCATATGTCACCCTCTTCTGGTCATCCGGGCATCGGTCGGACAGTGCGCTGTCTTAGTGGGAAGTACTGGTGGCCTACTTTAGCTAAGGACTTGAGGGTTTATGTTACCTCCCGCTCTGTGTGCGCCCAGTGCAAGACACCTAGACACCTGCCCAGAGGGAAATTAGCTGTTCTACAACGGTCGTGGTCACACCTATCGGTGGATTTTGTTGCGGACCTCCCCCCGTCACAGGGGAATACCACGATCTTAGTTGCTGTGGATCAGTTTTCTAAGTCCTGCTGTCTCATTTCTTTGCTCGGTCTCCCTACGGCCCTATAGACTGCTGAGGCCCTGTTTACACACGTCTTCCGACACTACGGGGTACCTGAGGATATAGTGTCTGATCGGGGTCTCCAGTTCACATCAAGGGTCTGGAGGGCGTTCATGGACCATCTGGGGGTCTCGATCAGCCTGACCTCAGGGTTTCACCCCAAGCGTAATGGGCAGGTGGAGAGAGTAAACCAGGATGTGGGTATGTTTCTGGGGTCATATTGCCAGGACCGGCCGGGGGGTTGGTCGGTGTAAATCCCCTGGGCAGAGATGGCCCAAAACTCCCTCTGCCACTCCTCTACTGACCTGTCTCCATTTCAGTGTGTACTAGGTTATCAGCCGGTCCTGGCACCATGGCATCAGAGCCAAATCGAGGCACCTGCGGTGGATGAATGGTTTCGGCGCTCGGAGGAGACCTGGAACGCTGCCCATGTACGCCTGCAACAGGCTATCAGGCGACAGAAGGCGAGCGTCGACCGCCACCGCAGTGAGGCCGGGTCTGACTCTCGACCCGAAACCTGCCCCTTCGCCTGCCCTGCCGGAAGCTGGGTCAGCGGTTTGTGGGGCCATTTAAAGTCCTGAGGAGATTGAACAAGGTATGTTATAGGTTACAGCTCCCTCCTGATTACCGTGTTAACCCCTCGTTCCATGTGTCTCTCCTCAGGCCGGTGGTAGCTGCTCCGCTCCAGGAGTCTGAGGTGCAGGAGGTTCCTCCGCCCCCACTGGACTTCGAGGGGGCACCGGCGTACTCGGTCCTGGAGGGGTACGAGCTGGATGAACGGTGCTGGGTTCCTAGGAGGGACACCCTTGATCCCTCCCTGTTGAGGGATTTCCACCGTCGTCATCCGACTTGCCCTGCTCCGCGTCCTCCTGGCCATCCCCGAGGCCGGTGTCGGCGCACGGCTGGAGCCGCCTGTCAAGGGTGGGGTACTGTCACGAATTCAGCCGAGGCTGCCCCTCCTCCTTGCTCGGGCAGGCTTCGGCGTTCGTCGTCACCGGAGTACTAGCTGCCACGATCTATGTTTTTGTGTTCCACTTGTTTTGTCTTGATTGCACACACCTGATTCCCATCACGTTAATTTGTTTCCATATTTTACCCTCTGGTTTCCTCATGGTGTTGTGCGTGATTGTTTGTTGTTTTGCTGTCTTTCTTGTGAGCTGGTATTTTTCTTCCCTGCGTGGAAGATATGCTCTGTTACTTTTGTTAAGTAAAGTACGTTGTTTACTAAGTTCTGTGTCCTGCGCCTGACTCCGTCCTACCGCTACACACTGACGCATGACACCTAAAGTTGATTCAGCTGCGGGATCGGGGCACCACCAGTGCAGAGCTTGCTCAGGAATGGCAGCAGGCAGGTGTGAGTGCATCTGCACACACAGTGAGGCGAAGACTTTTGGAGGATGGCCTGGTGTCAAGAAGTGCAGCGAGGAAGCCACTTCTCTCCAGGAAAAACATCAGGGACAGACTGATATTCTGCAAAAGGTACAGGGATTGGACTACTGAGGACTGGGGTAAAGTAATTTTCTCTGATGAATCCCCTTTCCGATTGTTTGGGGCATCTGGAAAAAAGCTTGTCCGGAGAAGACAAGGTGAGCGCTACCATCAGTCCTGTGTCATGCCAACAGTAAAGCATCCTGAGACCATTCATGTGTGGGGTTGCTTCTCAGCCAAGGGAGTGGGCTCACTCACAATTTTGCCTAAGAACACAGCCATGAAGAAAGAATGGTACCAACACATCCTCCGAGAGCAACTTCGCCCAACCATCCATGAACAGTTTGGTGATGAACAATGCCTTTTCCAGCATGATGGAGCACCTTGCCATAAGGCAAACGTGATAACTAAGTGGCGCGGGGAACAAAACATCGACATTTTGGGTCCATGGCCAGGAAACTCCCCAGACCTTAATCCCATTGAGAACTTGTGGTCAATCCTCAAGAGGCAGGTGGTCAAACAAAAACCCACAAATTTTGACAAACTCCAAGCATTGATTATGCAAGAATGGGCTGTCAGGATGTGGCCCAGAAGTTAATTGACAGCATGCCAGGGGGGATTGCAGAGGTCTTGAAAAAGAAGGGTCAACACTGCAAATATTGACTCTTTGCATAAACTTAATGTAATTGTCAATAAAAGCCTTTGACACTTATGGAATGCTTGTAATTATACTTCAGTATACCATAGTAACATCTGACAAAAATATCTAAAAACACTGAAGCAGCAAACTTTGTGAAGACCAATACTTGTGTCATTCTTAAAACTTTTGACCACGACTCTACATTGAAGAATCTAAAATCTAAAATATATTTTGATTTGTTTAGCACTTTTTTGGTTACTACATGATTCCATATGTGTCATTTCATAGTTTTGATGTCTTCACTATTATTCTACAATGTAGAAAATAGTAAAAAATAAAGAAAGACACTTGAATGAGTAGGTGTGTCTAAACTTTTGACTGGAACTGTACCTATTGTAATCAATAAACATACAAAGGAATCTTAATGTTCTCCGTTCGTATACACACAACCCTTGGCCTGGACTTAACTCATGATTAAAGAAAAAAGCATAATACCACAACCAGGTGGGGGGAAACATTTTTTATGGAGACACCCAAATACAATTGCTTCCCTTTCAAAAAGCATTGATGTGTGAAATGTGGACCGCTATGATAAATAATTAGAATCGTGTAGTGTTAAAACAGATGAATGCTCCTCAGACCATAGGGGATGTCATTTGCTGACATGGGCTCAGCCACTACCACTGACAGTCTTCACTTTACCTGCTGCAGTAGTTCTGGCTGCCTGCTTGCATTACTCAGCTGGCTCCACTTCATCTGCACATTGAATGCTTTCCCTTTATTTATTCATTCATTTCCATGTGGCAACCGCTGTCACTTTGATGAATGGGAGCTGGAACTGGCCAATTGATTTCACTCATCAGACAAGTCTCCCATGCTTTGAACTTAAACATACTTTCTTGTAGGAGAGGGGCGAACTCTGTGGTACCCTCCGCCCGCCTCCACCCCCACCGACGTCCCCAGAGGTTTTCCTTTTTGGAAGCCACCTGAGGAATCAGCCCTGTACGGTTCTATCCCAGCTCAGTGAACTGAAATGCATCATTCCAGGTGGTTATTATTAAGTCAGCTTTGGCTCTTCTGGTGAGGGTTGATGAAGTAACAATGGTGGATGTTTAGAGCGACTGTGGTGGTGTGGAGGCCTTGGGGTGTTGACACCGCAACACAGCACAATAAAACATAGTAGACGGTATTACAAGGTACAACATACTTTACAATTGATAGACACATAACAAACCCCCTTCAGGGGCATTGTACGTTTCACAGAAACACGAAACATTAGCGTACATTAACCAGGAATAGACTTGCTGACATAGGCACTTGCTTTCCTGTTGGGGGTGGTTTGGTTGGTGTGAGGTGACTGGCTTGGACATAGGGTCATGTGCAGTAGGGCATGAAAAACCAAGGCAAGCAGAGGTCAAGTCATTACATACTAGAGAGCAGGTTTGCGTTTTTTATCATGAATCTTGTTCTGGAGGCAGCTCTGCAGAGTGGTCACTAGCTGGCATAGCCACAAAGTCATAAAATATGATTTTAAACCTAAGCCTAACCGTAACCCTAACCTTAACCACACTGCTAACCCTAATGCCTAACCCTAACCTTAAATTAAGATCACATTTTTGTTTTCATTAATCTTTACAATATAGCCAATTATGACTTTGCAGCTGGCCTATCTAAGGAAATAACCTTTAGTACTACTTCCAGGACAAGACTAATGACAATAAACGTCAACCTGCTGCTAGAGACCTACAGCACAAACATCAAAGGAATATACTCCTAATGTCAGTGTAGAAATAGAGGTCATGGCCCGGCGATAGAAGTTGATTAATGTTACATTTAATCAGAGTGTAAATCTGTTTCACCTCTATGTGCTGTAAACCTGTCCACAGTCACCTCTGGCCATGTTTTTGACAGTAATTGGTACGCAAACACATTGTTAGACAACAAAAAAAAGATTATTAGCTGTGTATGATTAATTTATGCTGACAAATCAAGAAACCTTAAAGCCCGGATCCTCAGTTGCTTTTCCCAACAGAAGGTGCCCCACTGCTTGTATTGTGATAGAGAAAAAATATGGAGTTTAAATGAAAACATTGGGGTTTGGCCCAGCCATAGCCGCTGGGCTGGTCTTGGGGAAAGGTGTGTCTTTGCACTAAATCCACTCTAACAACCTTCGTTGTGCCTCGCTCTGGGAGCCAGTGGAGTGAGAGGAAGCGGCTACTACTGCAGCCAGACTCAAACACAGCAGACAGCCAACACGCACTGACAAGTGACAAAGTCACACACAAATGGCCAACGTTCTCCTGTTCAGGTCAGTGTTGACATTGTTGCCTTTATAAAGTTAGCCTGCTTGCTACTTGCTATCTAACGCTAGCTGCTAACCTTTGTGTTCAACAATATAGCTATAAGCAAATGTTAGCTAGCTAGCTAGCTATCTTGCGTCTTGTATTCTGATTGTTTTTTACTTACTAATAAGGAGTCTACTCTAGCTAGCTACATTGTCTAAAATGCACAAGATGCCCTAATGCTTTGTTTCAAATAGTGTTTGCTAGCTAGCTAAAGCTAGATGTGCAGATTGTTGACATGACAGTATGTATGTTTTTTTTATGATAATGCTAGCTAGCTAGGTGAGTAGCAGCATGTTCGCCTCAAGAGTGCCTCAAGATCACCTCAGATCACCTTTTACCTTTATGATGCGTTTTGCATCATATGATGCATCAAGGCAAATTTTAGCTCTATTGAAAATGCTTTATTTTGAAAACTTGACTGCTGACATGAAACGTTTTTGGAGATTATTATTAACAATGGACTAACAGACAAAATACTAAACTTTAATTATAGAGTGTAGTATTCCTTTAAGATCCCTGTAGTGATGGAATCTAATCCTCATTAGCCACTATTTTTAAAGGACAAATCAAGGCAACAGAAAAAACACACTGACTGATCTGAATCACACTGGACAATGCTCGACCTGTCAATACACTGTGTCAACCAAGAGCTCATGGGGAAATGAGCCATCAATTATCAAAAGACACATTGAATGAACTTTAACCTTTTGATTTATTGTGGACATTGTGACTGCTGCCAATGAAGAGTGCATGCTTTATTTTTCACTGCCATACTCTGATGGACTATGGAAAGACAATCTGCAGTGTAACATATGCATACTGGAACGAATCCAAAAATGCATAGGCCTATCCACAACGTGTATGATGATGGATGACTGTGGCGTTGTTTGTTTGTCATGCAGCAGTTTGCAGAGAGAAGATACATGTGTGTGCACATTCTTTTGGCAACTCAGCAGTTATTTTCTTATTCAAGATTGATTGTATATTTACAACTCGCAATTCTGTGGTTTAAATCAGTGGCTTTGCTTAAATAGGCAACGATTCGAAAATGAAGAGGGTTATTTGTACTTGAACATACCTTTACTAGAATGCACCAAAATAAAATGTTAAGGATTTGCTTCCAATTTGTTCAGACTGTATCTACGTACTTTGATTCAATAACAACAAAATGAGATTCAGTTTCTGAAATTCAAACCCTAATGGTGTAGCCGAGAAGACACCTAAAGAATGCCACATATTTCCTTGCAGGGAAATGGGATGTTAAGCCATTAACTCCCCCTCACTCTCTGTCTGTCCACACATCATGGCAGGAGAGGGCATCAATTATCAGCCTTTGTTTTCGGTTGTTTGTTATGTTGACAGTGTCTCAGTTACCATGGAAATACCATTGGAAAAAGCGGGGGGGAACTGTCATTGTGAAACTACATTTGTAATCTTCTTACTCTGCCGATGTCAGCGGGTCATCTCTGCCCGTCTGTGTTACCTTTTCGGAATTAACAAAGAGCACACGTTGCCTGAGGAAGACTTAACGCAGTGTGAAATTCCCCTTTGTGAGTCCTATCGTGAGTCCTCGCTCAGACATCATTTCTTTCATGCATCTCCTTTCAGCTCATGACTCATTGTATTTTCATCTTCCTGTGCCAGATAAGAATGATCAGCTTTTTGCCTAATCTGATAGGCATTAATCATTCACTAATGCATAAAAGGAAAGCATGAAAGGAGAGGTGTTAGGCTATAAGGTAAAACCAGGCTTCAGAGTGTAGCACTTCTGAAGAAAGACAGAGTCCAAGTAGATGCATAAATGGAATACTAACCATGGAAAGTAATAACACAAGTGATATAGTAACATTGTTATTACTTGAATTGCCATTATTTCATAAAGTACTGCACATTTAGCAGCTGTTTATTGTAGGTTAGTTAAATGCCAAGCCTAACGAACAGCTCTGTAAAATACGAGGAGCAAACACTTATACCATTCGTGTGAGCTCCTACATTAATATCTCATGACCGCTCTGAGTGCTTGTTTTGAGTGGTCTGTTTTTGATATGGAAGCACATCGTGCAAACAATAAGATATTTTATAGTGGTGGACAACACCTAATGTTCCCATTGAAGAGAAATGTGGCCTTTTGCATGGATGTAATAAAAAAAGCATTCTTCTTTCAACACTTAATTTTGCCGGTATTCACAGTCACACAAATACATATTTTGCTCCTCTTGGCAACAGGCAAATAAACATTTACGTAATTTAGCAGACGGTCTTATCCAGAGCGACTTACAGTTAGTGAGTGCATACATTATTTTTATTTAATTTTCTTCATACTGGCCCCCCATGGGAATCGAACACACAACCCTGGCGTTACAAACGCCATACTCTACCAACTGAGCTACCTCCCTGCCAGCCATTCCCTCCCCTACCCTGGACGACGCTGGGCCAATTGTGCGCCGCCCCATGGGTCTCCCGGTCGCGGCCGGCTACGACAGAGCCTGGATTCAAACCAGGATCTCTAGTGGCACAGCTAGCACTGCGATGCAGTGCCTTAGACCACTCTCACATGTTTTCTTAGCTTGTCAGGTCAGGTGTAATATCTTTTCACAGGGAGATTTAGAGGGTAATTAACTGTGGTGTGTGACCAACATATTAAGGTTTTAAACACTTTTCCTATACATTTATTCTAAAGCAGCATATAGATGGGTATCAACACTGTCCTATTCTATGAAATAAAAATGCACTCTAAACAAAAACCACAAACACAATTCCAAGTGTCAAATGGGTTTTCGGAGGGGGAAAAATACTTTTAAAAAAACGTTCCATTGGGAAGTGCACAATTTCACTCCCCAAACTATCTATCGCCATCATATTCCCCAGAAGAAAGAGAAAATCACAGAAAATATTTCCCATAGGACTGCAGTTGTTACTTTTAATTCAGCCACAATGTGATGGAGGCTGAGAGAGAGTCATGAAAGAGAGTCGTTAGAGAACTGAATGTGTTTTTCACCACACCCAGAGAGCTGGCTGTTTCGGGCGAGGTGCAAGGTGTTGTGGGAATACAGAGGCCCAGCTGCACTTTGCAGATACATACCACTGTGCTTTCATGCCCACACCCGTCAAAATGGCCCTGTCAGCTGCCTATCTCAAGGGACCTGGTTTTGCACTACAGGGGGATTATAGCTTTTTTTATGAAGCAGCTTCATGACCAATGGTGTCTGGCAATTCCAGTCGGTTGCCGTTTTACAACAACAAAAGATGGGCTTTACATGGTGGTATATGCGATAGCTAATTGCATGGATTTGAATTTTTTATAAGCAATTTAGAGATGTAATTGAAGTACCCATGGATACGCACAGTAATGATTACAAATGTTTATTTGAACTTCTTTTCACAACAATGTTGCAGCGGATCCCCACCAGCGTTGCTTCAAAAAAAATGTACACCCTCTTTATGCCATATCAGTGGATATCTGCAGAGAATCCTATCCTAAGCTGTGACAACAGCTCCAAATGTGAGCTCACAAACTGTGATAATTTTAATCCCTGTGGCCCGGGTGTGCTAAGTGGCATGCTGGAGAGCCACATTTGTTACATCCCTATCTGACTGGCTGCTGTTAGGATGACTGACTCATCCACTATCACAGGACTTGAAGATTTTATGAAAAAAAGCTTTATTTACATCCATCTCAGGACTTCATGGTGCGCTTGGCGACAGATCACACACCCTTAATCTCAGCTGATTCAGAGGCCTGTCACTAGGGATAGAGTGTGCTCTGTCAGATAAGGTCTAATTATTCTCTTTTAGTAGTAGCAGTCCTAAAACCTCCACACGCTATTTCTATGCCAAGGGCTGGCCGTCTCACTGTAGATCACAGACATATACAGTAAAACAGGGAATAGTCCTTTTAAAGTCAATCCCATAGGCGACCATCAATGCAGATCAGGTAAAAGTGCAGTGATTTACAGATGTGCCAGATTTGATGATGAAGTGGGAAAATAATGTGTAGTGAGTTGTCTTGTTTTCTATAAGTCTCAATATCCTTTTTTACACTGAACATACTGTAGCCTCCTTCAAGACTACTGTCCACTGACTTATCAGGTGATATATCTGGCCATAGTTTGTCACTTGGTAAGTCTGACTGATGTTAACTGGGATCTTCCGTGGAGGTTTAATGTTGTGTGTGTAACGATCCCGGCAGTCTGAGTCGGGTCCTGTCTGGTGACTAGTTTTTCTGTTCGTGATCTCCAGTTTCCCGAGGGTTCGGGAACGCTCCGGGGAGCTCTCTTGATTTCCGCACCTGCATCCCATCAGCAATCTGCACACCTGGTCCTGATCATCACCCTTCTTAGGTTCTGGCCTAACATCCAGTCCCTGCCGGATCGTTAGCCATGAACAGTAGGTTTACCAGAGTATCAGTCTTAGAGCCTAGCGTTAGTTTTGTTGTTTTTGCACCTTGTTGGTTTGTTGCTTACTTACCCCCGTTTTGTTCCATCTGCAGTCACCCGTCCGGAACCTTCATCCAACCTCTGCCTGGTGGTCGGCGGCTGCCGACCCAGGATGGGATCAACCACTGCACCCCCAACAACTAATCAACGCCGCCCGCTCTGTTCCCTGGATTATTCAGCGTCACTCTTGAATTTGTAATAAACACTCACCTTCGTTTCAACTTACCTTGTCCTGGTCTGCTTCTGGGTTCTGGCTTAGCAACTCGTGACAGTGTGAAAGTTGATGATGAGTCCTGATCAATGATATACAGTGCCTTCAAAAGTATTCACACCCCTTGACTTTTTCAACATTTTGTTGTGTTACAGCCTGAATATAAAATTTATAAAATTTTGATTTTGTGTCACTGGCCTACACACAATACCCCATAATGTCAAATAGGAATGATGTTTTTCGAATTTCTTACAAATTAATTAAAAATGAAAAGCTGAAATGTCTTGAGTCAATAAGTATTCAACCCCTTTGTTCTGGCAAGCCTAAATAAGTTCAGCAGTAAGGATTTGCTTAACAAGTCACATAATAAGTTGCATGGACTCACTCTGTGTGCAATAATAGTGTTTAACATGATTTTTGAATGACTACCTTGTCTCTGTAACCCACACATACAATTATCTGTAAGGTCCCTCAGTCGAGCAGTGACTTTCAAACACAGATTCAACCAAAAAGACCAGGGAGGTTTGCCTATGCTTCGCAAAGAAGGGCACCTGTTGGTAGATGGGTAAAAAAAAAAAAAAAGACATTGAATATGCCTTTGAGCATGGTGAAGTTCTTAATTACACTTTGGATGGTGTATCAATACAACCAGTCACTACAAAGATACATGCGTCCTTCCGAACTCAGTTGCCGGAGAGGAAGGAAACCGCTCAGGGATTTCACCATGAGGCCAATGGTGACTTTAAAACAGTTACAGAGTTTAATGGCTGTGACAGGAGAAAACTGAGGATGGATCAACATCATTGTAGTTACTCTACAATACTAACCTAAATGACAGAGTGAAATGAAGGAAGCCTTTACAGAATAAAAACATTGCAAAACATGCATCCTGTTTGCAATAAGGCACTAAAGTAAAACTGCAAAAAATGTGGCAAAGAAATTAACTTTATGTCCTGAATACAAAGCATTATGTTTGGGGCAAATCCAACACATAACTGAGTACCATTCTTCATATTTTCAAACATGGTGGTGGCTGCATCATGTTATGGGTATGCTTGTCATCGGCAAGGGAGTTTTTTATGATAAAAAACAAACAAAATAGAGCTAAGCACAGGCAAAATCCTAGTGGAAAACCTGGTTCAGTCTGTTTTCCAACAGAAGCTGGACTATAACTTAAAACCCAAGGCCAAATATACACTGAGTGTACAAAACATTAGGAACACCTTCCTACTATTGAGTTGCACCCCCTTTTGCCCTCAGAACAGCCTCAATTCGTCAGGGCATGGACTCTACAAGGTGTTGAAAGCATTCCATAGGGATGCTGGCCCATGTTGGCTCCAATGCGTCCCACTGTTGTGTCAAGTTGGCTGGATGTCCTTTGGGTGGTGGCCCATTCTTGATACACACGGAAAACTGTTGAGCGTGAAAAACCCAGCAGTGTTGCAGTTCTTGACACACTCAAACTAGTGCGACTGTCACCTACTACCACATCCCGTTCAAAGTCACTTAAATATTTTGTCTTGGCCTTTCACCCTCTGAATGGCACACATACACCATCCAGGCGGCAGGTAGCTTAGTGGTTAAGAGTGTTGTGCCAGTAACCGAAAGGTCGCTGGTTCCAATCCCCGAGCCGACTAGGTGAAAATTCTGTCGATGTGCCCTTGAGCAAGGCACTTAACCCTAATTGCTCCTGTAAATCGCTCTGGACTAAAATGTAAATGTAATCCATGTCTCAATTGTCTCAAGGCTTAAAAATCCTTCTTTAACCTGCCTTCTCCCCTTCATCTACACTGATTGAAATGGATTTAACAAGTGACATCAATAAGGCATCATAGCTTTCACCTGGTCAGTCTGTCATGGAAAGAGCAGGTGTTCCTAATGTTTTGTACACTCCGTACAAAATTGGAGTTGATTACCAAGAAGACACTGAATGTTCTTAAGTGGCCTAGTAACAGTTTTGGACTTAAATCGGCTTGAAAATCTATGGCAAGACTTGAAAATGACTGTCTAGCAATAATCAACAAGCAACTTGACAAAGCTTGAATAATTGTTTAATGAATAATGTGCAAAAATTGCAGGTGTGCAAAGTTCTTAGAGACTTACCCAGAAAGACTCACAGCAGTAATTGCTGCCAAAGGTGATTCTAACATGTACTGACTCAGGGGTGTGAATACTTATGTCAATGAGATATTTTCTGTATTTCATTTTCAATACATTTGCAAACATTTCTAAAAACATATTTTCACTTTTTCATTATGGGGTATTTTGTGTAGATTGGTGAGGATAAAAAAAATAAAAAATTCAATTCAGGCTGTAACAACAAAATGTTGAATACGTGAAGGGGTATGAAAACTTTCTGAAGGCGCTGTCCATTTTTGTCGTGCTGCTCTCCATGGTGCTGATCTCTGTTTTAGCTGGTGTGCTAAGTATGCCACCCAGTGGCTCCTATGTGGAATGAGGCTACTGTATCTCTCAGGTGACTGCTATTGTGTCATTACTTGTTAAATATAAACATTTATTCTTGATGAACACGGTATCCTGTCAAATGTTTTATTATACTATTATTCAGTAGTATTCCTGGTGCATGGTAGTTCTCTGATTGCGTAGACGGAACTATTGAGGCCGGAACTATTGTGGTTTGAACCTTTGCTTCAGATCGGTGTACAGTGCCAGTAACACTTCACATGATGCTAGCTAGTTCGCTGTGGGGATCGCCTACATTTCGTGAGTGTATTTCTTGTGTTGTTTCGTTATTTTATGACATCACATACGTTTTTCTAGAGACTGCATCTATGTAGTTTGAACATACCAGTTATTAATTTGTTTCATATAACGCACGACTAACGTTACTAGCTAGATAGCTAATAAATGCAGCTAGCCGGCTATTTGACTAGCATTCATGCTAACGTTAGCTAGCTAGCATCTGTAGCAGTCCAAATTAAGCCAAAAGCAGTAGCTAGCTAGCTAGCAAGCTTCATCGTATGTCCGACCGTAACTACGAGAGTAAGCAATTAGACATTGTTGCAACACATTTTTTGCAGTCAGATGTGCAGTTGACAGTAGTGAGGTGTTGGCTAACGTTAAGTAGCTATTTTGTTAGAACTATCAGCTAGCTAACGCTAGCTAGTGTAGTAATTGTATTTACTGGAGTGACGTTCCGTGACAGTGGTTTCATCTCACAGAGAATGACTGTAGAACAGCATGACCTTAATCATGAGTCATGTATGTTACAAGATTAGGCTTGACCTTAGCCCAAGATGTACTGTTAAGGAGTGTAGGCTAGCGTCTTTGACTTTGGTGAACGAGAGCTAAGCTTGACCTGAACAGTTACTTCTGGTTCAGTTGCTACAGCACAGTTTGAAACTGTCCTGTGTGCTTCCAGTTTCTATTTCAGGCAGTTCCCTGTGCACCGCATATTGTCATTCTCTGCCAATGGGCTGACACCTTGTTGCTGAGATGTTGCTGAAAGACATTCCCCAGGAGGTGCTGATGCGCCCGCTTTCCCGAAATGAAGTAGTGGGCATGATAGTGAGACTGACCATCTTTGGAGCTGCCACCTACTACGGCATCAAATGGGTGGTGGAGGCGATGGACCCTACACATAAACAGAAGATCCAGTCCAAGAAAAGGGTATGCGCACATATTGTTTATGTTTAGATCTGAATCATCTTATAACATATATATTTATTATTGTTTGATTAACCATCAATTGTGTTAAGCAGTAGAGTGATGTCCATCTCCTCCTCCAGGCAGAGCAGCTGATGAAGCAGATTGGAGTGGAGGGTGTCAAACTCACTGAATATGAGATGAACATTGCTTCTCACCTGGTAGATCCACGCAGCATGAGGGTAAGGGAAATCTCCTATAAAGTGTGACAGTTCTTTAAATTGTCATTTTGTGACTTACGAAGTTTGTGGTGTTACATAATTTGTGCTTTGTACAGAAAGTTAGAGGAAAGGGGTCATTTTGCACATTGTGTATAAAGTTGTAAGCCTAAAGATTTCTCTGCTCTTCCTCTGTAGGTGTCCTGGAGGGATATTGCAGGGCTTGATGAGGTCATTTATGAGCTGCAGGACACCGTCATCCTTCCCTTCCAGAAGAGACACCTGCTGGCTGGATCCAAACTCTTTCAGCCTCCTAAAGGTAAACGCTTCAGGGCACATTTCACATCATGTTGTATTTTGCATATTTTTTTCTTCCAAAGTAAATTATTTTGGGTAACACTTTTGGGAATGAAGTGAGTGAGTGATTTGATCCTCTTTCTGTCACCACCTCAGGGGTGTTGTTGTATGGGCCTCCCGGGTGTGGGAAGACTCTTATCGCCAAGGCAACCGCCAAAGCCTCAGGATGCCAGTTCATCAACCTGCAGCCCTCCACTCTGACGGACAAGTGGTACGGCGAATCACAGAAGCTCACCGCTGCTGTCTTCTCTTTGGCTGTCAAGATCCAGCCATGTATCATCTTCATAGATGAAATTGGTGAGTGTGTCGTTACGTATCTCACATGTTTTAAAACTACTTTGTGAACCATTAGTGAGAGCCCTTCACTGTGCTCATTAAATACCCAGTAGTGTAATGCTCTCTTAATTGATATCATTTACTGATTTCTTTAACCTCAACCATTACATAATCATATTTGAGGCAATGTTCACTTTTGGAATCTTCTTTTTCAGACTCCTTCCTGAGGAATCGCTCTAGTCTGGACCATGAGGCCACAGCCATGATGAAGGCCCAGTTTATGAGCCTGTGGGATGGGCTGGAGACTGGGGCAAGCAGCCAGGTACCACCATCAACTCCCATAGTTAGATTTGTCTTATTCGCTCTTATTCGTCATTGAGTATTGGCCGTTGGTTTAATGTCTTTCTTTGCTGTGCTGGTTGTACAGTTAGGTAATGTTGGGGTATTGTTCTTGCAGGTGATGGTGATGGGGGCCACCAATAGACCACAGGATCTGGACCCAGCCATACTGCGCAGGATGCCCACCACCTTTCACGTGGGCCTACCGGTGAGATACACACACATACACACACACTTGAACGTGGCCTGAAAATGTCTGTCAGTTCAGTTGTGGATGCACTCTGATAATCAAGCTGTCATGTTAAAACCTGTGTCTCTCATTATGTTATGTACTTCTGTAGACCACAAGACAGAGGGCAGAGATCCTGAAGTTGATCCTGGCAGGAGAAAATGTAAGTTAACACCATCTCCATCCCTTCGTTTCCTCTCAGATATCCAACCAGTTTGAGTCGTTTCACACCTGTCCACTGTTGTGTTGGATTTGAAGGTTAAATGGTAACAAACATCACAAGAAATTACAATGAAATCTGGAATAGTGATGATTTACGGTATCATGCCTGAATAAATGTACTGTATACTAAACCAACACTTTTTCCCTCTCTTCCTCAGCTAAGCAATGCCATTAATCTGAAGGAGATAGCAGAAAAGTCGGAGGGTTCGTCAGGCAGTGACCTCAGGGAGCTGTGTCGTGATGCTGCCATGTACCGTGTTAGAGACTATGTCCGCAAGCAGCAGATGAAGCAGATAGCCCAGCAAATGCATGAGGAGGACGAGGAAGACAAGTAACTACCATTTACCGTTACTAACTCAGGCATCAAACTACTGGTCTTTGACCTTTTTACTATGCTGAATGTAGCTATAAGTTACGGTATACTTCATTGTGTTGTGCTTGTGTTTTTCTCTTGTTGAAAGCGAAGTCTTCAGGTCTTAAAAGCTGGTGTTAGTTGAAAATGTTTCATAAAACACCTATGTCTGCATCTATGTTTGACCCCTGACCTCTGACCTTTGTCCCATCCGTCTCCAGAGCAGGGGTGGAGGAGCGTCTGCGGCCCATCACCCAGCTGGACCTGCTGTTCGGCCTGGACAAGATGAAGGAGTCCAAAAAGGCCACCATGCCCCAGGAACTCATACCCCGAGAGGTGCCTCTGGACTAAACCTTTCTTTCAGATACCCTTTACATACGCGTTGTTACTGACCAGTGGCCTACCCTACTGTTTATCCCCCCACACATACACATCTCCCAGTCCTAGCACAGTGGTCCAGAGCAGTCCGAGAGAGATGTCCCTGGACCACAATCTCTCTGTATCCCTTCTCTTATCCCACACCAATACCCTTCAGTATCCAGTTCATTCCTATTGTCTGTCCATGTTACAGATTAATTCCAACCCCCCACACACAGTGTCCCAGAACATTCCCATTGCCCTGAGTCATCATAAAATACTAGAGCCTTAGAAACAGCCTTTGTATATTAAGCTGGGCAGCAGGGCTGTCCACTGTAACGCTCCTGCACAGATGGCACTGGGTGAGAGGGACCGGACAGAGTCTGTCTTTAAAAACTCTGTCATCAATGTTGTTGTTATTATTATTAATATGTGTCACACAAATCTTATAATGAGAAAATGTGAATCTATATTGGTTTTTAATCATGCTACTTCTCTGGAAAATTACTGAATAAGGAATATTACTGTATTTGCACTGTCAATGTTATTTTGGGCAAGCACTAAACCGTGTCGCAAGTGTCTAGTTGTCTGCATGTCTAAGCAATATAATGAAAAACATTAGCTACACAATAGTACTCGTGTTACAGTTAACGAAGACCAAGATTTTGGATGAAAAACCAGACAATTGGGAAAAGTCCCTGGGAGTTGAATCAGTTGGTAAATCTGATATTCTGAATCTACTTTTATTGAATGTTCATCACTGTATTTAATACTGTACTTCTCTAAATATTGGATTGAAACTATTCCTGACTACATTATTCATCTTTACTGACGAAGGTAGACGCCTCATGTCTTCTTTTGTTTTATGTCACAGTAATATGCCCTTCATTGGGCTGCAGTCTTACACAAGCAAACTAATGTTTTTGATATAATTGTATCCTTTATATAATGTGCAGCTGTGCTTTTGCAAGGTCCATTATGACCAACCTTCAAACATGGGTATTGACCAGCACAGCAGTCTGTCTCAAAATGTCAATCATTCCAGTCTGTCTCCATGGAAACCAGACTGAGTCCTATGGCTAGGCTTTCATCTCTAGTGTGACCCATTGTCTGCTGCTGTTTTCTGTTCTGTCTTTCAAACAAGCATCTGATTTAGACCTGGGAAACCAGGTGAGTGCACCTTATGAGAAATCCATTTCCAGGAAAAATAAAAGACAGCAGACACTCTCAGGCCCCTTACTCTCAGAGAACCATTGTTGTCCATTCTTGTCTAACTACAGTCTGGTAGAATGGGACTGTAGTCAGGCGCTCAATTCCATTATTTTATTTTGGACAAAGCAGATTTTTCCTTTTGTTTGTCAGAATGTTACAACATGCAACTCTGGAATGTACTTTTCTCAGTCTTGCTCATTAGCCCTCTACTTAACTTTCAGTAATATGAATAGGGAGGCTGCCGCTGACTGAGGATTGGCCAGTCAGAGCGTCCTCTGCAGAGTGACCACAGGGGGGTGCTGTGGCTCCACTACTCTCAGATTGACAGAATGAGTGGCAGGTCTGGGTGTGGAGTCGGACTATTCCCCCAGACAAAACAGTACTGTACCTTTTGAACTCAACTGTGAGGAGACACATTATACATGGGTCCACAAGTTATATGTGGATCACTGAATATTCCCCCCGTCCCCCATTGTGTATGTAAGTTGTGTGGAACTGGGCAGATGCAGCTGTTTAGAAATGCTTAAGCGGTCCCACACCCTGTGTATTTATTTCCCACTTCCTGCCCCGCTGGCTTTCACTTTATTTTTCTCTGCATAATCTGGTTTGGGGTTCTGATAATGATAATGATCCTCACTGTGTATAAGCCACAGATGGCTGGATGCCGTCCAAAGTCGCCCACTATCTCTTCACTATTCACCCACTATCCCACTACTATTTCCCTTAATTCACCTAATCTGTGGTGCATCAATATCTCTAGAGCACATGTCATTAACTCATCTGATTCATCCCAGGCTTTCCAAAAATGTCCTAGCTTGCGAAGCACTCTGACAGTCATGTTTGCATGCGTTTTCTGTAGGTGCTAATGATAACCATAGTGTTTGGCAAGGCCACTATAGGTCAATAGAGGACTTCTACAAAGCCTGCTAATCTCGTGGGCCCATTTGGGAACAGAAAAGATTTGCCTGGATTTTGTGCTGGATTTAGTCAGATAATTCTGGGTGTATTTTTAAAAGCAAAGGACAGCCCTTCCAAAAAGGAATGTTTTGGCTGACTTGGTTCCCCCGAGGGTAGATGGTGCTACCAAATATGTTATTGCCATAGCGTGGATAAATTGATGCTGGCAGTTGAATTACATTTCTAACACATCTTGTGATACTGTTGATGGGTATGTGTGCCATCTGTTTTTTGACTCCCTACTCATTGATTAGTTATTCATCTTCATAAGAAGCATTAAAATGTGGGTCGAAAAGCAAAGCAAGGCTTCCATGTTCCATCCCAGTTTTCGTCAATTATAGAACTTTTTTCATCTCTTGGTAAACAACATGAGAGGCTCTCAACGGAAAGCTTTCAGTTCCATTTGAACATGAATGACTGGAGATCAGAGGCCTGCTGAGAGGGATGTCTCTCAGTCAGTCTGTCGGTGGCTTTTATCACACAACCACTTCTCGTCTCGAACTTCAACATTGTTCCATATCAGCTCTGAGTGGAGACTTTGAAAAGGATCCATACAGACACACCAGCCTGTGCTCCTCATGCTGAGAAAGCAACATTGTCTTGTTGACCTTAAAGGCCCAGTGCAGTCAAAAATGAGAATTTCCATTGTTTTGTATTTCCATACTTTGAGGTTGGAATAATACTGTCAAATTGGGAAAGTGAGGATAATGCCCTTTCAGTGTAAGAGCTGTTTGAAAAGACTGCCTGAAATTTCAGTGTGTTTTATTGGGATGGAGTAAATTAGTTAATAGACCAATAAGAGAGTTCCAAACCTCTCTGCTAATAACAGCTACTTTTTAGTTTTCACCTCCCCACTCAAACCACCCCCAGACAGTCCTAGCAAAATTCGTGCTTGAGAAATTGCTCTTTGCTAAGAAGCATTTTTTGTTTCTTTTTGACCATTTTAATTTAAAACAATCACAGTACGGTACAGAAATGATTTGATATTGAGATCAAAACGGCTGTATTGGACCTTTAACCTTATTCCATTTTAGCTCTGAGAGGAGACAGTGGAAATAATCCATACTTTACCGCCAGATATACTCCGCAGCCACTCCCATACTGTGGCACTCTGTTCTCTCACGGCATGCCGCCGACATGATCGACCTGAGCCTTGAGTAATCAGCGTCAGCTGTGGTCCTCGCCACAATTCTCAGTAGGATATCCTGTTGGTTTATCGACTCTGGAATTTTTGTTTACTCACTACCCCGCTGAGTCATGACGGGTGGGTGGGAGTCCTCCAGTAGGGACCACTTTCATCATCATGTATGTGTTTTATTAGAGGGAAAGTATCGTGGCTGACCCAAGCCAGCCACAGGGAGAAAGGGAGCCACACACACACACACTTACTTGATTAATAGCGGCATAGGAAAAGGGTCACAATTCATTTGTATTTGCGTCAGACGACCCAAATAGAAGGCAAACACACAGCAGCATCTAAAGTGATGAATAGACAAGAAAAACGTCAACACAAATCAACTTTGGCTGCGTGTGCTTCTTCGGTATTGGAGGAGGTTTCGCGCCCTTTGTGATTATAATGGAGAGCGTCTGCTAAATGACTAAAATGTAAATGTCTTTCAACTTTACCACATGACATAAAAGTGTTGCAAGTAGTGCAATATCTTCTGACAGTTCTCCGAATCTTAGTCAGAGACAAAAACTTAACTATTTGAGAAGAAGTTCCAGGGCATCACACACACAGAGAAAGCTTTTTATGAGTTTCAGACCTGTCCAGAGCCTAAAGTGGCTTATCCCTCAGCTTGCTAATAAAAAGTATTGTCCTTAAATGACTTTATCCCATTCTTCATCAAGCTTTTCTTCTCTTCTTTCGTCTCCTCTTCACCGAATGGAAGCTATACTTTAAAGAGAGGCCAGTCTATTAGGGCTGGTAATTGAGGCCTGTCTGGATCACTGCAGATGAAAGGTAAAATAGCGTGTGTGGAGGGCGACAGGGCATGTATCAGAGGAGGTGTTGATAAAAGGTCACATCTCCAGACTTGATGTAGGGTCACAAAGGAGAGAATTACACTGCTTCTTCGTAGGCCTGAGTGCTCCTCCAAAATTAAATGATATGCATGGCTACCCAGAGTCCTTGCTCCAGCCAAACGCTACGCCACACCCACGAACGTTAGTTTCTTCTCCGCAATGAGTCTGGATCTGAGTACCTCCCCGACTATTTCTAGAACGCAAACACATTTGAACCGTTCTGATTGGTCCTAGAAACCGATACATTGGGCCAGAGCCAGAACACACGTGGGTAAAGTGGCATTTCGAAAATTCTTCATTGGCGTTGATACTCTTGTTAGAGATGATCCAATCACAGATTATTTTGTTTTGTACAACACCCCTCATTTTGACGTCACCACAAACGACTTCAAAGATGGCAGTCTCAGACTGAAGTATGTAGCAAACGATAGAGCTGCGGAAGAATTCAGTTTGAGTCGTCAGGCAAGTAAATTATGCCCTTAGAAAGAAGCAAACTTGTCTTCCCCAATGATATGACACCCCCAATGTTGAAGTCAAACTTTCTGTCAGTCTGTGATTTTGTAAAGAATAAGAACAAAAAGAGTGTGATCTCATCTGTTTCTTTCTTATGGCTGCTATCCACCATCCTCCTGTGCTTCCTTCCTTCCTCTCTGTTCCATGTTTACAATGGCCCTAATGAATCCTATCTGTTTATCAAGCTTGCTGCAGAGCCATAGCCAGCCTGTTATGATGCACTGCCATGTTCCTAAATCATGTGCTCAATTGAGAGGCGGTGGGTGTCACGTTGGCGGCTGTGTTAGCTATGTTAATCAGGCAGAACAAAAGCCCAGCGCCCACTCAGGGAAGCGGAGATGGGATAATGATCACTAATTAATTGTGCACCGGGGTTCGCAGGCCTCCTCTCTCCTCTACCGGCAGGCACACTGAAGACATATGAGCGGATGATTCACCCTGCACAGCACGGCACAGCAGGAGGAGGCAGAAGGCGTACAAGGGAGGCGACCGCCCAGAGACGTGTGTAACTCCGTCACCAGGGCTGTATTTAGTGATGTGAAACGTTGTGAATGTTGCAGGTATAAATATAAGGAATAGAGCTGACATGATTCCCCTGTTCTATCTGACGGAAAATCATTCAGTAAATTTATATTTGAATGTTCTGTAATGTTCATCCTCCTGAACAACCCCCTGGACATCTTTTGTTTGCCAACCGTTGCCATCCACATGTCTGAGTGGTTGGGAGGGAACGAATGACTGAGCCGTTTTGGGCTGAGATTGACCTGACACGGTTTTGTCTCTACAGTATTGATTAATTATCAATTAAAGTCGCAATCAATTAAATCCAGACATTGTAATTAGCTGTCCAACGAGCAGTTGTGCACGTCCAAACCGTTCTACACGAACGAACAGTTTAATCTAATTACAAAATTATTGACATTTTAAGAATGGATTATTGTGTACTTTTTTCACCAGATGAAGTCTGAAGTGATTGTTAAGTAAAGCATTCTTAGAATCACTTGATGTGTAGTGGATGTATTCACTAATAAATATTCAGTAGTTAAGCACTTGAAAGGGATTCAGTCGAAGGTGCTTTAGACCCAGCTCAGTTGTTTATGACATCCCCTACAAATGGATGTTGAATATGTATGTGTGGCACCATCAATAGCATATGTTCATATTTTATAGGCATGATGCTAATTACTTTACTATTTAGTATAGTGAGATTTGGGGGTAAACAGCTTATTTCCCAGGACAGACACTAATGCAAGTGGTTTTGTGAAGGCAGTATGTGTCTAAGCCAGGCGTACAACACTCAAGTCATTGATGAATGCAGTCCTACTGATTTTTCTTTCTCCCTGGAACTTGATTGATCAATTACGGTCCTTGATTTTCCACAGACCTGCACGGTGTCCATAATCGGACAACCTCAGTCTCAGCAGGAGTTGCTTACTTACAGCCCTTAACCAACAATGCATTTATTTCTTAATAAAAAAGTAAAATAAAACAACAACAACAAAAAAGTGTTGAGAGAAAAAAAGAGCAGAAGTAAAAATAACAGTAGGGAGGCTATATACAGGGGGGTACCGGTGCAGAGTCAATGTGCGGGGGCACCGGCTAGTTGAGGTAATATGTACATGTGGGTAGAGTTAAAGTGACTATGCATAAATAATTAACAGAGTAGCAGCAGCGTAAAAGATGGGGTGGGGGTGCAAATAGTCCGGGTAGCCATGATTAGCTGTTCAGGAGTCTTATGGCTTGGGGGTAGAAGCTGTTGACAACCTTTTTTGGACCTAGACATGGCGCTTCGGTACCGCTTGCCGTGCGGAAGCAGAGAGAACAGTCTATGACTAGGGTGGCTGGAGTCTTTGACAATTTTGAGGGCCTTCCTCTGACACCGCCTGGTATAGAGGTCTTGGATGGCAGGAAGCTTGGCCCCAGTGATGTACTGGGCCGTACGCACTACCCTCTGTTCTAAGCATTGTCTGAGATTGTAAGCAACTGACAATTTCAAAGATATGTACAGTAACAACACTTGGCCATAGGTGGGCCCTTAACCGTATAACCCCCAACTCCAACCTTTAATAGAGTTTGAGGCCTTAAAAAGTTCCTCCAGGCACCAAGTAATCATGTTCTTGCTGTAGTGGCAATTTGTGTGACAAAAATGCTTAACAAAAAAGCAATTGAATGCTGGAGCCTGAGTCAAGAAGATTCAGGCCAATTGGATGCTGGAGCCTGTGTCAAGAAGATTCAGGCCAATTGGTTGCTGGAGCCTGCGTCAAGAACATTCAGGCCAATTGGATGCTGGAGCCTGCGTCAAGAAGATTCAGGCCAATTGGATGCGGAGCCTGCGTCAAGAAGATTCAGGCCAATTGAATGCTGGAGCCTGCATCAAGAAGATTCAGGCCAATTGAATGCTGGAGCCTGCGTCAAGAAGATTCCGGCCAATAAGTCACATTTGGATTTCCACGTGAAGGCATCAAACTGAGAGAAAAGGCGATGACAATTAAATTCCTGTCAATAATAACATTTGTATCCCTTTGCCCTTGATGGAGATGTATGAGTCTTAATTAAATAGCAATATCCTTTTGAGGAAGGAAGGTCAATAAATAAGCTAGTCCCCGCTTTGCAGGAAGATAACTTACTTTTGTGAGACCTAGGTTTGAGATTTTTCCTATGGATCAGTGAGAAGGGTCTCAGGGCACAATTAAAGTCGAAGATGCTGAGTCTGACGAAGGCTTGATGGCCAAAACATGTCCATTGTGACTGCATACAATAACTCTAAGTAATACTTTATTTGCAAATGCTGATCATCTTTTTCTTCCAGGTCAGACTGCTCCTCCTCGGCTACAACGCTCAAAATTTTGTAGAGTTGAGCACATCAGATTTTGCACAATTGGCGAGCCAGCCAGTGGAGACTGTAACTGGGGAGATGTGAATGCTTGACAGGGCACACCCAAAAGTTATCCACCATGAATCCTAACATAGTCTGTCAAATGTCAGGTGTCTGAAATGGTACCCTGTTCCCTGTATGCCCAGTAGTGCACTAGCGTGCCATTTCAGAGGTGTCAAAGAGGGCAGAGACAAACCTTTATGACAACAAACAAAAACACTTGCGGCATGCAATCCATGGCACCCAGTGCAGCTGTCTTTTTGAGTCACAGTAACCTATAGTGGCAGTTTTATGTGTAAGGTGATGGCTGATTGATTAGACACCAACCATGCCTTTAAAGGCAGCTCACATCTTTATCTGTGTCTTCCTGACCAGACTGTCCTGCAGGGCCAGACTTGACCTGTGGAGCTGCTGTGGAGAAAGCCTGAGGAGGTGCTACCACGTCACTCAGTGTTCCACAGACACATACAGTGGGGGAAAAAAGTATTTAGTCAGCCACCAATTGTGCATGTTCTCCCACTTAAAAAGATGAGAGAGGCCTGTAATTTTCATCATAGGTACACGTCAACTATGACAGACAAATTGAGAATTTCTTTTCATGAAAATCACATTGTAGGATTTTTTATGAATTTATTTGCAAATTATGGTGGAAAATAAGTATTTGGTCACCTATAAACAAGCAAGATTTCTGGCTCTCACAGACCTGTAACTTCTTCTTTAAGAGGCTCCTCTGTCCTCCACTTGTTACCTGTATTAATGGCACGTGTTTGAACTTGTTATCAGTATAAAATACACCTGTCCACAACCTCAAACAGTCACACACCAAACTCCACTATGGCCAAGACGAAAGAGCTGTCAAAGGACACCAGAAACACAATTGTAGACCTGCACCAGGCTGGGAAGACTGAATCTGCAATAGGTAAGCAGCTTGGTTTGAAGAAATCAACTGTGGGAGCAATTATTAGGAAATGGAAGACATACAAGACCACTGATAATCTCCCTCAATCTGGGGCTCCACGCAAGATCTCACCCCGTGGGGTCAAAATGATCACAAGAATGGTGAGCAAAAATCCCAGAACCACACGGGGGGACCTAGTGAATGACCTGCAGAGAGCTGGGACCAAAGTAACAAAGCCTACCATCAGTAACACACTACGCCGCCAGGGACTCAAATCCTGCAGTGCAAGACGTGTCCCCCTGCTTAAGCCAGTACATGTCCAGGCCCGTCTGAAGTTTGCTAGAGTGCATTTGGATGATCCAGAAGAGGATTGGGAGAATGTGATATGGTCAGATGAAACCAAAATATAACTTTTTGGTAAAAACTCAACTCGTCGTGTTTGGAGGACAAAGAATGCTGAGTTGCATCCAAAGGACACCATACCTACTGTGAAGCATGGGGGGTGGAAACATCATGCTTTGGGGCTGTTTTTCTGCAAAGGGACCAGGACGACTGATCCGTGTAAAGGAAAGAATGAATGGGGCCATGTATCGTGAGATTTTGAGTGAAAACCTCCTTCCATCAGCAAGGGCATTGAAGACGAAACGTGGCTGGGTCTTTCAGCATGACAATGATCCCAAACACACCGCCCGGGCAACGAAGGAGTGGCTTCGTAAGAAGCATTTCAAGGTCCTGGAGTGGCCTAGCCAGTCTCCAGATCTCAACCCCATAGAAAATCTTTGGAGGGAGTTGAATGTCTGTGTTGCCCAGCGACAGCCCCAAAACATCACTGCTCTAGAGGAGATCTGCATGGAGGAATGGGCCAAAATACCAGCAACAGTGTGTGAAAACCTTGTGAAGACTTACAGAAAACGTTTGACCTGTGTCATTGCCAACAAATGGTATATAACTAAGTATTGAGAAACTTTTGTTATTGACCAAATACTTATTTTCCACCATAATTTGCAAATAAATTCATTAAAAATCCTACAATGTGATTTTCTGGATTTCTTTTTCTCATTTTGTCTGTCATAGTTGACGTGTACCTATGATGAAAATTACAGGCCTCTCTCATCTTTTTAAGTGGGAGAACTTGCACAATTGGTGGCTGACTAAATACTTTTTTTCCCCACTGTACAACACAGGGAGGCTGTAGTTACATAGACAAACAGAAAATATATAAGTGCATCACGTGAAATTCCCTCTTTTTGGTCAACGAAACATGTTGTCCTCTAAAGCTGCATCTTTGTCTATGAGAAGACACAGGCCTATTCCCTGTGACTGGGTACAGTGATGGTACTACTGTATTATCTGACTTTATCCGGTCTGAACTGCTTGTTGGTGTGTTGCGGCTGGTGTTTGGTCCACAGAGCCTTGTGCATAGTTTCTTACCGAGCCTGACATTATTTTCACCTCTGTGACTCAGTGCAGGCTGCAGCTGCAGTGCTTGACATTCTGATGTGGAACAAACAGCCGGCGGCCCACTGCCTCGTCCTCATCACCCAGCCCATTTAGATCTATCTATTCCTCTCTCTCTCTCTCTCTCTCTCTCTCTCTCTCTCTCTCTCTCTCTCTCTCTCTCTCTCTCTCTCTCTCTCTCTCTCTCTCTCTCTCTCTCTCTCTCTCTCTCTCTCTCTCTCTCTCTCTCTCTCTCTGTCTCTCTCTCTCTCTCTCTCTCTCTCTCTCTCATTACTGTGATTTGGTTTGTGCTTGCCCTTCATTGTTTTCTGTGGAAGAAATGTGTACAGCTCACAGGTAAATCAGCAGCAAGACTAGGCCACCGGGTAGATGTGAATAACCTGTTTAAATGTGAATTTCATAAGTATTTGTAATGACTAGGTTGTATTACTTTAGCAAGCAATTGCTGTAACTGTTTGTATTGTTTGAATTATTACTTACTTTATTTTGTGTCTCTCTTAAGAGGCTGTACAGTGGTTTCCAAAAAGGCCATCTGAGAGAAGAAAAAAACAATCTCAGGAGCCATGCCCCACAATGGCTCTGTAAGTCAGAGCCAAAATGAATCCTAGCTTGTGTTAAGGCTCTATTCAATCTGTATCGCGGAAGTTCAGCGTTACAGTGTGATTGACATTTAAAGGCCATGTTCTCACGTTAGCGGAGACGGCATAGACAGTAATTACAGGTGTGTGTGTATGTGTGTGTGTGTGTGCGCGTGTGTGTTTACCTGTGTGGATGTGCGTGTGTGTGTGCGTGTGCGTTCAGCATTTGCATGTGTGTCTGTGTGCCCGTGTGTTTGCCTGTGTGCCTGAAGGCTGTGGAGAATGGGATAGCAGCATTGATGATGCCCAAGGCTGAGCCCCATGGTGTATTGAGAGGTGTGGGGAAAGTGAGTGTCTGTGAAGGAGACATTTGGAATAAAAGCCTTCTCCCTGTGAGGATTGGTAATGTTCTCTAGTTGCGCCATGATTGGCTCAGTGTTCTGTCACTCATAGGGACACTACGTCACCGCATAATCTACGGGTAGAGCTTGAAAATTCAAGCCCCTTGGAGGCTGACTTGAGTTACATTAGAAGTGTCCATCCAAGAAGGTTCAAGGTCATTGGCCACAGATAAAATGACGTCAAATCACGTTATATCTACCGTAGCATTGATTGGACTGATCATGTCAACATCATACTTTCAAAATTTTTGCTAGCAAGATAGCAGTCATCATCATGAATCAGGTCGACAATCTACTGGCAAATCCTTTTCAATCCTTGTCATATGAAGAGAAATAATGAAGAGAAATTATAGATAAAACGTATCGGTGCTCATCGGCCATTGGACATAAACATAAACAAGTTGGAAATCGCAAATTCAACAGTGAGTGGTTTGGAAGGAATCAGTGGCTAACTGCAAGCATTGCAAAGCAATCACTAGCCTGCTATTCAGTTGAGTGGGTGTGTGGTCCAAGTCTGGGTTTAAGGGTCTCCTTTCCAAGCTTAAAAGGATACACATTCAACATTGGCCATGCTGTCAATCCAGCATGACTTCTGCCACACTCAAAACAACTGGAAACTGGGAAATCTCAGACTTCAGTGAGTTCAAGACAACTGGGAACTCTGAAAAAAAACGAGCTCCGACTGGGAATATACGTTCTGAGCGGTCATCCAACTCGGAATTGCAAGTCGGGAACTTGGGCCTCTTTCTAGAGCTCCGACCTGAAGATCACTGACGGCATCATGATTCAACCTTGTTCCTAGTTGTCTTGAAAGTACCAGAAATTCAGAGAATGCCAGACTTTGATAACAAAGTATGTTGACAAAATTTGCCCACGAAGGACCGCCGCGCCACCTTCCTGTTCAAGTGAGCACAGCACAACAAGGTGAGTCCAAAAATGTATTGCATGCTGCTGCATAAATTATGTATAAATGCATAAATGATGTAGATGCCAGGGATATATGTATACTGTAGCTAAGAAAGTAATACTAAGTGTATGTTGTGTAGTAAGCTGTTAGTAGCCCATGTGCCAATAATTTGGTCCCTGTTCTGACTTGGTAGTGAACATGTAGCCTATAGCCTGTTTTAGAGAAATGTCATCGTCAAATATTGTAAGAGCTTTCATTGTCTGCTTATATGTCGCTCTGGATTAGAGCGTTTGCTAAATGACTAAAATGTAAAATGTAAATGTAATATGCCCCCTTTATTTATCCTACGATTCTGACATGGTGTACAGGGAGAATACTGTAAGAACGGCCCATGTTCTGAATTCTGTCGCTGTACATTTCAAATAGTTATATTGACTATGTCCGTTCTAGCTTGGTCATTAATATCTTAATCGAAATTACGGATTGCCTCTTATCCGCTCGTCGTCCCCTTATGCCATAGTTTGTACGTCTCAATTGTCAGTAGAAGCCACATTTGTTTAAGTAAGTCAGCCATGTCAGCTATGTTTTTTTTTAAAGGCAGTAAATGAGGCTGAATGAACTGTTTCGCTGCCAGACAAGGCTACGCTGATAGCCAGGTGTAGCAGTGGTAAGGTGTTGGGACTCTGCTGTTGGGACAGCTTTATGTAGGCCCTAACAGTTTGGAATTGAAGGATGGGACTAATAACAACTAACAACAAATAGTAACAAGATAACTAATAATGTAAGCATACTGTGTCCATAATAAGTATATCGGTTGTAGGTTGGGAGCTTTTGTGAAAGAGTACAGTTAGAAAGATATGGCATATAGAAGCAAACCGGATGGACATCATGAAAATGATCGGAGAGGTTGAGAGTAGAAGAAGTTCAGGAGAAAAAACGAACAAAATATAATTATTGTAAAATTGACTGTGTCCATAAAATGTAGATAGTAAGTATAAGCTGGAAGTAGAGGCCCAAGCATTGTTGTTCACTAGTTTACTCCAAGTAGGGAAAGGGTGGCGGGGTTGGAAAGTAATAAAGGGGAATATATATATATATTGTTAAAGGATATGTACGTGTATGTTTGTGTGTGTGTGTATGTGTGTGTGTGTGTATATATATATATATATATATATATATATATAAACATGGGGGATTGGAAGTGATGCAGACAATTACATTGATGGAAGTTACAATCTGCAATATTAAGCTGATCTACCCCCAATAAAAAATAAAATAATAATAATAACAAAAAAACAGTTTGTGGGCACCATTTGTCACGTTATAGTGCAATGAATGAATTGTTTAGCGTTGTATTGTGTAGTGGCTTTGCTGGCATGCATTTAAAAAAATGTGGGGTAGTGTCATGCCCTGACATAGATCTCTAGTTGGTTTGGTCAGGGTGTGAATATCTATGTGTAGATCTAGAATGTGTAGATCTATGTTGGCCAGGTGTGGTTCCCAATCAGAGGCAGTTGTCTCTGATTGGGGATCATACTTAGGCAGCCATTTTGCCTACCTTAGTTGTGGGATCTTGTTTCAGTTTGGCTTGTTGGATGTTTAGCCTTTTGAACTTCACGTTACGTTTGTTGTTTTGTCGGTGTTTAATATAATAAACGACTATGTACGCATACCACGCTGCACCTTGGTCCAATCCTTCTATCAACGAACGTGACAGAAGATCCCACCACCAACGGACCAAGCAGCGTGAACAGGAAGAACAGACAACATGGACATGGGAGGATATTTTGGACGGTAAGGGATCCTGGACTTGGGAAGAGATCCAGGCAGGTATGGATCGCCTTCCTTGGGAGCAGACGGAGACAGCGAGGAAGGATAAATGGCGAATCCGAAGTGCACAACGACGAAGGAGGCCCGAGATGCAACCCCAATGAAAAAAATTGGGGGGGGGGCACACGGGGTGGTCGACGAAGCAGCAGGAGGCCGTGAAAAGGCTGACTGTAAAGGAGGAGGAGGAGGCCGCTATAGTAGAGGCCCTCCAAGACCTGCAGCTCTGCAGTCTGAGCGAGCAGACCACCACATTGTGGGGGCTGTTAGCTCAGAGGGAGCAGGAGTTCTCCCTTCAGAGGGAGGCGCTACAGGAGGTTCACAGGGAGAATGAGTCAGTGGATGCACTGAGAGAGGAGTTGGCCAGGCAACAGGAGGAGCTGAGAGTGGAGTTAACCCTTCAGCAGCAGAGAGCTCAGTACTTAGAGCAGAGGCTGGTGAAGCCAGGTTGCAGAGCAGAGCCAACTCCCCGCACTCGCTTTGAGGAGCGTGTGACCATGCAGGCACCAGGCTATGCGCCGGCGTTGCGCACTGTGCCGCCAGGGCGCCTTCACAGACCTGTGGTGCATGTCCCCAGTTCGGTAAGGCCCGTGCCTGCTCCTCGCACCAAACCAATGGTGCGTGTCTCCAGTCCGGCACGGCCGGTGCCTGCTCCTCGCACCAAACCAGTGGTGCGTGTCTCCAGTCCTGTACGGCCCGTACCTGCTCCTCGCACCAAACCAGTGGTGCGTGTCGCCAGCCCGGTACACCCCGTACCTGCTCCCCGCACCAAACCAGTGGTGCGTGTCTCCAGTCCTGTACGGCCCGTTCCTGCTCCCTTCACCAAACCAGTGGTGCGTGTCGCCAGCCCGGTGCGCCCCGTACCTGCTCCTCACACCAAACCAGTGGTGCGTGTCGCCAGCACGGTGCGCCCCGTACCTGCTCCTCGCACCAGACTAGTGGTGCATGTCCCCAGCCCGGTAAGGTCCAGTCCAGGGTCAGAGCAGTCTGCTCCACCGGTGCCTAGTCTAGCTCCGGTCAGCTGCTCCACTCCAGTGCCAGAGCAGTCCGCTCCACCGGTGCCCAGTCCAGCTCCGGTCAGTTGCTCCACTCCAGTGCCAGAGCAGTCCGCTCCACTGGTGCTCAGTCCAGCTCTGGTTAGCTGCTCCAGTCTAATGCCAGAGCAGTCCGCCCCACCGGTGCCTAGTCCAGCTCCGGTCAGCTGCTCCACTCCAGAGCTAGAGCAGTCCGCTCCACCAGGGTCCAGTTCAGCTCCGGTCAGCGGTTCCAATCCAGTGCCAGAGCAGTCCGCTCCACCAGTGCCTAGTCCGGGTCCGGTCGTCTACTCTCCCACACCAGGGTCCAGACAGGACTTGGTGCATCACGGGAGGATTGCCGATCCAGGCCCAGACGTCAGCCCCTCTCCAGGGTCGGTGCCTCCCACACCAGGGTCCAGACAGGGCTTGGTGCATCGTGGGAGGACTGAGAGGGGAAGCATTGCGCCTGGGTCCAGACCGGACCAGGTGTGCAACGGGGAGCCAAAAAAGGAGAGGACAGTAAGGTTGATGTCGCGCCCGGAGCCGGAGCCGCCACCGAGGCTAAATGCCCACCCGGACCCTCCCCTAATGAGTCAGCTTTTGCGGCCGGAGTCCACACCTTTTTTTGGGGGGGGGTACTGTCACGCCCTGACATAGAGATCTCTAGTTGGTTTGGTCAGGGTGTGAATATCTATGTGTAGATCTAGAATGTGTAGATCTATGTTGGCCGGGTGTGGTTCCCAATCAGAGGCAGCTGTCGATCGTTGTCTCTGTTTGGGGATCATACTTAGGCAGCCATTTTGCCTACCTTAGTTGTGGGATCTTGTTTCAGTTTGGCTTGTTGGATGTTTAGCCTTTTGAACTTCACGTTACGTTGCTTTTGTTGTTTTGTCGGTGTTTAATATAATAAACGACTATGTACGCATACCACGCTGCACCTTGGTCCAATCCTTCTATCAATGAACGTGACAGGTAGTTTGCTCCACCAAGATTTACATGCTAAGATTGCCACTGCATCAACGTAAGGGAATTTCATATTTTTTCCACCCAACTTTTAACCCTATTTTTTAAAACAATTGTTATTTATTTTTACGTTGAATTCACATTAGTTGACAACTCAACATTGAACTGATGTCTGTGCCCAGTGGGAGTGAATCACACATGACAACAAAGGAACACTGTTTGAAGTCCAGAACAGTGAATCAGAATGGTGTGATAACTCATTGTTCCCACTGCTCTGACTGTCAGACTGTAATGATGTACCTACATGTATGCTCAAAAATATTATTATTTTATACTAATACAATTGCTCAGAGAAATACATTTTGTTTAACAAGTAATACTTTTCTAAAAGAGGGGTCAAAATTATTGGCACCCCTGTTTTCAATACCTCACCTTGTGAGTATAATGGCACGTAGCCTTTTTCTAAAAGGTTTTGAGATTGGAGAACACATTGGGAGGGATCTCCATACAGAATCTTTCCAGATCCTTGATATCCTTCGTTTGCCTTCTACAATTCAAACCACAGGTTTCCGATTGGATTCAAGTCTGGAGACTGATGGCCAATGCAAAATGTTGATTATGTGGTCAATTAACTATTTCTTTGTGGATTTTCTTGCTATAAGATCCACTTACTGCCGAGTTTCAGCCTCCTGGCAGACGCAACCAGGTGTTTAGTTAAAATGTTAATGTACTGGGTAAAGTTCATGATGCCGTAGACCTTAACAAGGGCCCCAGGATCATTGGAAGCAAAATAGCCCCATAACATCAAAGATCCACCACCATATTTTACAGTAAGTATGGGGTTATTTTCTTCATATGCATCTTTCTTTCGATGCCAAACCCGTCTAGCAATCTCCAGGCGTTTATATTTGTTGGATGACATGAATAAGGAGCTCTTTGGCTACGCACACCAGTGGTGGGTTTGGCATCTAAAGACGTCAATTTTGTGTAGATCAATTACAAAGAAAATCACAATTAAATCTATTTCAATCCCCCCATAAAAAAAAATCTGAGGGGCGTGAATACTTATGATACCCACTGTACCAGTACATTACATAGCTGGGACCATGTGTGACAAACAGGTAGCAGTCAAATCAATTTCTTCTCTCCTCACCCTCTCACCCTCTCCGCATGTTACAATGTGAGAGCAGAGAGGGTGAGGAGAGAGGAAAGTGATTCTATTGCTACCTGTATGACAGATACTTTATCAGGAAGCCGTTTAAACATTAAAAGAATAACAGACACGGGTAGGGGATTCTTTATTCCAAATACGACTAAGTTAAGCTATGCATACAGTACGCTTGATAATGGGTTTCCGTTGTTTCAATTATGTATTTTGTGTCTTCATTACGTGGGAGTAGCTCCTTATAGAGTTGCTGTTGTGCTTTGTGGTTGTTCTTCAAGTTAAGTAAATTAACTTTATCATCCTATCCTAACAGTGGGACATTCTTATCCTTGGATTTTACCTCAGCTTATGCTAACTGCTGTTTTGAAAATAATGTAATGTCGCATTACATAAAGAATGTCTTGTTTGTCTGTCTCTGGTGGTACCGAATATTTATTTTATTATGAGGGGCCTATTTTACCTGAGCCTCTATTGCTGTTGGATAAATACAACTAAATCTGTGTAGTCCTTACTGATAAAAGCCCTGAGATCTACTAACAACCCTAGAATCATACCTCATCTCACAGGAAATAACATGCACTGAGTATACCAAACTTTAGGAACACCTACCTAATATAGAGTTGCACCACCTCCTTTTGCCCTCAGAACAGCCTCAATTCATTGGGGCATGGACTCTACAAGGTGTTGGAAGCATTTCACAGGGATGCTGGCTCATGTTGACTCCAATACTTCCCACAGTTGTGTCAAGTTGGCTTGATGTCCTTTGGGTGGTGGACCATTCTTGATACACACAGGAAACTGTTGAGCTTGTTGAGTTCTTGACACACTCAAACCAGTGCACCTGGCACATACTGCCACACCCCGTTCAAAGGCACTTAAATATTGTGTCTTGCCCATTCGACCCTCTGAATGGCACACATACACCATCCATGTCTCAATTGTCTCAAGTCTTAAAAATCCTTCTTTAACCTGTCTCCTCCCCTTCATCTACACTGATTGAAGTGGATTTACAAGTGACATCAATTTGGGATCATAGTTTTCACCTGGATTCACCTGGTCAGTCTATGTCATGGAAAGAGCAGGTGTTCTTAATTTGTTGTATACTAAGTGAATATTATAGCACTGGTCCATGAATAAAATGGACTCAAACGGTTTTGTATTCCCGACCTACACCAGGAGACCTTGACTGAATTTATCATCAGTGCAGCAGGAGATAGAGGGACAATTGAACTACTGCATGTAGTGTTGATTAGACTATGGAGAATCTGCTACAGGCGACTTGATTCACTAGTTGTCATGCAAGCTTGCCTGGGTATCTCATTTACATTTTACTCATTTAGCAGAAGCTCTTATCCAGAGCGACTTACAGTTAGTGCATTCATCTTAAGATAGCTAGGTGGGACAACCACATATCTCAGTCATAGTAAGTACATGTTTCCGCAATAAAGTAGCTAAACGTGTTGACCTCGTGTATCAGCATTACTTCAACATATTAGTCCACATCAATGTCAGACAGTGACAGTTCGTTCGAATAAAGTGTTTCAAAAGCATACTTGACCTCACATGCATTCCCAATAGTAGATGAAAATGGACTGGTAAATTCCCCTCTCAAACATTCATAAACCAATAAGAATGAGAGTTAAAATGATTAAAAGATATAAGATTTATTTTTCTTCACATGAACTCTGGATATATATGGTCTGGAATGGACTGTTGTTTGTCAGTGGGGTTTTTTCTTTGCAGCATGTTGTCTCTGAGCCAGAATTCTCCCCATCTCAGACCACCCACCCATGGCCATCTGAAGAGGCCATAGACATGTTGTTGTTGTCTGAAGGACCATAAGGGATGACTAAGAGGGTCTGCGTCTCAAATGGCACCCTACTCCCTACATACTATGGGCTCTGGTCAAAAGTGGTGCACTAAATAGGGAATAGTGTGCTATTTGGGATGGAGCCAAGGACTGAGGTTATAATCTGTAGCACAGCGCCATGCATATTTACCACCACAGAACCTGTTTCATCATCTTAATTCATCATCATCACCTTGGTGGGAAGAACATCTCTCTCAGCCCCCCTCTCAGTTGCGCCACTTGCCAGAGCCAGAGAGGGGTACCACTGTGAGGAATACAATCATGGACCGCTCAAGGTAGCTGAGCTCTTGGACCGCTCTCTTTAGCCAAATCTGTCAGCACCCTGATATACCCTTTAAAGTACACTACTTTTTACAAGAGCCCATGCTCCATGCTTTGGTCAAAAGTATTGTACTATAAAGGGAATAGGGTACCATTTGGGAGTCAACCACAGACTGCTGCTTCCTATCCTCAGTATCAAACAGATGAGACTAAAACAGTCCACATCATCCACACTCACATCTGCTATTTGTCTGTCTGTTGGTGTGGGTTTCATAATCGCCCTCCAGGCATGGGTCTCTTGGGTCAAGGGAAGAGGGAGGCAGTGGATGCTCCAATGAATATGTTTGGGGACATTCTGTGTTTTGTATATTTCTTCCCTCATATTGTCACTTTCACCAGAGATTTTAGCCAGATGGCAATGCATGTGTTACCATATTTCATTCTGCATGCCATGCAAGCTATGCGTGTGCTTGTGTAATGTGTAATTGTTCTGTGGTTTTTTGTCAAGCATTTGAATTTGGAGTGGAGATGTAAAATATCAGAAATGTATCTTCATGCACAACAGGGTTTGCTTGACCTGATTAAGTTAAAATGAGCAGTGTGTCCTTTCAAGAGTAAATAATCTGGATTCAGATATCAGCCGAGGAGATCTCGGACACTAAATCTGCACTGACTGACTCTGCTCCCCGGGCGCCTGCAGACCAGGGGCACAAATAGAGATGACTCTGTCCTGAATACATTTTGCCCCAAAAACAAGAGCACTCTCTCCCCTGTCTCCCATGTCAGAGACAGACTCCTCCCTAATAACCTTAACGAAAATAGCAACCACTGTCACTGGCCAAGGAGCCTTCCTGTTCCATCTGATGCTATCTGAGGAAAATGGATTTGGACTCCTGCTGAACATCATACTGTTCCAACCTCCATTCTGTGCAATGAGAAGAAATAGAAATGGACGTATATAAAATAATGGATGACACATTACCCACCCGGATGGGCAAAACTTAATAATAAATAATAATATAATAATAAACAGTAATAATATTGTTTATATTATCTAGAACCCTCAAACTCAACTCTGGACCTCGAAGCCAGTTCCACTGCATTTGTTCATTGTTCCCCTCTAGTCAGGGACTGATTTAGACCTGGGACATCAGGTGTGTGCAATTAATTATCAGGTAGAACAGAAAACCAGCAGGCTCCGGACCTCGTATGGTAAGAGTTGAGTACCACTGATCTAGAATATTGAGACTCGACAGTGGAATTACTCCACATTTGAATGACATAACCATCTGTTAAACATTTTAGACGACAAGCTGTGTGTGTGTGTGTGTGTGTGTGTGTGTGTGTGTGTGTGTGTGTGTGTGTGTGTGTGTGTGTGTGTGTGTGTGTGTGTGAGTGTATGTGTGTGTGTGTGTGTATGTTTGTCTGTTTTGCTGTTGCTGCATGACCACATAAAGATTTGTATTTCTTAATCATTTTCAGCCAGTGTAAGCCATTAAAAACTACTGTCCCGGAAGTTTATAAAGTCAATCCGAAGTCAACTCTTATGAGATGGAAAACTGTAGAAAATATGTCAAGGGGGAAAAGGAAAGTGGTTTGTCTATTGTCTAGGTGATTTTGTTCAGCTCCATGGATTTTGTTTGACTGGGTCTTCAGAGCTGTAGCTCTGTGCGTCTGAGCTGGCTGTGTTATCTCTTTAATATGGCTGGTCAATGCGAGGCGAAAAACTCATTTTCTGTTGTGGCATCTTGAGCTTGGGTTGTTGCCCCAATATACACTTTACAGGCCAATACACTGTAAGAAACGATTCCACTAGTCAGTGTCAGCACATTTATAGCCCAATGTCCTGAGGGTCTCTGTATTTTCTGTCCGAAAAACTAAACAGAGAGGACAGGGTTCCGGCCAGAGCCATATAGGAGAATACTGTATGTGTACAGTATTAGCCCGCCCCTCCTCCACCAACTTACAGGTGACTGAGTGATAGACTGAACACACAGGTGACTGATAATGCATTGTGCGAACCCCTAGGAGCAGGCTCAGGTCTGGGAGAGTCTGACAGACAGACAGGGTGTCAGCCATGAAGAAAGAGTCTAGCAGCAGCTAAAGCCATGGATCAGAACCAATGTGCTCTGACACCAGGAAGGTCAGGAGTGACTGGCTGTGAAAGTGGCTGAGACAGATAGCAGGAGAGCACCTGGCTGCACTATGCACCTTATGCAGACTGGCAACAAGGGCTCATCCAATTTGTTTTTCAACTTCTGGGGCATTGACACACAGCTAGTAATGTCGTTAAATATAAAGTACATTTGTCAAAACGTTTAAATAACGTGCACAGAATTGGAAAGATACGTTAATTTTCTGGTGAGGAAAATAATTGAAAAATGTTAATAGTTTGTATAATCACTCAAAAGCCGCAGTTAGCATAATTAACATTTCCCATATAGTTAAACTTTCGGGTTTGCTAGTTAGTTTTGTGGCACAACAGATTGCAAATATCCTAATGTTATCTACATTTACATTTTACATTTTAGTCATTTAGTTCTTATCCAGAGCCACTTACAATTATTGCAATCAGATAGCTAGATGAGACAACAACACATCACAATCGTATCAAGTACATTTTTCGTCAACAAGGTATTTATCAGCAAAGTCAGTGCTAGTAGGGGGTTTTCAGACGTTTTCGGAAGATGGGCAGGGAGTCCGCTGTCCTGACTTTAGGGGGATGCTTGTTCCACCATTGGGGTGCCAGGACAGAGAAGAGCTTTGACTGGGCTGAGCGGGAGCTGCCCTCCCATAGGGCTGGGTGGGCCAAGAGACCAGAGGTGGCAGAACGGAGTGCTCGGGTTAGGATGTAGGGTTTCAGCATAGCCTGATGGTAAGGAGGGGCAGTTCCCCTTGCTGCTCCGTAGGCAAGCACCAGTGTCTTGAAGATGATGCAAGCTTTTACTGGAAGCCAGTGGAGTATGCGGAGGAGCGGGGTGACATGGGAGACCTTAGGAATGAACATCAGGCGGGCTGCGGCATTCTGGATAAGTTGCAGGGGTTTAATGGCACAAGCGGGGAGCCCAGCCAAAAGAAAGTTGCTAGACGGGAAATTTCAAGTGCCTGGGTTAGGACCTGCACAGCTTCCTGTGTGAGGAAAGGTCATACTCTACGTATGTTGTAGAGCATAAACCTGCAGGACCGAGTCACTGCTTTGATGTTTGTCGAGAATGACAGGGTGTTGTCCAGGGTCACACGAAGGTTATTTTACACTCTAGGAGGGGGACACTGTGTAGTTGTCAACCATGATGGAGAGGTCTTGGAGCTGGCAGGCCTTCCACAGGAGGAAGAGCAGCTCTGTTTTGTTGAGCTTGAGGTGGTGGGCCGACATCCAAGCTGAGATATCTGCCAGGCACGCAAAGATGTGTGTTGCCACCTGGGGGTCAGAAGGGAGAAGGAGAAGAGTAGTTGAGTGTCATCCACATAGCAATGATAGGAGAGACCATGTGAGGATATGACGGAGCCGAGTGACTTCGTGTAAAGAGAAAATAGGAGAGGGCCTAGAACCGAGCCCTGGGGGACACCAGTCGTGAGAGCACGTGGTGCAGAGACAGATCCTCTCCACACCAGCTGGTAGGAGTGATCTGCCAGGTAGGATGCAATCCAGGAGTCTGCAGAGCCTGACATGCCCAACCCGGAGAGGGAGGAGAGGAGGATCTGATGGTTCACGGTGTAGAAGGCAGCAGATAGATCTAGGAGGATGAGAACAGAGGAGAGAGAGAGTCCGCTTTGGCAGAGCAGAGAACCTCTGTGACACAGAGGAGAGCGGACTCAGTTGAGTGAGCTGCCTTGAAGCCTGACTGCTTCTGAGAGAGATAAGTGTTTTGGAAAGAAAAGATAGAAGGGATAGATAAAACATTTCACCACCATTTCTGTCTTTTGTCCTTAATATTCTATCTAACAACATTTCCCTTTCAAACATTGATTTAAAAGGGATACAGCCTGTATGGATAATGACCATTAGATACAGTAAAATAAGCTAACTAGCTAACCGCCATGCTACCTCTATTTGAATGCTAATTATGCTAACGTCGGCTTCCGGCTGCTTATACTACGTGAAAACATATGTTTTACGTTTTTTTTATAATTTTCCTCAACAGATAATTAACATGCTGTATATTTGAAATGATGTGCACTTTATTGAATAGTTTTGAAAAATGTAATTCATATTTAATGATGGTTTTGCTTGTTTGTCAGTGGGTATACAAAACATTAAGAATACCTGCTCTTTCCATGACATAGACTGACCAGGTGAATCCAGGTGAACGCTATGATCCCTTATCGATGTCACTTTTTAAATCCACTTCAATCGGTGTAGATGAAGGGGAGGAGACAGGTTTTAAGCCTTGAGACATGGATTGTGTATGTGTGCCATTCAGAGGGTGAATGGCCAAGACAAAATATTTAAGTGCCTTTGAACGGGGTACGGTAGTAGGTGCCAGGTCAATCAATCAATCAATTTTATTTTATATAGCCCTTCGTACATCAGCTAATATCTCGAAGTGCTGTACAGAAACCCAGCCTAAAACCCCAAACAGCTAGTAATGCAGGTGTAGAAGCACGGTGGCTAGGAAAAACTCCCTAGAAAGGCCAAAACCTAGGAAGAAACCTAGAGAGGAACCAGGCTATGAGGGGTGGCCAGTCCTCTTCTGGCTGTGCCGGGTGGAGATTATAACAGAACCATGCCAAGATGTTCAAAAATGTTCATAAGTGACAAGCATGGTCAAATAATAATCAGGAATAAATCTCAGTTGGCTTTTCATAGCCGATCATTAAGAGTTGAAAACAGCAGGTCTGGGACAGGTAGGGGTTCCATAACCGCAGGCAGAACAGTTGAAACTGGAATAGCAGCAAGGCCACGCGGACTGGGGACAGCAAGGAGTCACCACGGCCGGTAGTCCCGACGTATGGTCCTAGGGCTCAGGTCTCTCAGTTGGCTTTTCATAGCCGATCATTAAGAGTTGAAAACAGCAGGTCTGGGACAGGTAGGGGTTTCGTAACCGCAGGCAGAACAGTTGAAACTGGAATAGCAGCAAGGCCAGGCGGACTGGGGACAGCAAGGTGTCAGCATGCCCGGTAGTCCTGACGTATGGTCCTAGGGCTCAGGTTCTCAGAGAGAAAGAGAGAACGAGAGAATTAGAGAGAGCATACTTAAATTCACACAGGACACTGGATAAGACAGGAGAAGTACTCCAGGTATAACCAACTAACCCCAGCCCCCGACACATAAACTACTGCAGCATAAATACTGGAGGCTGAGACAGGAGCGGTCCGGAGACACTGTGGCCCCATCCGAAGAAACCCCGGACAGGGCCAAACAGGAAGGATATAACCCCACCCACTCTGCCAAAGCACAGCCCCCGCACCACTAGAGGGATATCCTCAACCACCAACTTACAATCCTGAGACAAGGCCGAGTATAGCCCACAGAGGTCTCCACCACAGCACAAACCAAAGGGGGGCGCCAACCCAGACAGGAAGATCACGTCAGTAACTCAACCCACTCAAGTGACGCACCCCTCCTAGGGACGGCATGAAAGAGCACCAGCAAGCCAGTGACTCAGCCCCTGTAACAGGGTTAGAGGCAGAGAACCCCAGTGGAGAGAGGGGAACCGGCCTGGCAGAGACAGCAAGGGCTGTTCGTTGCTCCAGAGCCTTTCCGTTCACCTTCACACTCCTGGGCCAGACTACACTCAATCATATGACCTACTGAAGAGATAAGTCTTCAGTAAAGACTTAAAGGTTGAGACCGAGTCTGCGTCTCTCACATGGGTAGGCAGACTGTTCCATAAAAATGGAGATCTATAGGAGAAAGCCCTGCCTCCCGCTGTTTGCTTAGAAATTCTAGGGACAATTAGGAGGCCTGCGTCTTGTGACCGTAGCGTACGTATTGGTATGTACGGCAGGACCAACTCGGAAAGATAGGTAGGAGCAAGCCCATGTAACGCTTTATAGGTTAACAGTAAAACCTTGAAATCAGCCCTTGCCTTAACAGGAAGCCAGTGTAGGGAAGCTAGCACTGGAGTAATATGATCAAATTTCTTGGTTCTAGTCAGGATTCTAGCAGCCGTATTTAGCACTAACTGAAGTTTATTTAGTGCTTTATCCGGGTAGCCGGAAAGTAGAGCATTGCAGTAGTCTAACCTAGAAGTAACAAATGCATGGATTAATTTTTCTGCATCATTTTTGGACAGAAAATTTCTGATTTTTGCAATGTTACGTAGATGGAAAAAAGCTGTCCTTGAAACAGTCTTGATATGTTCGTCAAAAGAGAGATCAGGGTCAAGAGTAACGCCGAGGTCCTTCACAGTTTTATTTGAGACGACTTTACAACCATCAAGATGAATTGTCAGATTTAACAGAAGATCTCTTTGTTTCTTGGGACCTAGAACAAGCATCTCTGTTTTGTCCGAGTTTAAAAGTAGAAAGTTTTCAGCCATCCACTTCCTTATGTCTGAAACACAGGCTTCTAGCGAGGGCAATTTTGGGGCTTCACCATGTTTCATTGAAATGTACAGCTGTGTGTCATCCGCATAGCAGTGAAAGTTAACATTATGTTTTCGAATAACATCCCCAAGAGGTAAAATATATAGTGAAAACAATAGTGGTCCTAAAACGGAACCTTGAGGAACACCGAAATGTACAGTTGATTTGTCGGAGGACAGACCATTCACAGAGACAAACTGATATCTTTCCGACAGGTAAGATCTAAACCAGGCCAGAACTTGTCCGTGTAGACCAATTTGGGTTTCCAGTCTCTCCAAAAGAATGTGGTGATCGATGGTGTCAAAGGCAGCACTAAGGTCTAGTAGCACGAGGACAGATGCAGAGCCTCGGTCTGACGCCATTAAAAGGTCATTTACCACCTTCACAAGTGCAGTCTCAGTGCTATGATGGGGTCTAAAACCAGACTGAAGCATTTCGTATACATTGTTTGTCTTCAGAAAGGCAGTGAGTTGCTGCGCAACAGCTTTTTCTAAAATTTTTGAGAGGAATGGAAGATTCGATATAGGCCGATAGTTTTTTATATTTTCCGGGTCAAGGTTTGGCTTTTTCAAGAGAGGCTTTATCACTGCCACTTTTAGTGAGTTTGGTACACATCCGGTGGATAGAGAGCTGTTTATTATGTTCAACATAGGAGGGCCAAGCACAGGAAGCAGCTCCTTCAGCAGTTTAGTAGGAATAGGATCCAGTATGCAGCTTGAAGGTTTAGAGGCCATGATTATTTTCATCATTGTGTCAAGAGATATAGTACTAAAACACTTAAGTGTCTCTCCCGATCCCAGGCCCTCGCAGAGCTGTGCAGATCCAGGACAGCTAAGCCCTGGAGGAATACGCAGATTCAAAGAGGAGTCCGTAATTTGCTTTCTAATGGTCATGATCTTTTCCTCAAAGAAGTTCATGAATTTATTACTGCTGAAGTGAAAGCCATCCTCTCTTGGGGAATGCTGCTTTTTAGTTAGCTTTGCAACAGTATCAAAAAGAAATTTTGGATTGTTCTTATTTTCCTCGATTAAGTTGGAAAAGTAGGATGATCGAGCAGCAGTGAGGGCTCTTCGGTACTGCACGGTACTGTCTTTCCAAGCTAGTCGGAAGACTTCCAGTTTGGTGTGGCGCCATTTCCGTTCCAATTTCCTGGAAGCTTGCTTCAAAGCTCGGGTATTTTCTGTATACCAGGGAGCTAGTTTCTTATGACAAATGTTTTTCGTTTTTAGGGGTGCAACTGCATCTAGGGTATTGCGCAAGGTTAAATTGAGTTCCTCAGTTAAGTGGTTAACTGATTTTTGTCCTCTGACGTCCTTGGGTAGGCAGAAGGAGTCTGGAAGGGCATCAAGGAATTTTTGTGTTGTCTGAGAATTTATAGCACGACTTTTGATGCTCCTTGGTTGGGGTCTGAGCAGATTATTTGTTGCGATTGCAAACGTAATAAAATGGTGGTCCGATAGTCCAGGATTTTGTGGAAAAACATTAAGATCTACAACATTTATTCCATGGGACAAAACTAGGTCCAGAGTATGACTGTGGCAGTGAGTAGGTCCAGAGACATGTTGGACAAAACCCACTGAGTCGATGATGGCTCCGAAAGACTTTTTGGAGTGGGTCTGTGGACTTCTCCATGTGAATATTAAAATCACCAAAAATTTGAATATGATCTGCTATGACTACAAGGTCTGATAGGAATTCAGGAAACTCAGAGAGGAACGCTGTATATGGCCCAGGAGGCCTGTAAACAGTAGCTATAAAAAGTGATTGAGTAGGCTGCATAGATTTCATGACTAGAAGCTCAAAAGACGAAAACGCCATTTTTTTTTTTGTAAATTGAAATTTGCTATCGTAAATGTTAGCAACACCTCCGCCTTTGCGGGATGCACGGGGAATATGGTCACTAGTGTAACCAGGAGGTGAGGCCTCATTTAACACAGTAAATTCATCAGGCTTAAGCCATGTTTCAGTCAGGCCAATCACATCAACATTATGATCAGTGATTAGTTCATTGACTATGACTGCCTTTGAAGTGAGGGATCTAACATTAAGTAACCCTATTTTGAGATGTGAGGTATCACGATCTCTTTCAATAATGGCAGGAATGGAGGAGGTCTTTATCCTAATAAGATTGCTAAGGCGAACACCGCCATGTTTAGTTTTGCCCAACCTAGGTCGAGGCACAGACACAGTCTCAATGGGTATGGCTGAGCTGACTACACTGACTGAGCTATTGGCAGACTCCACTAAGCTGGCAGGTTGGCTAACAGCCTGCTGCCTGGCCTGCACCCTATTTCACTGTGGGGCTAGAGGAGTTAGAGCCCTATCTATGTTGGTAGATAAGATGAGAGCACCCCTCCAGCTAGGATGGAGTCCGTCACTCCTCAGCAGGTCAGGCTTGGTCCTGTTTGTGGGTGAGTCCCAGAAAGAGGGCCAATTATCTACAAATTCTATCTTTTGGGAGGGGCAGAAAACAGTTTTCAACCAGCGATTGAGTGCTGAGACTCTGCTGTAGAGCTCGTCACTCCCCCTAACTGGGAGGGGGCCAGAGACAATTACTCGATGCCGACACATCTTTCTAGCTGATTTACACGCTGAAGCTATGTTGCACTTGGTGACCTCTGACTGTTTCATCCTAACATCGTTGGTGCCGACGTGGATAACAATATCTCTATACTCTCTACACTCGCCAGTTTTAGCTTTAGCCAGCACCATCTTTAGATTAGCCTTAACGTCGGTAGCCCTGCCCCCTGGTAAACAGTGTATGATCGCTGGGTGATTCGTTTTAAGTCTAATACTGCGGGTAATGGAGTCGCCAATGACTAGGGTTTTCAATTTGTCAGAGCTAATGGTGGGAGCCTTCGGCGTCTCAGACCCCGTAACGGGAGGAGTAGAGACAAGAGAAGACTCAGACTCAGACTCCGACTCACTACATAATGGGGAAAACCGGTTGAAAGTTTCTGTCGGCTGAATGAGCTGACACCGGTTGAGCATTCCAACAGTATTTCCCTCCAGAAGCCATGAGAAAGTTGTCCGGCTGCGGGGACTGTGCGGGGGGATTTATACTAACGTTACTATCTGTACTTACTGGTGGCACAGACGCTGTTTCTTCCTTTCCTACACTGAAATTACCCTTGCCTAACGATTGCGTCTGAAGCTGGGCTTGTAGCACAGCTATTCTCGCCGTAAGGCGATCGTTCTCCTGTATATTATGAGTACAGCGACTGCAATTAGAAGACATCATGTTAATGTTACTACTTAGCTTCGGCTGTTGAAGATGTTGACGAACCATGTCCAGATAAAGCGTCCGGAGTGAAAAAGTTGAATGAGGGAAAAAAGTTGCGATGGAAAAACTAAAAATATAAACGGTAATTAAAAACAAAACAAAACAAAAAAAACATAAAGTTGTCAGCTAGCAAAATAAAGTAAAGTTGGCAGCAAAAACGCACAGCAACAAAACGCACAGCAACACGTCTGATGGATATACTGAGATCATGTGACAGATCATGAGATCATGTGACAGGACTGAGACCGGTTTGCACCGGTTTGTGTCAAGAACTGCAACGCTGCTGGGTTTTTCATGCTCAACAGTTTCCTGTGTGTATCAAGAATGGTCCACCACCCAAAGAACATCCAGCCAACTTGGCACAACTGTGGGAAGCATTGCAGTCAACATGGGCCAGTATCCATGTGGAACGCTTTCGACAACTTGTAGAGTCCATGCCCCAACGAATTGAGGCTGTTCTGAGGGCAAAAGAGGTGGTGCAACTCAATATTAGGAAGGTGTTCCTAATGGTTGGTATACTCAGTGTATGTTCAGAGGGAGGAAACACCTACAAGGTTTGTTATATCTTAATGTGCACTGAAATTGTATTTTCTACCTGACTCGTGTGCGAGTGTAATTAAAGCCTCTGACTCATAATACCGTGTGTGGGTGGAAAATTAGACTTTTCACCATCATCAGATTAACATGAAAGGAACTCTCAGCACGTTACCAGACATAAAAGAGAAAGGCAGAAGATAACACATAAAGTCTACTTATTTTATAAGATGCTGTGTCTGATCATAAGGAAAAACAGTTTATGATCTTAACTGACCCCACAAAGCGATTGTCTCCGCCACTGGCCTGGGGGAGATAGAGTGGAGGTGAGGTGGAATGCCTGCTAGACTAGAACAGATAACAGAAGAGCAGGACACTCACCTGGAATGATTATGAGACGGAAGCAGAGGATGAACAATAGTAGTATACTATACAGGCTAACTGGCCATCTCAGCTGCATCATTCACTTCAATGTTTCCCGCTGATGATAGTAATAGTAGGCTACTTGTTTGTTATCTTAATTTAAGAATTGTGGTGGGCTTTGGTTTTGTTTTTCTTTGACATTCATGCCTTTGTACTTATTCATCCCTGTTAGTTGTTTTAACAAAAAAAGGCAACTAGATTCAGCCGCGGAGCGGATGGTCGGAGGTCCGTAACATAATTATAATAATTTGTACACTGCAAATTGACCACAACTAAGCCCCAAAAAAGATTGTATTTGAAAATCACAATTCAAATCAAATCAAAGTTTATTGGTCGCGTAGACAGCAGATGTTGTAGTGGGTGTAGCGAAATGCTTGTTTTACTAGCTCCTAACAGTGCTGCAAAAATGTCAAACAAGTACACAAGTAATCAAAAACTAGAAACAAGAAATCACGATTGTCAGAACAATAATCCAGTTAACAACTCAAATAACACTGTATCAGTAATCCAAATGCAATCTATGCGTATATACACCAAAGAGATATACTAAGAATGATATGTACAGCAGTAGATATATTACAGTGAGCTACAGTATGTCGAGAATCTAGCGAGAATCCAGCGTATAAATAAACAGTGTGACAAAATGCAATGTAGGCTAAATACAGTAGTTAGTCGCTCTGGATAAGAGCGTCTGCTAAATGACGTAAATGTAAATTAGAATGAACTACAGTGCCTTCAGAAAGTATTCACATCCCTTGACTTTTTCCACATTTTGTTGTGTTACAAATTGGGATTAACATTTATTTAATTGTCTTTTTTTTTCAACGATCTACACAAAATACTCTGTAATGTCAATGTGGAAGAAAAATGATATTTAAAAAAATTATTAATGAAAAAGAAATACTAATATATCTTGACTAGATAAGAATTCAACCCCTGAGTCAATACATGTTAGAATCACCTTTGGAGGCGTTTTGGGTAAGTCTCTATCTGGATTGTACAATATTTGCCCATTATTCTTTTTTAAACTCTTCAAGCTCTATCAAGTTGGATGTTGATCATTGCTAGACAGCCATTTTCAAGTCTTGCCATAGATTTTCAAGTCGATTTAAGTCAAAACTGTAACTAGGCCACTCAGGAACATTCAATGTCAGTAGTTAATGTAGGGCAGTTTGTGTCAAACTGTGCGGTTTGTGTCAAACCTCTTGATTTATGATGGGGGTGTATTCGTTGGTAATAACATTTGGTAGTTAAAATAGATAATCAGGTGGTTTCACCTGTGGTTGTAAACACCTTTGATCTGAATAGTTTGATCTTGTATAGGGTTCAAACCACACACCCTTTTTTTTGTATTCCACTTTGGGTAGTTATAATGTCACATCGTTTAGGGTATTTTGTTCAGACTTGGCTGAGTGAAACTTTGTATGCCCTATCGATCATCTACCATGGAGCTTGATCAAGTACCTGTGATGGATGTTGAAACATCTGCAAAATCTATCAACAGGTTGGGTCTACTGTATTCCACCAAGAGGGTCCATCTTGATGTTGAAGACGTGATGAATGTGTCAGCCACCAAGAAATCGCTGCCGATTTTGAGACAAGTTCTCCAGCTGGATTCAGACATGTTGAGGGACGAGTGGAACATTTCAGATGGTCATATCGGGGGTTATGTTTTCATGCCCTCGCAACCTATGGTTACATTTTACACAGCGGAAGAAGGCAAGGAGTTTTTGCGAAGTAAGACACCACATGTGGATTTCACCTCAAGGGAATGGGGTGTTTTCCGGAATGTTTTTTCCATGTCTCACTCGCAAGATGTCGCTAATAGAATAGATGTGTTGTTCAAATGTATTGAAGGGTTAAAACAGTATGACTATATTAGATCAGAGCTATTCCCGTCCAATGTTGAAGACGAGCTAGTGTGTGACTGTGGTTGTTAGCACTGACTTATTGTGGCCCTGCCTCGAGCTACCAGAACAACGGTTTAAAAGAGACAAGACAACTATTGAACAACAAATTCCCGGCACTAGTTTGAAGAGTATGTCTCAAGAATATTCACAAACCGGCTTTGAAGACCGTGGCCCTATGGACTGGTACCTTGAGGTCTTGGCTGACAACATGAAGACTGGTTTTCCTGGCGCATGTCCACCCCAAAAACCTATCTAGAATCCATTCACTATGGGGGACACAGGATTTGACATTACGCCACCTAGTAATTCATCACATCATATCTATCCAAATAATACAAGTTCTAGTTATACAACAAAATGTACCAAACCTGTGGAATTGAAAGGTGAATGGGAAGTGGCTTTGAAAGAATTTCAATACCTGCACACATTGCTGTTCAGCGAGAGATGGTTTGTTTCAAGTTTTGATGCGAATCTCAAAAAAGCTTGGAGTTTCGAAGTTAAATCTAGATATTACTCAAGTATTGGAAAACTAGTGACGAGATAAAAATTTTTTTGAAAACATTTAATATGACTATAGTTTATGATGAAATAAAACATACAGTATATTTAATCTGAGGGGTGAGCCACAACTATCTCTAAAATGTTGTGAAAAGTTAGTGCAAATGCTTGGCTTGACCCCGGAGGAAGCATGGTATGCCCCGTGGCACGCTCCTTTTTTAACGGATATTAATTTAGGATTCAATACCCTCTACATCTGTACAGACATGAATTTCTCGGGCCATCCAACCCATTTCACAAGACTTAACTTCTTCCTATTCTGTCTTTTTTCTGCCAAAACCTTTTCTACAGTGAGCTACAGTAAGTGAAATTCACCAGGGATTTGTCCTTCTTTCAATATGGATTCAAAAGCAGTCTTTACCTCGACCCCATTTTTATTTTTCATTACGCGAACCCATGCTTATTTACTTTAAATGTCTATAGATGTTAACATAAATTTGTTGTCATCATTTTATTTAGCATAAGCACTCATGTCAACCAAATCCGCTTGAAATTATGAGTTTATATTACGAACAATAACTAATTATTGGGACTTGACGGTGCAATGTGTAACTATCCTGCGCTGACATCCATTCGGCAACATCAGAATTACTGAGTTTCTTCCTCTAAACATGATCATTTCAGTCCTTCTTTTCCCCCATACGCACCAGGGTTTGAAGGATCGTAGTAAATAGCTTTCATAATCTGTTCAGCCATCGTTGAAATGCAAGTCATTAATGAGAAGTGACGCTTATCATATTTTATCTGATCCATTAGTTAACATCTAAGAAATTCAGAAAAGACACATGCGTTTAGATCTCTATTGAGTATAATAATAATAATAATATGCCATTTAGCAGACGCTTTTATCCAAAGCGACTTACAGTCATGCGTGCATAATTTTTTTTTGTGTATGGGTGGTCCCGTGGATCGAACCCACTACCCTGGCATTACAAGCGCCGTGCTCTACCAGCTTAGCTACAGAGGAGAGTTTTAACACCTACCCTACAGTAGAATGTGCATGAGGTTGTTTAAGGCGATATGAACACCACAAGAGGTTCTCACGGGACCATGGCTTGCACTTTGCTGGTTAAACGTGCAGGAGTATAGCACCACCTGGTGCTAATGGATTTGAACCTAACAACACGTCCCATGGTCCATGAACCCTCCTCCACACACAGATCACCTACCTCGGACTAGAACCCAACCAGACCTTGTATGGATGACATAAATAAAGATGACCGCTGACAAATCTTTGTGAAGGAAGTGGCTACAGCTCACAAGTATTTCATACACTGCCTTTGAATCAAATTCAGCCAAATGTGCAACAAAACAATCACTAAACATGAAAATCCCATTTAAGTCTAACACGTTTCCATGCATTTAGACCATGGCTATGCTTGTATGTGGTTTAAATACCGGTTTAAAATAATAAATGCCTATAATGTCAATGAGACAGTAGACATGAAAACAAAGGCAGGCCTAGTTTTACAGGGAGAGAACTACAGGGCTGAGTTTAAGGGGAATCATCTACTTAACCGGAGGACATTAAGGAGGTGAAAGGTTGGGCAATACGGTGGACCAGGAATGAGACACTGCAGATAAACGTATTGCTGCAACCACAACAGAGTCCTCTGTGGAGAAAGAGGGGGCTAAAATGTACTGTTGTTTTTACAATACGTCTTTCCATTGTCAATAACACTGGAAACTGAATTGCATATCTAAAAACATGGATTATCTGGTTCAATGCTTAGGCAGAGTGATGGCTAGGCAGTGTGCTTGTGTGTAGCCTGAAGGAAGAATTCAGACGTATATGCCAAGTGCTTTGGTGCCCTCACACGGCTGGGTTGCCCAAAGGCCAGTTGTTTAGTCACGTCAAAAAGCAAAACCAGAGAATGATGACACTGTACATCGACATAAATTAGTTATATTCTGGACAACGGTTACCAGCCCATCTCTCAGTAGTATAAAATCAGTTACCATTTTAGAAACATTGTCTACGTCCACAGTTTCAGTACCCTGCATCTTTAACACACAAAGATCGGTTACATAGGTAAACAAGCACAATACATGACTCATTTTAATGTCTTCACATTCTTTAGAGAATTGAGTTAAAAGTTTACACAACAAGTTGCACACAGTATCAGCTGAATCAAACCCATCTGACAACAGTTTTGACCATTGGTCATTTGTTTTCCTGACCAAATCCACATGTTTGATGAGGTTGACAAAACGTGTTATATTAACATATTGGTAACTATAAAAAATAACTTTGTGTAACATACCATCCAACTCTAAAGCCACAGAGTCCTTGGTTAGAGAGCTGACAAAGTTGCATAGGTGGTTCCCCATCCTTATTTCTAAGCTTTTGAATCAGATTCGCCAACCGAATAATCCACAGCGTCAAACACTGCTTGCTCACTCTTTTGACCAAGGAGTTTCTCCCTGGTTTCTCTTAGATTTTGTGCAATGTATTTGTACAGTGGGGAAAAAAAGTATTTAGTCAGCCACCAATTGTGCAAGTTCTCCCACTTAAAAAGATGAGAGAGGCCTGTAATTTTCATCATAGGTACACGTCAACTATGACAGACAAATTGAGGAAAAAAGATCCAGAAAATCACATTGTAGGATTTTTAATGAATTTATTTGCAAATTATGGTGGAAAATAAGTATTTGGTCACCTACAAACAAGCAAGATTTCTGGCTCTCACAGACCTGTAACTTATTCTTTAAGAGGCTCCTCTGTCCTCCACTCGTTACCTGTATTAATGGCACCTGTTTGAACTTGTTATCAGTATAAAAGACACCTGTCCACAACCTCAAACAGTCACACTCCAAACTCCACTATGGCCAAGACCAAAGAGCTGTCAAAGGACACCAGAAACAAAATTGTAGACCTGCACCAGGCTGGGAAGACTGAATCTGCAATAGGTAAGCAGCTTGGTTTGAAGAAATCAACTGTGGGAGCAATTATTAGGAAATGGAAGACATACAAGACCACTGATAATCTCCCTCGATCTGGGGCTCCACGCAAGATTTCACCCCGTGGGGTCAAAATGATCACAAGAACGGTGAGCAAAAATCCCGAACCACACAGGGGGACCTAGTGAATGACCTGCTTAGAGCTGGGACCAAAGTAACAAAGCCTACCATCAGTAACACACTACGCCGCCAGGGACTCAAATCCTGCAATGCCAGACGTGTCCCCCTGCTTAAGCCAGTACATGTCCAGGCCCGTCTGAAGTTTGCTAGAGTGCATTTGGATGATCCAGAAGAGGATTGGGAGAATGTCATATGAAACCAAAATATAACTTTTTGGTAAAAACTCAACTCGTCGTGTTTGGAGGACAAAGAATGCTGAGTTGCATCCAAAGAACACCATACCTACTGTGAAGCATGGGGGTGGAAACATCATGCTTTGGGGCTGTTTTTCTGCAAATGGACCAGGACGACTGATCCGTGTAAAGGAAAGAATGAATGGGGCCATGTATCGTGAGATTTTGAGTGAAAAACTCCTTCCATCAGCAAGGGCATTGAAGATGAAACGTGTCTGGGTCTTTCAGCATGACAATGATCCCAAACACACTGCCCGGGCAACGAAGGAGTGGCTTCGTAAGAAGCATTTCAAGGTCCTGGAGTGGCCTAGCCAGTCTCCAGATCTCAACCCCATAGAAAATCTTTGGAGGGAGTTGAAAGTCCGTGTTGCCCAGCGACAGCCGCAAAACATCACTGCTCTAGAGGAGATCTGCATGGAGGAATGGGCCAAAATACCAGCAACAGTGTGTGAAAACCTTGTGAAGACTTACAGAAAACGTTTGACCTGTGTCATTGCCAACAAAGGGTATATAACAAAGTATTGAGAAACTTTTGTTATTGACCAAATACTTATTTTCCACCATAATTTGCAAATAAATTCATAACAAATCCTACAATGTGATTTTCTGGAATTTTTTTTCTCATTTTGTCTGTCATAGTTGACGTGTACCTATGATGAAAATTACAGGCCTCTCTCATCTTTTTAAGTGGGAGAACTTGCACAATTGGTGGCTGACTAAATACTTTTTTTCCCCACTGTATTTGTATTTATTACGGATCCCCATTAGCTGCTGCCAAGGCAGCAGCTACTCTTCCTGGGGTCCGGCAAAATGTAGGCAGTTATACAATTTTAAAAACTAGAGTTCATCCTTGAGATCTAACAATTGTTTCAACAGATCCTTGAATCTTGGGCAATGGCGGTTGAAAACTAAAGGCCTTCAGAGCCCTAGCCAAGGCGGGTTTAAGTCTTGGTGTATAAAATGATTTTGTGACGTCGTCAAAGTACCTCTCAAAATAATAAGCATCTGGTTCAAACAAACAACAATGCCTTAGCTGGCTAGTAAAGTTCACTTCACACCCTATGCACCACTTATTTAGCTTGATCGCTACGATGTGCTCCAAGATAACAACCAATGTTGCCTTGATAATCTTTATAATTGGGGTGGTGAGACAACTGTCCGGGTCATCAAGCACTTCCACAGGCTTTGGCAGGTATGTTAGATTCAGAGGCCCTATTTTTGAGCCAGTGGTATTTTGTTGGTGGAAAAGACTCCAGAGTCGTAGGTTTTTGGGGTGGACATGCACCAGGAAAACCAGTCTCCATGTTGTCAGCCAAGACCTCAAGGTACCAGTCCATAGGGTCGCGGTCTTCAAAGCCGGTTTGTGAATATTCTTGAGACATACAGTGGGGAAAAAAAGTATTTAGTCAGCCACCAATTGTGCAAGTTCTCCCACTTAAAAAGATGAGAGAGGCCTGTAATTTTCATCATAGGTACACGTCAACTATGACAGACAAAATGAGAAAAAAATTCCAGAAAATCACATTGTAGGATTTTTAATGAATTTATTTGCAAATTATGGTGGAAAATAAGTATTTGGTCAATAACAAAAGTTTCTCAATACTTTGTTATATACCCTTTGTTGGCAATGACACAGGTCAAACGTTTTCTGTAAGTCTTCACTAGGTTTTCACACACTGCTGCTGGTATTTTGGCCCATTCCTCCATGCAGATCTCCTCTAGAGCAGTGATGTTTTGGGGCTGTCGCTGGGCAACACGGACTTTCAACTCCCTCCAAAGATTTTCTATGGGGTTGAGATCTGGAGACTGGCTAGGCCACTCCAGGACCTTGAAATGCTTCTTACGAAGCCACTCCTTCGTTGCCCGGGCGGTGTGTTTGGGATCATTGTCATGCTGAAAGACCCAGCCTCGTTTCATCTTCAATGCCCTTGCTGATGGAAGGAGGTTTTCACTCAAAATCTCACGATACATGGCCCCATTCATTCTTTCCTTTACACGGATCAGTCGTCCTGGTCCCTTTGCAGAAAAAAAGAACCAAAGCATGATGTTTCCACCCCCATGCTTCACAGTAGGTATGGTGTTCTTTGGATGCAACTCAGCATTCTTTGTCCTCCAAACACGACGAGTTGAGTTTTTACCAAAAAGTTCTATTTTGGTTTCATCTGACCATATGACATTCTCCCAATCCTCTTCTGGATTATCCAAATGCACTCTAGCAAACTTCAGACGGGCCTGGACATGTACTGGCTTAAGCAGGGGGACACGTCTGGCACTGCAGGATTTGAGTCCCTGGCGGCGTAGTGTGTTACTGATGGTAGGCTTTGTTACTTTGGTCCCAGCTCTCTGCAGGTCATTCACTAGGTCCCCCCGTGTGGTTCTGGGATTTTTGCTGACCGTTCTTGTGATAATTTTGACCCCACGGGGTGAGATCTTGCGTGGAGCCCCAGATCGAGGGAGATTATCAGTGGTCTTGTATGTCTTCCATTTCCTAATAATTGCTCTCACAGTTGATTTCTTCAAACCAAGCTGCTTACCTATTGCAGATTCAGTCTTCCCAGCCTGGTGCAGGTCTACAATTTTGTTTCTGGTGTCCTTTGACAGCTCTATGGTCTTGGCCACAGTGGAGTTTGGAGTGTGACTGTTTGAGGTTGTAGACAGGTGTCTTTTATACTGATAACAAGTTCAAACAGGTGGCATTAATACAGGTAACGAGTGGAGGACAGAGGAGCCTCTTAAAGAAGAAGTTACAGGTCTGTGAGAGCCAGAAATCTTGCTTGTTTATAGGTGACCAAATACTTATTTTCCACCATAATTTGCAAATAAATTCATTAAAAATCCTACAATGTGATTTTCTGGATTTTTTTTCCTCCATTTGTCTGTCCTAGTTGACGTGTACCTATGATGAAAATTACAGGCCTCTCTCATCTTTTTAAGAGGGAGAACTTGCACAATTTGTGGCTGACTAAATACTTTTTTCCCCCACTGTACTCTTCAAACTGGTGCAGGGAATTTGTCGTTCAATAGTTGTCTTGTCTCTTTTAAACCGTTGTTCTGGTAGCTCGAGGCAGGGCCACAATAAGTCAGTGCTAACAACCACAGTCACACTCTAGCTCGTCTTCAACATTGGACGGGAATAGCTCTGATCTAATATAGTCATACTGTTTTAACCCTTCAATACATTTGAACAACACATCTATTCTATTAGCGACATCTTGCGAGTGAGACATGGAAAAAACATTCCGGAAAACACCCCATTCCCTTGAGGTGAAATCCACATGTGGTGTCTTACTTCGCAAAAACTCCTTGCCTTCTTCCGCTGTGTAAAATGTAACCATAGGTTGCGAGGGCATGAAAACATAACCCCCGATACGACCATCTAAAATGTTCCACTCATCCCTCAACATGTCTGAATCCAGCTGGAGAATTTGTCTAAAAATCGGCAGCGATTTCTTGGTGGCTGACACATTCATCACATCTTCAACATCAAGATGGAACCTCTTGACGGAATAAAGTAGACCCGACCTGTTGGTAGATTTTGCAGATGTTTCAACATCCATCATAGGTACTTGATCAAGCTACATGGTAGATGATCGATAGGGCATACCAAGTTTCACTCAGCCAAGTCTGAACGAAATACCCTAAACGTTGGGACGTTATAAATACCTAAAGTGGAATACAAAAATTTGAACCCTAGACAAGATCAAACTATTCAGTTCAAAGGTGTTTACAACCATAGGTGATACCACCTGGTTATCTATTTTAATTACCAAATGTTATTACCACCGGACATGCCCCCATCCTACATCAAGAGGTGTGCAATACAGTTTGACACAAACCGCCCTACAATAACTACTAATGTCGTCTTGGTAAGCAACTGCAGTGTATATTTGGCTTTGAGTTTTATGTTATTGAATTTGTCTTCCAGTGTCTGTTGGAAACCAGGTTTTCCTCTAGGATTTTGCCTGTGCTTAGCTCTATTCCTTTTCATTTTATCAACTACAAAAAAACTCCCTAGTCCTTGCCGATGAAGAGTGGTACTCAGTGATGTGCTGTGTTGGATTTGACCCAAACATAATGCTTTGTATTCAAGAAAAAAAGTTAATTTCTGTGCCACATTTTTTGCAGTATTACTTTAGTGCCTTATTGCAAACAGGATGCATGTTTTGGATTATTTATATTCTCTACAGACTTCCTTCTTTTCACTCTGTCATTTAGGCTAGTATTGTGGAGTAACTACAATGTTGTTTATCCATCCTCAGTTTTTTCTATCACAGCCATTAAACTATGTAACTGCTTTATGGTGAAATCCCTGAGAAGTTTCCTTCCTCTCTGGAAACTGAATTAAGAAGGATGCCTGTATGTTTGTAGTGACTGGGTGTATTGAAACATCATCCCAAGCATAATTCATAATTTCACCATGCTCAAAGGAATATTCAGTGTCTGCTTTTTTTATTTTTACCCGTCTACCAATAGGTGCCCTTCTTTGCGAGGCATTGGAAAACCTCCCGGGCCTTTTTGGTTGAACTCCTGAATGTATTTACGCTTGCTATAACATAGGAGTTGAATACTTATTGACTCAAGACATTGCAGCTTTACATTTTTTATTAATTTGTAAAAACAAAATCTAAAAACAAAATTACACTTTGACATTGTGGGTTATTGTGTGTGGATCAGTGGCACAACATCTCAATTTTTATTTCAGGATGTAACACAATAAAATGTGGAAAAAGTCAAGGGGTCTGAAAACTTTCTGAAGGCACTGTATGTGAAGAATACAGAATGAATACACAGTGTGAAAAACAGTATAAACAAAACAGTCCAGTGTATAATATCTCCATATACAGTACATGGGACAGCAGCATTGGCTGTGTGTTTGTATGTGTGTGTGTGTGTGTGAGAGAGACAATAATGTCATACCTTGATTACATTGAGACATGATCACATACATGTATGTCCCAAAAATATATTAGCGGGAATACTGGATTTTACAGTCTTTTTTTAACCAGAAAACCTTGGGGGTGGGGACAAAAAAAAATCACTTGCCTGTTGCTGACCCATGCCCTAAAGCTCTGATGCTGAACACTGAGGTTGTCGACAGCATTAAGGAATGACTGAAGGACCTGTTAGTTGGGATTACTTTTTGTACATTGTGAGAATATGCAAATATGTAAATTGAATATGGATGCAGCATCTTCCCACACAAGACTCTGGTTGATCTCACATTACTACAGTGGGGAAAAAAAGTATTTAGTCAGCCACCAATTGTGCAAGTTTTCCCACTTAAAAAGATGAGAGAGGCCTGTAATTTTCATCATAGGTACATGTCAACTATGACAGACAAAATGAGAAAAAAAAATCCAGAAAATGACATTGTAGGATTTTTTATGAATTTATTTGCTAATTATCGTGGAAAATAAGTATTTGGTCAATAACAAAAGTTTCTCAATACTTTGTTATATACCCTTTGTTGGCAATGACACAGGTCAAACGTTTTCTGTAAGTCTTCACAGGGTTTTCACACACTGTTGCTGGTATTTTGGCCCATTCCTCCATGCAGATCTCCTCAAGAGCAGTGATGTTTTGGGGCTGTCGCTGAGCAACACGGACTTTCAACTCCCTCCAAATATTTTCTATGGGGTTGAGATCTGGAGACTGGCTAGGCCACTCCAGGACCTTGAAATGCTTCTTCGAAGCCACTCCTTCGTTGCCCGGGAGGTGTGTTTGGGATCATTGTCATGCTAAAAAGACCCAGCCACGTTTCATCTTCAATGCCCTTGCTGATGGAAGGAGGTTTTCACTCAAAATCTCATGATACATGGCCCCATTCATTCTTTCCTTTACCGGATCAGTCGTCCTGGTCCCTTTGCAGAAAAAACAGCCCCAAAGCATGATGTTTCCACCACCATGTTTCACAGTAGGTATGGTGTTCTTTGGATGCAACTCAGCATTCTTTGTCCTCCAAACACGATGAGTTGAGTTTTTACCAAAAAGTTATATTTTGGTTTCATCTGACCATATGACATTCTCCCAATCCTCTTCTGGATCATCCAAATGCACTCTAGCAAACTTCAGACGGGCCTGGACATGTACTGGCTTAAGCAGGGGGACACGTCTGGCAATGCAGGATTTGAGTCCCTGGCGGAGTAGTGTGTTACTGATGGTAGGCTTTGTTACTTGGTCCCAGCTCTCTGCAGGTCATTCACTAGGTCCCCGTGTGGTTCTGGGATTTTTGCTCACCGTTCTTGTGATCATTTTGACCCCACGGGGTGAGATCTTGCGTGGAGCCCCAGATCGAGGGAGATTATCAGTGGTCTTGTATGTCTTCCATTTCCTAATAATTGCTCCCACAGTTGATTTCTTCAAACCAAGCTGCTTACCTATTGCAGATTCAGTCTTCCCAGCCTGGTGCAGGTCTACAATTTTGTTTCTGGTGTCCTTTGACAGCTCTTTGGTCTTGACCATAGTGGAGTTTGGAGTGTGACTGTTTGAGGTTGTGGACAGGTGTCTTTTATACTGATAACAAGTTCAAACAGGTGCCATTAATACAGGTAACGAGTGGAAGACAGAGGAGCCTCTTATAGAAGAAGTTACAGGTCTATGAGAGCCAGAAATCTTGCTTGTTTGTAGGTGACCAAATACTTATTTTCCACCATAATTTGCAAATAAATTCATTAAAAATCCTACAATGTGATTTTCTGGATTTTTTTTCTCAATTTGTCTGTCATAGTTGACGTGTACCTATGATGAAAATGACAGGCCTCTCTCATCTTTTTAAGTGGGAGAACTTGCACAATTGGTGGCTGACTAAATACTTTTTTTCCCCACTGTATATATGTACAGTGGGGAAAAAAAGTATTTAGTCAGCCACCAATTGTGCAAGTTCTCCCACTTAAAAAGATGAGAGAGGCCTGTAATTTTCATCATAGGTACACGTCAACTATGACAGACAAATTGAGAAAACAAAATCCAGAAAATCACATTGTAGGATTTTTAATGAATTTATTTGCAAATTATGGTGGAAAATAAGTATTTGGTCACCTACAAACAAGCAAGATTTCTGGCTCTCACAGACCTGTAACTTCTTCTTTAAGAGGCTCCTCTGTCCTCCACTCGTTACCTGTATTAATGGCACCTGTTTGAACATGTTATCAGTATAGAAGACAGCTGTCCACAACCTCAAACAGTCACACTCCAAACTCCACTATGGCCAAGACCAAAGAGCTGTCAAAGGACACCAGAAACAAAATTGTAGACCTGCACCAGGCTGGGGAAGACTGAATCTGCAATAGGTAAGCAGCTTGGTTTGAAGAAATCAACTGTGGGAGCAATTATTAGGAAATGGAAGACATACAAGACCACTGATAATCTCCTCGATCTGGGGCTCCACGCCAGATCTCACCCCGTGGGGTCAAAATGATCACAAGAACGGTGAGCAAAAATCCCAGAACCACACGGGGGGACCTAGTGAATGACCTGCAGAGAGCTGGGACCAAAGTAACAAAGCCTACCATCAGGAACACACTACGCCGCCAGGGACTCAAATCCTGCAGTGCCAGACGTGTCCCCTGCTTAAGCCAGTACATGTCCAGGCCCGTCTGAAGTTTGCTAGAGTGCATTTGGATGATCCAGAAGAGAATTGGGAGAATGTCATATGGTCAGATGAAACCAAAATATAACTTTTTGGTAAAAACTCAACTCGTCGTGTTTGGAGGACAAAGAATGCTGAGTTGCATCCAAAGAACACCATACCTACTGTGAAGCATGGGGGGTGGAAACATCATGCTTTGGTTCTGTTTTTCTGCAAAGGGACCAGGACGACTGATCCGTAAAGGAAAGAATGAATGGGGCCGGTATCGTGAGATTTTGAGTGAAAACCTCCTTCCATCAGCAAGGGCATTGAAGATGAAACGAGGCTGGGTCTTTCAGCATGACAATGATCCCAAACACACCGCCCGGGCAACGAAGGAGTGGCTTCGGAAGAAGCATTTCAAGGTCCTGGAGTGGCCTAGCCAGTCTCCAGATCTCAACCCCATAGAAAATCTTTGGAGGGAGTTGAAAGTCCGTGTTGCCCAGCGACAGCCCCAAAACATCACTGCTCTAGAGGAGATCTGCATGGAGGAATGGGCCAAAATACCAGCAGCAGTGTGTGAAAACCTAGTGAAGACTTACAGAAAACGTTTGACCTGTGTCATTGCCAACAAAGGGTATATAACAAAGTATTGAGAAACTTTTGTTATTGACCAAATACTTATTTTCCACCATAATTTGCAAATAAATTCATTAAAAATCCTACAATGTGATTTTCTGGATTTTTTTTCCTCATTTTGTCTGTCATAGTTGACGTGCACATATGATGAAAATTACAGGCCTCTCTCATCTTTTTAAGTGGGAGAACTTGCACAATTGGTGGCTGACTAAATACTTTTTTCCCCACTGTATACTGTTCGTAGGAGTGTATTCTTGGCATTGACCATAATGAATATACTATATTAAAATGCAAGACGGTGAGTCTCAAATATCGTGTGATGAAGGAAAGTAATTACTTACTGTTCCAGAAAAGACAGAGTTATAGGCCTGCATGGTGGGTAAGATTTGCTTCAACTCAAAGGGGGGAGGGGAAGAAGGTTACATCATGTAGACTGCAGTTGCTACTGCTTTGATGCCATGTTTATGTTTACAAGAGTGTAGCTATCTCTCGTGCAGCAATCGGCCCAGATTCTAAGTATGTCTGTGGGAGGAACTTGATATTTCAGATCACACCAAATAAATTGGATTACTCAGTAATTGTGTTCACAGCTAGGTCTATTTATAGCTGTGGCTTGATGGAGGTTGGTGGGAGTGTGGTCGTGAGTGGGAGCAAGGGTGCATTTGTAGCCCAATTACATGAGAAGGAGTGTGTGTATCAGTCCTCCTGGCTATGCATGTTTTGGCCTCCTAGCGTTATGGTTCACCTACCACTGCATTAGTATTAAGAGGACCACAGTACCTTAATTCATCCTAACAGAATAGGTGACCTAGACGTACTTCTCAAGTGTGTGGTGATACTTATAATACCAACAACATTTACATAACTTCTCCTTGCTGCGTTGCACACATCAAAAACATTTACTACTGTATGCTTTAGGACATGCTGGTAATGCTCTTGGCTAATCATTCCCTTTATGCATTAGGGCATAGGGCACAAATTAGAAGGTGTTAACGTTTTGCAACTTCAGAGCTGTTTGCTTTAATGTTTAATAAAAGCATTCCACTTAATTTCCAGGCAGGATTAAAAATAGCAGTGTGTGTGTGTGTGTGTTTCTCTGTTCAACCAAACAAGATTTTCTGGTTTATCTTCAAGAAGAATTTGTGTTCCAGAGAGGTGGTCGTTCAAAGTCTCAAGCCTGATGAAAGTTGTCCACGTGTGTTCACCCTTCACCCCCTCACAGGCTGTCATATTGCAGTTGGCAGTGGGAGCCTTTGGGCAGCATATGTGAAGGAGTCATCTGCTACTGTCTGCTTCCCTTTGATGAACAGACATCACATGTGGACATTTGCCCCCATCTCCCTCCCAGTGGTGATACACATTTAGGCCAGCACAGGGACAGGCAACAGAGACAGGAAGCTAGCGAAGCTGTGTGTTGACATGCAGGGTGCCTTCTTCTCAGGGTGTGCTCTTCTCATTCCTCAGAGTGTTACCCATGGCTGTTAGGAGATCAGACATCGTCAGTTGGACAGGATGGGGTTGGCAGTCCTGTGGGTCTGACTGCCACAACCAGAATGTCAGCATGTTACAGGAGCAAAGGTTATTTTCTCTCTCCCTCGTTTGTTGTGTATTCCCTTTTCTCTCCTCTCAGTCATACTATATACCAGGGATCATCAACAAGATTCAGTCGTGGGCCGATTTTTTCTTGAGCGTATAGTCAGGGGGCTGGAACATACTTACAAATAATTTGCAGATTGCAAATTGACCGCAAGAAGCCCAAAGAGATATATTGTTTGATGAAAACATAATCATTTCAAACCTTGCTTACATTTGTATACAATCACGTGTCTCTCCATTATGCGTGGGAATACTTGGGAACAGATTTCTTAAATTAAAATCACTTGGAGCTGATTTCCTGGTGTTTTACAGTCTTTTATGTCCAACGATGAAAAAAACTAATGTAATACATTATTTTATTTATTTATTTTGCTCAGAAAACTTGGGTTAGGGTTAGGGTTAGGCCTAGGGTTAGGCCCACAGGCCGCCAGCTGGGGAACCTTGCTGTACACCCAGCTAACAACAAACGTTCCCACAACTTAAAATAACGTTCCCTTAAGAGTCTCATTAGGTCAGGGATTCCAAAATGTCTTTGGCCCGTAATTTAATATAAAAATAGTTTTGAGGCCCCAGCATGTACAAAAAAAAAAGGTGATGTAATCAAAGGCCAATGCTAACTTTTTTAATTGGGGCTAAAACTGTCTATTACAAATCAGTCTGACAGTAGTTTTGACAGTATTTCAGTCTGAAGTATGTATGGTTTGAAGATTTCAGAAGATCATTAGGCAATAATTTTGTATGAACTTCTTTGTAGAAAAGAACATCATCATTGATTGTTCTTTTCCCCTAAGTCTGATTTAGTGCCTGATCTTGTCCACTCTGTTCTAATGAGGCTTTTGGGCATTGTAGAGGGAAATAGAGAGTCTTATATTTCAGTGATGGGGTCATAATATTTTAAACCATTCAAAAGATAGAGCCACATTTGTTGGAAGAAAACAGATACCGCTCTGTTTATTACAAACGCATCTAGCGGCTACCAGTTACAGACGTAGCCCCAGTTCTATGAACCAAGCTCAATTTTATTGTATTTTATTTGCATTTCTCTCGCGACCCCATTTTCAAATCAGGCGATCCCTCATGGGGTCGCGACCCTTAGTTTGTTTTAAAGAGGTAAGAATATGTATGCTATAAGAATATGTTGAAGGCTAGCTGTATTGGGTGCAGATTACTGAACTGCTCACTTTTGTGTCTGTGTTTGCAGGTATACAGAGGAGGAGGCATACAGTGAGGGAAAAAAGTATTTGATCCCCTGCTGATTATGTACGTTTGCCCACTGACAAAGAAATGATCAGTCTATAATTTTAATGGTAGGTTTATTTGAACAGTGAGAGACAGAATAACAAAAAAAAAATCCAGAAAAATGCATGTCAAAAATGTTATAAATTGATTTGCATTTTAATGAGGGAAATAAGTATTTGACCCCCTCTCAATCAGAAAGATTTCTGGCTCCCAGGTGTCTTTTATACAGGTGACGAGCTGAGATTAGGAGCACACTCTTAAAGGGAGTGCTTCTAATCTCAGCTTGTTATCTGTATAAAAGACACCTGTCCACAGAAGCAATTAATCAATCAGATTCCAAACTCTCCACCATGGCCAAGACCAAAGAGCTCTCCAAGGATGTCAGGGACAAGATTGTAGACCTACACAAGGCTGGAATGGGCTACAAGACCATCGCCAAGCAGCTTGGTGAGAAGGTGACAACAGTTGGTGCGATTATTCGCAAATGGAAGAAACACAAAATAACTGTCAATCTCCCTCGGCCTGGGGCTCCATGCAAGATCTCACCTCGTGGAGTTGCAATGATCATGAGAACGGTGAGGAATCAGTCCAGGACTACACGGGAGGATCTTGTCAATGATCTCAAGGCAGCTGGGACCATAGTCACCAAGAAAACAATTGGTAACACACTACGCCGTGAAGGACTGAAATCCTGCAGCGCCCGCATGGTCCCCCTGCTCAAGAAAGCACATATACAGGGCCATCTGAAGTTTGCCAATGAACATCTGAATGATTCAGAGGAGAACTGGGTGAAAGTGTTGTGGTCAGATGAGACCAAAATCGAGCTCTTTGGCATCAACTCAACTCGCCGTGATTGGAGGAGGAGGAATGCTGCCTATGACCCCAAGAACACCATCCCCACCGTCAAACATGGAGGTGGAAACATTATGCTTTGGGGGTGTTTTTCTGCTAAGGGGACAGGACAACTTCACCGCATCAAAGGGACGATGGACGGGGCCATGTACCGTCAAATCTTGGGTGAGAACCTCCTTCCGTCAGCCAGGGCATTGAAAATGGGTCGTGGATGGGTATTCCAGCATGACAATGACCCAAAACACACGGCCAAGGCAACAAAGGAGTGGCTCAAGAAGAAGCACATTAAGGTCCTGGAGTGGCCTAGCCAGTCTCCAGACCTTAATCCCATAGACATTCTGTGGAGGGAGCTGAAGGTTCGAGTTGCCAAACGTCAGCCTCAAAACCTTAATGACTTGGAGAAGATCTGCAAAGAGGAGTGGAACAAAATCCCTCCTGAGATGTGTGCAAACCCGGTGGCCAACTACAAGAAACGTCTGACCTCTGTGATTGCCAACAAGGGTTATGCCACCAAGTACTATGTCATGTTTTGCAGAGGGGTCAAATACTTATTTCCCTCATTAAAATGCAAATCAATTTATAACATTTTTGACATGCGTTTTTCTGGATTTTTTTGTTGTTATTCTGTCTCTCACTGTTCAAATAAACCTACCATTAAATGTATAGACTGATCATGTCTTTGTCAGTGGGCAAACGTACAAAATCAGCAGGGGATCAAATACTTTTTTCCCTCACTGTACAAAGGTATGTCAATTGGTATTGGTATGTTAATCATATCATATGTACCATTCTCCTCCCTTACCTCTTCAATGAAAATCCCATAGGCCTCTACATTATGGACAAGGTACCGTTTTTTTCATTCACATTTACCACAAAAACCTGTTGTGTGCATGCTTTGTTAAACATCGGTAAAATTACAATTTTTTGCATTCACAGACTTCACCTTCCCTACACCTCTGATGAATATAACAGGAAGCATGTTCGATCACCATGCACTGCAAAATCATTCTGGCTATGGATACGGAGAACATCAACACATTAACATCAACACGCCAGAGGATATACCCATTGGACTTGGGGCTCTGCTGGGAGTTTACCTCATATTTGGATTTTTTATTTTGCTTTGCCACTAAAATCATAAACACGGACAACTAAAATATTGTGTTGTGGTTATTGTTATGCGTATTATTATTCATAATAATAATTAATCCCAAAAGGTTATTCAAAAGGTTCTTCGAGGATCCATTAAAAGGGGTTCTTTGGAGAACCCTTTTCTTCAAAGAACTTATAGGGGTTCCCCCATAGTTTCAATTTGAAGAACCCCTAAAGGATACTCCAGGAACCTTTTATTTTTAGAGTGTACCGCTTGCTGTGCGGTAGCAGAGAGAACAGTCTATGACTTGGGTGACTGGAGTCTTCGACAATTATTTGGACCTTTCTCTGACACCGCCTACTGTAGTATATACAGTGGGGGAAAAAAGTATTTAGTCAGCCACCAATTGTGCAAGTTCTCCCACTTAAAAAGATGAGAGAGGCCTGTAATTTTCATCATAGGTACACGTCAACTATGACAGACAAAATGAGAAAAAAAATTCCAGAAAATCACATTGTAGGATTTTTTATGAATTTATTTGCAAATTATAGTGGAAAATAAGTATTTGGTCAATAACAAAAGTTTCTCAATACTTTGTAAAAATACCCTTTGTTGGCAATGACACAGGTCAAACGTTTTCTGTAAGTCTTCACAAGGTTTTCACACACTGTTGCTGGTATTTTGGCCCATTCCTCCATGCAGATCTCCTCTAGAGCAGTGATGTTTTGGGGCTGTCGCTGGGCAACACGGACTTTCAACTCCCTCCAAAGATTTTCTATGGGGTTGAGATCTGGAGACTGGCTAGGCCACTCTAGGACCTTGAAATGCTTCTTTGAAGCCACTCCTTCGTTACCCGGGCGGTGTGTTTGGGATCATTGTCATGCTAAAAGACCCAGCCACGTTTCATCTTCAATGCCCTTGCTGATGGAAGGAGGTTTTCACTCAAAATCTCACGATACATGGCCCCATTCATTCTTTCCTTTACACGGATCAGTCGTCCTGGTCCCTTTGCAGAAAAACAGCCCCAAAGCATGATGTTTCCACCCCCATGCTTCACAGTAGGTATGGTGTTCTTTGGATGCAACTCAGCATTCTTTGTCCTCCAAACACGACGAGTTGAGTTTTTACAAAAAAGTTATATTTTGGTTTCATCTGACCATATGACATTCTCCCAATCCTCTTCTGGATTATCCAAATGCACTCTAGCAAACTTCAGACGGGCCTGGACATGTACTGGCTTAAGCAGGGGGACACGTCTGGCACTGCAGGATTTGAGTCCCTGGCGGCGTAGTGTGTTACTGATGGTAGGCTTTGTTACTTTGGTCCCAGCTCTCTGCAGGTCATTCACTAGGTCCCCCCGTGTGGTTCTGGGATTTTTGCTCACCGTTCTTGTGATCATTTTGACCCCACGGGGTGAGATCTTGCGTGGAGCCCCAGATCGAGGGAGATTATCAGTGGTCTTGTATGTCTTCCATTTCCTAATAATTGCTCCCACAGTTGATTTCTTCAAACCAAGCTGCTTACATATTGCAGATTCAGTCTTCCCAGCCTGGTGCAGGTCTACAATTTTGTTTCTGGTGTCCTTTGACAGCTCTTTGGTCTTGGCCATAGTGGAGTTTGGAGTGTGACTGTTTGAGGTTGTGGACAGGTGTCTTTTATACTGATAACAAGTTCAAACAGGTGCCATTAATACAGGTAACGAGTGGAGGACAGAGGAGCCTCTTAAAGAAGAAGTTACAGGTCTGTGAGAGCCAGAAATCTTGCTTGTTTGTAGGTGACCAAATACTTATTTTCCACCATAATTTGCAAATAAATTCAATAAAAATCCTACAATGTGATTTTCTGGATTTTTTTTCTCATTTTGTCTGTCATAGTTGATGTGTACCTATGATGAAAATTACAGGCCTCTCTCATCTTTTTAAGTGGGAGAACTTGCACAATTGGTGGCTGACTAAATACTTTTTTCCCCACTGTAGGTCCTGAATGGCAGGAAGCTTGGCCCCAGTGATATACTGGGCTGTACCCACTACCCTCTAATGCCCCCAGCCTCTGGAATAGCCAGAGAACCTGAGGGGGGCCGAAACTGTGGACATATTTAAAAGAGATCTTAAAGCACATCTTTTTAGCTTAGCTTTTCCTCAGGGTGCTTTTTAGATGTTCAGTTTGTGTCATTCTTTTGTTTTTTATCTTGTTTGTTGTGTAGTAAATATTTCAGCTTTTATTTTCATAGTTTTTTATTATTATTTTTTTTCCTGTAAAGCACATTGTGTTGCATTCCATGTCTAAAATGTGCTGTATAAATAAAGCTTGATTTGATTTGATTTGATCAAACAGCGACTGGCTGTCAGTTTGAAGTTGGTCGGTGTGGATTGCGAATGGCTCCAGCAACTTCACAAGCTGCTCTAGCTTGGCCCAGATACATTCCGTGCTCGCCCTCGGATTTCTTCCCTGTTAGCTAGTGATAGCTAGTGATAGTGATGCACAAGCTAAGCCTATTTTAAACATCTGCATATACTGGCAGCATTTACCTGCCAGATTCAGAAGCTCAAAAACCCCATAAAAAATTGTTTAGAAGAAAAAAACTAAAACTAAACATAATTGATTATGGTTTTTATTTTTATTTTATTTTGTTTTGCAGTCAAAGATAATAGTTTTTGTATAGTTTTTGTTTTTCAAATATATAGGGATGGATCAAATTTTAAAGAATGTTTACCTGGAGGAATATGGAGGATGGTCATGCTTTTTGAATTTCAGTCAAGGGGAGGGTTTAGTATTTTTTTTTAAATAATCTAGTCCAGGGGAGGGTCATGTAGCTCAATTGGTAGAGCATGGCGCTTGTAACGCCTGGGTAGTGGGTTCGATCCCCGGGACCACTCATACGTAAAAATGTATGCACACATGACTGTAAGTCGCTTTGGATAAAAGCGTCTGCTAATTGGCATATTATTATTATTATTATTATTATTAAAACGTGTGATATGTTATGAATTCTAGCTAGATGGCTAGGTGGCTAACGTTTGGCTAGGGGTTAGGGTTAAGTTTAAGAGTTAGGTTAAGGTTAGGGGAGGTGTTAGCTAACATGCTAAGTAGTTGCAAAGTAGCTAAAAAGTATAAGTCGTTGAAAAGTAGCTAATTAGCTAAAATGCTAAAGTTGTCCATAATGAGATTCAAACTAGCAACCTTTGGGTTGCTAGACGTTCGCATTATATGCCCACCCATTCATCCATTGGGTTTCTATATGTTCACGTTATGCACCCACCCATTCATCCACCCCGACCAACCACAGTTTTTCCCTTAACTAACCATCTGTCATATCATCTTAATTTGAGTGTCCCGTATGAACTTTCACTATGTTTAACTATGTTATGTTTAGTCTATGAGAACAGGCTGAGTTCAAACCAAGACTCGAATTGAGGGGGTATGAGAGCGTATGCCATAGGCCTACCTTTTATTAAAGAAAATAGCAAAAAGCACAGGCTTTTTAGCTTAAGATTTTTAAGAAAATAAAATGGATCTGATTATATAAAGTAATCTATAAGAGCGCTTTGGTCCGCAATGCTTTATGCTAGAAACAAGCTGTAAAATAACCGGGAAAGACTTGACTCTGATGCATATGGGCATATCATTGTTTTGTTTCTTTGACATTCAGAGGCTGAATTTGTTTGGGAAGCAACCAAATTCTGTCACTATCAATTGATTATACTATTCAATTTCTGTACATTAGAAGATGTTTAAACCCAGACAGCTTTTCAGAAACATTTGTGACCATTGTTAGGTTAAGCCACAGAAGAAGAGTAGCCAGCAGTTAATGCTTACATTTTCTGGGTTAGGGTTAGGGGTAGGCCTACTCTGTCTGGGGTGGAAAGGTAGGCCTAACTTTTGAAAGTACCATGCTCAGATTCCTAATGACATCTCAGATTAAATTATTTGCAAACAGGGACAGTTTCGTTGCAAACAAGATACACTGATTTGGCATTGGAGAAATATGATAAGATGAACACATAGGACTATCTCTCTATACATTCTTAGCCTGTAATTTCGGTAATTTGTGTGGTATTTAAAAAAGATTCCATTAATATGTAAAATGACGTATGAAATGTTTATAAAATACTAATTTTTCTCGGAGCTGAAAATACAATGATAGATTCATGCAATGCTTTTACTAAAAAGGAGCTCTTTCCACCCTTACTCTTGTCCACGGTGGTCTGCGAACCCACAACCTTCTGGCCCCACTATCAAAATTCCCACGTCCAATGATAAAACTGGGGGGGACAAAAATGCAATTTCAGAATGTCCCCCGTCCCCAGTGAAAGTTGCACAACTGAGTACAATACATAGGTGCAATACTGTCAAATACAATACACGATTACAATACAGGTGGAAGTTGTATGATTGCCATCCCCATGAGTGTACCACCCTCCTTCAGGCAGTGGATGAGGCATGCAATGGATATCAGGGATTGAAACCGAAATTATTTTCTAATCATTTCGTTCTGAACAGAACCATTATTTTCGTTCCGTTCCACTTGTTCTGACCACCAAAATAAAATTCTGTACCGGTTCAAACCTTTCTGTTCCTTTTTAAACCTCTGAAATATAAATATTTTTATATTTGGGTTGACATTAAATTACTTCAATTAAATTACCAATCAGTGGGGATAGAGCAGCTTGCTGTGGAGCGAGTAAGCGATTTAGTCTGTATAGGAAAGTTGTTAAGAGCTAATTATATTTTGCCGTAACAGCATGGTTTAATCATAATGAAAGATAAAACACACACACTCACAACTGTAGGGCGCGAGATGCAACTGAAATTTTGAGGGTGAGGAGAGAGCGAGAGAGGATGGAGGAAGCTTGCCTAGAAGTGCTGAACATTTTGTTATAAGAAACTTTGAATGTCTTTGAACTTCTGAGTTGGTTTAACGTTGGACCAGCACAAACATTAGCCAAGTAGCTAGCTAGCTAACAAGCTTGTATGTGCAGAGCAGCACTACAATTAAAAACACATCTTACTTTTTTGCAGTTAATAAATCCAATGTGAAACGTGATAACTATATTGTCCTTAACAACCCTGAACAAAAATATAAACACAACAAAGTGTTGGTCCCATGTTTCATGAGCTGAAATAAAAGATCCCAGAAATATTCTATACCCACAGAAAGGCCCACTGTCGTGCCATTCATCCGCCGCCATCACCTCATGTTTCAGCATGATAATGCACGGCCCCATGTCGCAAGGATCTGTACACAATTCCTGGAAGCTGAAAATGTCCCAGTTCTCCCATGGCCTGCATACTCACCAGAGATGTCACCCATTGAGCACGTTTGGAATGCTCTGGATCGGCGTGTACGACAGCGTGTTCCAGTTCACGTCAATATCCAGCAACATTGCACAGCCATTGAAGAGGAGTGGGACAACATTCTACAGGCCACAATCAACAGCCTGATCAACTCTATGCGAAGGAGATGTGTTGCGCTGCATGAGGCAAATGATGGTCACACCAGATAATGACTGGTTTTCTGATCCACACCCTTACCTTTTTTTTTTAAAGGTATCTGTGACCAACAGTTGCATATCTCTATTCCCAATCATGTGAAATACATATATTAGGGCCTAATTAATTAATTTCAATTGACTGATTTCCTTATATGAAATGTAACTCAGCCCCGTGTAGCTCAGTTGCTAGAGCATGGCGCTTGCAACGCCAGGGTTGTGGGTTCGTTTCCCACGGGGGGCCAGTATGAAAATATATGCACTCAACTGTAAGTCGCTCTGGATAAGAGCGTCTGCTAAATGACTAAAATGTAAATGTAACTCAGTAAAATCTTTGAAAATGTTGCATTTATATTTTTGTTCAGTGTAACATTGAAAAAGTCAATCCATTCTTCTCTAATTAAACATCTCCCCATAATTTCTGAATTACGCTTGTAACGTTGTCAGTAGGCTACAGTAACCTATGCTTCAGGGGGGAGGGGCAGGTAGCCTACACACACACGCCCACTGGCAAAGATTTCCAGCTGGCAGGCAGGCAGACGCTGGAATTTGTTTCTGAGTGACAGAGTAAGGGCTTTGCATAGGCGCTTTGTTGCGATTTTTGTGGGACTGGAAAATAAACGCCCGGAACTTAAAATAACGTTTTTAACCGGTTCCCAGGCTTTTAAAATAACGGTTCCAACCCTTGATGCAAACTAGTGCTGCTAAACATTCTGTTTCTTTCATTTCTTTCATTTGATTACCTTGTGAAAGATATCCTCAATGATAGGATAGTGCAAGTGTATTGTCTAATCTGAAAATAGTGTAATGCACTGTAATTTACACTACTGTAGCATACTACATTCAAAGGGTAATTTTGAAACATGTATCTTAAATGTTTCGCTTTTGGATTAACTGGTTGTTAAAATAACAAAATTGAGAAGATATCATTATGTTGTGTTTTTGTGATTAAACCAACGTAATCATTATATTTCACAGTTAAACCTATATTTCAGATCAATGGTTGTATGGTGAAAGATGTCTACAATCAAAATTAATGCACAATGAAATGTTTTGAATGTAAGACTGGCTGCGTTACAAGTGTTACCAGTTTGGAAGTTTTGTACTAAGAGTCTTGAAAATTCAACACATACTTGTAAAAATAGTACCGAAACAAAAAAAGAAATACAAATAAATAAAACTGTAAATGGCAAAAGTGAGAAAGTACAGACATGCTACTGTAAATATACACATTTCTGATATTCTGAGAATATGGCAAACATGTTCTGGGTATGTTTCACTCAGAAGCAACACGACACGTTTGTTCTACATAGTGTATGTGGTGTGGATTTCAGAAAGATGATAGAGAGATGCTCAGCTACCTAGAATTCTATCGATTCCCATCTTTCAATGAGATACTAATTTTAATTAGATAAGATATGTGTGTTGTAACTGTTGCCAAATAATGACATTAACATATATAGCTAAGAATGTGACAGTATTGTGACTCCCCTACCGGTCTCAAACCCAGGCCACCAGCACCAATGACGAAGACCATAAACACTGTCCCAATAAGGGATATCTCGAGGGCATGTGTTTACAGAGCCAGTATAGTTAGATGAAACTCTTCCTCCCTAGGCACTTGTGTAGATCTTAAACAACTTGATAGGTGTAAGCCTGGGATGGGCAACTGGCAAACCCCCTTTTGTAGGCCCGTAGACCAATATAAGAAATGTATAGTTAGCTCCGGGCAACTGAGCGGAAATGGAAGAAAACTAGACTCCCTGCGGACCTGGCATCTTTTCACTCCCTCCTCTCTACATTTTCTTCATCTGTTTCTGCTACTAAGGCCACTTTCTACCACTCTAAATTCCAAGCATCTGCCTCTAACCCTAGGAAGCTCTTTGCCACATTCTCCTCCCTGCTGAATCCTCCCCCCTCCTCCCTCTCTGTGGACGACTTCGTCAACCATTTTGAAAAGAAGGTTGACGACATCCGATCCTCGCTGTTGGCTGGGCTCCCTGCCTGTGCCAGTAAACCCCTACAACTCATCCAGAATGCCGCAGCCCGTCTGGTGTTCTCTCACGTCACCCCGCTCCTCCGCACACTCCACTGGCTTCCAGTTGAAGCTCGCATCTGCTACAATACCATGGTGCTTGCCTACGGAGCTGTGAGGGGAACGGCACCTCCGTACCTTCAGGCTCTGATCAGTCCCTACACCCAAACGAGGGCATTGCGTTCATCCACCTCTGGCCTGCTGGCTCCCCTACCTCTGCGGAAGCATAGTTCCCGCTCAGCCCAGTCAAAACTGTTCGCTGCTCTGGCACCCCAATGGTGGAACAAGCTCCCTCACGACGCCAGGACAGCGGAGTCACTCACCACCTTCCGGAGACATTTGAAACCCCACCTCTTTAAGGAATAACTGGGATAGGATAAAGTAATCCTTCTACCCCCCCCTTACCTCAACCCACCCCCCCCCCAAAAAAAAATTATAATAAAAAAAAACATTGTAAAGTGGTTATCCCACTGGCTATAAGGTGAATGCACCAATTTGTAAGTCGCTCTGATAAGAGCGTCTGCTAAATGACGTAAATGTAAATGTAAATGCACACTACCAGTCAAAAGTTTGGACACACCTACTCATTCAAGGGTTTTTCTTTATTTTTACTATTTTGCACATTGTAGAATAGTAGTGAAGACATCAAAACTATGAAATAATACATATGGAATCATGTAGTAACCAAAAAAGTATTTAAAAAATCAAAATATATTTTATATTTGAGATTCTTCAAATAGCCACCCTTTGTGAAACGTGATAACTATATTGTCCTTAACAACTCTGAACAAAAATATAAATGCAACATGTAAAGTGTTGGTCCCATGTTTCATGAGCTGAAATAAAAGATGACAGCTTTGCACACTCTTGGCATTCTATCAACCAGCTTCATGAGGTAATCACCTGGAATGCTTTTCCAACAGTCTTGAAGGAGTTCCCACATGTGCTGAGCACTTGTTGGCTGCTTTTCATTCACTCTGTGGTCCAACTCATCTCAAACCATCTCAATTGGGTTGAGTTTGGGTGATTGTGGAGGCCAGGTCATCTGATGCAGCACTTCATCACTCTCCTTCTTGGTCAAATAGCCCTTACACAGACTGGAGGTGTGTTTTGGGTCATTGTCCTGTTGAAAACATCTTGGTTGAAACATCTTTGGCAATGATTACAGCCTCGAGACTTCTTGGGTATGATGCTCCAAGCTTGGCACACCTGTATTTGGGGAGTTTCTCCCATTCCTCTCAGTAGATCCTCTCAAGCTCTGTCAGGTTGGATGGGGAGCGTCGCTGCACAGCTATTTTCAGGTCTCTCCAGAGATGTTAGATCGGGTTCAAGTCTGGGCTCTGGCTGGGCCACTCAAGGACATTCAGAGACTTGTCGTGAAGCCACTCCTGCGTTGTCTTGGCTGTGTGCTTAGGGTCGTTGTCCTGTTGGAAGGGGAACCTTCGCCCCAGTCTGAGGTCCTGAGCGCTCTGGACCAGGTTTTCATCAAGGATCTCTCTGTACTTTACTCCGTTCATCTTTCAATGGCTGTGCAATGTTCATCTTTCCCTGACTACTCTCCCAGTCCCTGCCACTGAAAAACATCCCCACAGCATGATGCTGCCACCACCATGCTTCACCGTAGGGATGGTGCCTGGTTTCCTCCAGATGTGATGCTTGACATTCCGGCCAAAGAGTTCAATCTTGGTTTCATCAGACCAGAAAATTGTGTTTCTCATGGTCTGAGAGTCATTTAGATGCCTTTTGGCAAACTCCAAACGGGCTGTCATGTACCCAAAAGAGGAACTCTGGAGCTCTGTCAGAGTGACCATCGGGTTCTTGGTCACCTCCCTGACCAAGGCCCTTCTCCTCCGATTGCTCCGTTTGGCCGGGCAGCCAGCTCTAGGATGAGTCTTGATGGTTCCTGGGGGGCCTTGGTCAGGGAGGTTGGGGACCTTCAATGCTGCAGAATTATTTTGGTATCATTCCCCAGATCTGTGCCTCGACACAATCCTGTCTTGGAGCTCTACAGACAATTCCTTCGACTTCATGGCTTAGTTTTTGCTCTGACATGCACTGTCAACTGTGGGACCTTATATAGACAGTTGTGTGCCTTTCCAAATCATGTCCAATCAATTGAATTTACCACAGGTGGACTCCAATCATGTGTAGAACCATCTCAAGGATGATCAATGGAAACAGGATGCATCTGAGCTCAATTTCGAGTCTCACAGCAAAGGGTCTGAATACTTACGTAAATAAGGTATTTCTGTTTTTAATATTTAATAAATTTGCAAAGATTTCTAAAAATCTGTTTTCGCTTTGTCATTTTGGGGTATTGTGTGTAGATTTGTGGGATTTATTATTTTTTAAATACATTTTAGAATAAGGCTGTAACGTAACATAATACCGAAAAAGTCAAGTGGTCTGAATACTTTCCGAATGCAATGTATGTTTGGTGGGACATTAATGGAATATTCTCCTAACCCTCAGAAAACTGGAGACATGAATGTTCTTGCAACGTCCCATGAAACCTGTCTAAAACATTCATATTGAATATTCTGAGAACATGGCAACGATGTTCTGTGTATGTTTGGTGGAACGTTGATGGAATATTCTACTAACCCTCAGAAGAATTGACACATGAATGTTCTTGCAACGTCCCATAAAACACGTCTAGAACATTAATGTTGTATATTCTGAGAACATTGTAACCACATTCTAGATACATTGCCTTCAGAAAGTATTCTCACCCCTTGACTTTTTCGACATTTTGTTGTGTTACAGGCTGAATTTATAATTTTTTTGTCTCTGGCCAATATACAATACCCCATAATGTCAAAGTGGAATTATGTTTTACGAAATGTTTACAAATTGATAAAAAATTAAAAGCTGAAATGTCTTAAGTCAATAAGTATTTAACCCCTTTATTATGGCAAGTAAGTTCAGCAGTAAGTTCAGCAGTATCTAAGTAAGTTCAGCAGTAAAAATGTGCTTAACAAGTCACATAAGTTGCATGGACTCACTCTGTTTGCAATAATATTGTTTAACATGATTTTTTAATTACTACCTCATCTCTGTACCCCACACATACAATTATCTGTAAGGTTCCTCAGTCGAGCAGTGAATTTCAGACACAGACTCAACCACAAATACCAAGGAGGTTTTCCAATGCCTCGCAAAGAAGGGCACATATTGGTAGAAATTAATTTTGGATGGTGTAACAATTCACCCAGTCACTACAAAGATACAGGCGCTTCCTAACTCAGTGGCCGGACAGCAAGGAAACTGCTTAGGGATTTCACCATGAGGCCAATGGGGACTTCAAAACAGTTACACAGTTTAATGGCTGTGGTAGGAGAAAACTGAGAATGGCTCAACAACATTGTAGTTACTCCACAATACTAACCAGACCATCTCCGGTGACCTTCTCCCTTACCTCACCTCGCTGATCAACTCATCCTTGACCGCTGGCTATGTCCCTTCCGTCTTCAAGAGAGCGAGAGTTGCACCCCTTCTCAAAAAACCAACACTCGATCCCTCTGATGTCAACAACTACAGACCAGTATCCCTTCTTTCTTTTCTCTCCAAAATTATTGAGCGTGCCGTCTTTAGCCAACTCTCTTGCTATCTCTCTCAGAATTACCTTCTTGATCCAAACCAGTCAGGTTTCAAGACTGGTCATTCAACTGAGACTGCTCTTCTCTGTGTCACGGAGGCTCTCCACACTGCTAAAGCTAACTCTCTCTCCTCTGCTCTTGTCCTTCTAGACCTGTCTGCTGCCTTTGATACTGTGAACCATCAGATCCTCCTCTCCACCCTCTCCGAGCTGGGCATCTCCGGCGCGGCTCACTCTTGGATTGCGTCCTACCTGACCGGTCCCTCCTACCAAGTGGCGTGGCGAGAATCTGTCTCCGCACCACGTGCTCTCACCACTGGTGTCCCCCAGGGCTCAGTTCTAGGCCCTCTCCTATTCTCGCTATACACCAAGTCACTTGGCTCTGTCATATCCTCACATGGCCTCTCCTATCATTGCTACGCAGACGACACACAACTAATCTTCTCCTTTCCCCCTTCTGATAACCAGGTGGCGAATCGCATCTCTGCATGTCTGGCAGACATATCAGTATGGATGACGGATCACCACCTCAAGCTGAACCTTGGCAAGACGGAGCTGCTCTTCCTCCCGGGGAAGGACTGCCCGTTCCATGATCTCGCCATCACGGTTGACAACTCCGTTGTGTCCTCCTCCCAGAGTGCGAAGAGCCTTGGCGTGACCCTGGACAACACCCTGTCGTTCTCCGCTAACATCAAGGCGGTGACCCGATCCTGTAGGTTCATGCTCTACAACATTCGGAGAGTACGACCCTGCCTTACACAGGAAGCGGCACAGGTCCTAATCCAGGCACTTGTCATCTCCCGTCTGGATTACTGCAACTCGCTGTTGGCTGGGATCCCTGCCTGTGCCATTAAACCCCTACAACTCATCCAGAATGCCGCAGCCCGTCTGGTGTTCAACCTTCCCAAGTTCTCTCACGTCACCCCGCTCCTCCGCACACTACACTGGCTTCCAGTTGAAGCTCGCATCTGCTACAAGACCATGATGCTTGCCTACGGAGCTGTGAGGGGAACGGCACCTCAGTACCTTCAGGCTCTGATCAGTCCCTACACCCAAACGAGGGCATTGCGTTCATCCACCTCTGGCCTGCTGGCTCCCCTACCTCTGCTGAAGCACAGTTCCCGCTCAGCCCAGTCAAAACTGTTCGCTGCTCTGGCACCCCAATGGTGGAACAAGCTCCCTCACGACGCCAGGACAGCGGTGTCACTCACCACCTTCCGGAGACATTTGAAACCCCACCTCTTTAAGGATCACCTGGGATAGGATAAAGTAATCCTTCTAACCCCCCCCTTACCCCACCCCCCCCCCCAAAAAAAAAAAATATGTGTAAAGTGGTTATCCCACTGGCTATAAGGTGAATGCACCAAATTGTAAGTCGCTCTGGATAAGAGCGTCTGCTAAATGACGTAAATGTAAAATGTAAATGACAGAGTGAAAAGAAGGATACCTGTACAGAATAGAAATATTCCAAAACATGCATCCTGTTTGCAATAAGGCACTAAAGTAAAACTGCAAAACATGTGACAAAGAAATTAACTTTATGTCCTGAATACAAAGCGTTATGTTTGGGGCAAATCCAACACAACACATCACCACTCTTCATATTTTCAATTATGGTGGTGGCTGCATCATGTTATGGGTATGCGTGTCATCGGCAAGGACTAGGGAGTTTTTTAGGATTAAAAGAAACGGAATAGAGCTAAGCATAGGCAAAATCCTAGAGCAAAACCTGGTTCAGTCTGCTTTCCAACAGACGCTGGGAGACAAATTCGCCTTTCAGCAGGACAATAACCTAAAACACAAGGCCATATATACACTGGAGCTGCTTACCAAGACGACATTGAATGTTCCTGAGTGGCCTAGTTAAAGTTTTGACTTAAATCGGCTTGAAATTCTATGGCCAGACTTGAAAATGGCTGTCTAGCAATGATCAACAACCAACTTGACAAAGCTTGAAGAATAAATAAAAAACTAATGTACAAATATTGTACAATCCACATGTGCAAAGCTCTTAGAGACTTACCCAGAAAGAGTCACAGCTGTAATCGCTGCCAAAGTTGATTCTAACATGCATTGACTCAGGGTGTTGAATACTTATCTAATCAAGATATATTAGTGTTTTATTTTCTTTTTACAAATGTTAGAATTGTTCTTATACTTTGACATTACAGAGTGTTTTGTGTAAATCGTTGACAAAAATATGACAATGAAATCCATTTAAATCCCACTTTGTAACACAACAAAATGTGGAAAAAGTCAAGGGCTGTGAATACTTTCTGAAGGCACTGTAAGTTCTGATTGACACTCGGGCTCCCGAGTGGCGCAGCGGTCTAAGGCACTGCATCAGTGCTTGAGGCGTCACTACAGACCCCCTGGTTTGATTCCAGGCTGTATCACAGCCGGCTGTGAATGGGAGTCCCATAGGGTGGCGCACAATTGGCCCAGCGTCGTCCGGGTTTGGCCGGTGTAGGCCGTCATTGTAAATAAGAATTTGTTCTTAACTGACTTGCCTAGTTAAATAAAGGTAAAAAAGGGAATGTTCTCCTAACTTTAATACCAAAACATGCTAAAAACGTTCTCAGGTTTTTGCTAACATAGATAGAATATTCCCCTAACTAATGGAAAACTGGACACTCAAACCTTAGGGGAACATTATGGGTAACATTACAAAAACGTTCTCTCTCCCTAGAATTGAATCCACTAGCGCGTCGTGGAACACACCTTCCAAGTCGTTCATCATTATCCCTTACATATGACTCTCAGGATATGAAGCAGACAGCTGCCACACTAACGCTGAATAAAATATTTAGCTGGGAGCAGGTTGAGAATAATGAGGAGTATTTGGGTCACTGTCCTCATTCACTCCTCCAGAGTCACTCATGTTTCAGAAGGGAATCTTTTTTGATTGTTTTGAGTTCATCTGAAAATCTATGAATGTTTCAGGACTAGACCTATACAATGCCTTAAGGTCTATCCTGATTGCCTCCATGAAAGGTCTATAAATCTAGCCAGCTTTGTCGATATATTTTGCATTATTTAGGTTTTGCTCTTTGGTGAGGAGATATTTTATGTAACAATGAAGGAGCATTTTAAAGGCCTCTTGACAGTTTCTTGTTTTAAAGTGCAAGATGACAGGGCTTGTTTTAAGTGTGAAACAGCTGGCAGAGCTATAACATCTGTGGGTATTAAATAGTTCATGACCATTTGAATGTCTGAGGACTGGGGAATATCTGTGCATACTGGCAGAAACCACTGAGATTTTAAACCAAGTGCTGCTTTATTTACAAAGTGATGAAATAAATATGCTCTCATTTCTCCAGGTAAATTTAAGAGAATAATGTTGGCAAAGCAGTTGTAGAAGGGTATGTCAATGAATGTTGTCGACACTAGACACTTTAAGTAACATGGAATCATATGACAAAATATAGTGCAAGCCAGGAATATACAGTTGAAGTCGGAAGTTTACATACACCTTAGCCAAATACATTTAAACTCTGTTTTTTTTTTTTTACAATTCCTGACATTTAATTCTAGTAAAAATGCCCTGTCTTAGGTCAGTTAGGATCACCACTTTATTTTAAGAATGTGAAATGTCAGAATGATAGTAGAGAGAATTATTTATTTCAGCTTTTATTTCTTTCATCACATTTCCAGTGGGTCAGAAGTTTACATACACTCAATTAGTATTTGGTAGCATTGCCTTTAAATTGTTTAACTTGGGTCAAACATTTCGGGTAGCCTTCCACAAGCTTCCCACAATAAGTTGGGTGAATTTTGGCCCATTCCTCCTGACAGAGCTGGTGTAACTGAGTCAGGTTTGTAGGCCTTCTTGCTTGCACACGTTTTTTCAGTTATGCCCACACATTTTCTATAGGTTTGAGGTCAGGGCTTTGTGATGGCCACTCCAATACCTTGACTTTGTTGTCCTTAAGCCATTTTGCCACAACTTTGGAAGTATGCTTGGGGTCATTGTCCATTTGGAAGACCCATTTGTGACAAAGCTTTAACTTCCTGACTGATGTCTTGAGATGTTGCTTCAATATATCCACATAATTTTCCTTCCTCATGATGCCATCTATTTTGTGAAGCGCACCAGGCCCTCCTGCAACAAAGCACCCCCACAGCATGATGTTGCCACCCCTGTGCTTCACGGTTGGGATGGTGTTCTTCGGCTTGTAAGCGACCCCCTTTTTCCCCCAAACATAACGATGGTCATTACGGCCAAACAGTTCTATTTTAGTTTCATCAGACCAGAGGACATTTCTCCAAAAGGTACAATCTTTGTCCCCACGTGCAGTTGCAAACCGTAGTCTGGCTTTTTTATGGCGGTTTTGGAGCAGTGGCTTCTTCCTTGCTGAGCGGCCTTTCAGGTTATGTCGATATAGGACTTGTTTTACTGTGGATATAGATACCTTTCTTTCCGTTTCCTCCAGCATCTTCACAAGGTCCTTTGCTGTTGTTCTGGGATTGATTTGCACTTTTCGCACCAAAGTACGTTCATCTCAAGGAGACAGAACACGTCTCCTTCCTGAGCGGTATGACGGCTGCCTGGTCCCATGGTGTTTATACTTGCGTACTATTGTTTGTACAGATAAACGTGGTACCTTCAGGCGTTTGGAAATTGCTCCCAAGGATGAACCAGACTTGTGGAGGTCTACAATTAGTTTTCTGAGGTCTTGGCTGATTTCTTTTGATTTTCCTATGATGTCAAGCAAAGAGGCACTGAGTTTGAAGGTAGGCCTTGAAATACATCCACAGGTACACCTCCAATTGACTCAAATGATGTCAATTAGCCTATCAGAAGCTTCTAAAGCCATGACATCATTTTCTGGAATTTTCCAAGCTGTTTAAAGGCACAGTCAACTTAGTGTATGTATACTTCTGACCCACTGGAATTGTGATACAGTGAATTATAAGTTAAATAATCTGTCTGTAAACAATTGTTGGAAAAATTACTTGTGTCATGCACAAAGTAGATGTCCTAACCGACTTGCCAAAACTATAGTTTGTTAACAAGAAATTTGTTGTCACGCCCTGATATAGAGTTCGCTAGTTGGTTTGGTCAGGGTGTGAGTATCTATGTAATGTGTATATCTATGTGTAGATCTAGTATGTTTAGATCTATGTTGGCCGGGTGTGGTTCCCAATCAGAGGCAGCTGTCTATTGTTGTCTCTGATTGGGGATCATACTTAGGTAGCCATTTTGCCTACCTATGTTGTGGGATCTTGTTTCTGGTTTGGCTTGTTTATGTGTAGCCCATTAGAACGTCACGTTACGTTGCTTTTGTCATGTGTTTTACTTCATAATTAAACATGTACGCATACCACGCTGCACCTTGGTCCAATCCTTTACTCAACGAACGTGACATTTGTGGAGTGGTTCAAAAACAAGTTTTAATGACTCCAACCTAAGTGTATGTAAACTTCCGACTTCAACTGTATATCTGTTTGCAATAATAATAAGTCTTTTTCAAAAATCGAGGTAGAGAAAGCACACGCTGCTTCAATGATTACGTTTTACACAGATCGATACAGATAATGTCAACAGAACAGAGCAGTTGTTGTGATCAACTGAAGTTGAGGCAGAGTTCCAATAAGTTTTGACCACATCCTGCTATGAAAGAGAAGTAGCAATACCTGATGCTTCAGGTGTTAGAGATGAAGATGTTGATGGGTGGACTTATTCCTTGTTTGGTGAACCTCATCAGCACAATTAGTACCTTTTCCATATAGGTCACAGTTGAATAGTTTGATCAGCTTTTGTTACAACACAATCAAAACGGTAGGGAAAATCAGTCTGTTTCGAGCAGCCAACTAACTGTTTGTGTATGTGGTGAAAACTAAACTCAGCAAAAACAGCCCCATAGATCTCCATAGTTTAAGATCACTTCTACATGTTTTACACTTACAGTGGGGAGAACAAGTATTTGATACACTGCCGATTTTGCAGGTTTTCATACTTACAAAGCATGTAGAGGTCTATAATTTTTATCATAGGTACACTTCAACTGTGAGAGACGGAATCTAAAACAAAAATCCAGAAAATCACATTGTATGATTTTAAGTAATTAATTTGCATTTTATTGCATGACATAAGTATTTGATACATCAGAAAAGCAGAACTTAATATTTGGTACAGAAACCTTTGTTTGCAATTACAGAGATCATATGTTTCCTGTAGGTCTTGACCAGGTTTGCACACACTGCAGCAGGGATTTTGGCCCACTCCTCCATACAGACCTTCTCCAGATCCTTCAGGTTTCAGGGCTGTCGCTGGGCAATACGGACTTTCAGCTCCCTCCAAAGATTTTCTGTTGTTTCAGGTCTGGAGACTGGCTAGGCCACTCCAGGACCTTGAGATGCTTCTTACGGAGCCACTCCTTAGTTGCCCTGGCTGTGTGTTTTGGGTCGTTGTCATGCTGGAAGACCCAGCCACGACCCATCTTCAATGCTCTTTCTGAGGGAAGGAGGTTGTTGGCCAAGATCTCGCGATACATGGCCCCATCCATCCTCCCCTCAATACGGTGCAGTCGTCCTGTCCCCTTTGCAGAAAAGCATCCCCAAAGAATGATGTTTCCACCTCCATGCTTCACGGTTGGGATGGTGTTCTTGGGGTTGTACTCATCCTTCTTCTTCCTCCAAACACGGCGAGTGGAGTTTAGACCAAAAGCTCTATTTTTGTCTCATCAGACCACATGACCTTCTCCCATTCCTCCTCTGGATCATCCAGATGGTCATTGGCAAACTTCAGACGGGCCTGGACATGCGCTGGCTTGAGCAGGGGGGACCTTGCGTGCGCTGCAGGATTTTAATCCATGACGGCGTAGTGTGTTACTAATGGTTTTCTTTGAGACTATGGTCCCAGCTCTCTTCAGGTCATTGACCAGGTCCTGCCGTGTAGTTCTGGGCTGATCCCTCACCTTCCTCATGATCATTGATGCCCCACGAGGTGAGATCTTGCATGGAGCCCCAGACCGAGGGTGATTGACCGTCATCTTGAACTTCTTCCATTTTCTAATAATTGCGCCAACAGTTGTTGCCTTCTCACCAAGCTGCTTGCCTATTGTCCTGTAGCCCATCCCAGCCTTGTGCAGGTCTACAATTTTATCCCTGATGTCCTTACACAGCTCTCTGGTCTTGGCCATTGTGGAGAGGTTGGAGTCTGTTTGATTGAGTGTGTGGACAGGTATCTTTTATACAGGTAATGAGTTCAAAAAGGTGCAGTTAATACAGGTAATGAGTGGAGAACAGGAGGGCTTCTTAAAGAAAAACTAACAGGTCTGTGAGAGCCGGAATTCTTACTGGTTGGTAGGTGATCAAATACTTATGTCATGCAAATTAATTACTTAAAAATCATACAATGTGATTTTCTGGATTTTTGTTTTAGATTCCGTCTCTCACAGTTTAAGTGTATTTATGATAAAAAATTACAGACCTCTACATGCTTTGTAAGTAGGAAAACCTGCAAAATCGGCAGTGTATCAAATACTTGTTCTCCCCACTGTATGTGCCTAAGTGTGCTTGGGTGAAGTAAAGTTTAAACCACTGTGCTGCTGAATTACAGATGTAAGATCTTAATTTGATCCAGTTTGCTACAGCAAGAAAATAATCCAGCAACAGCAAATGTAAATTATTATGTGGATTATAATTAATTTAAATTTTTTTAGAGGTTGATACATTTTTCATAAGGGGAAACCAAGTCTGGATATTACAAACTTCAGAAGCCTATTTAAACTTCAAATACACTACAAGTTTTAAATGTCCTGCATTGAAGGAAGGCTCTCCTGCAACAGGGTGATCAAAGTAGCCCTTTCCTCCAGTCAAATGACCTAGTGGCCTCATGGGTGGAATGTTATTAATAGTTTTCATAATTTTTGAATTAAGAAACATTATTTCAAAAAACCCGCCGTGTGTTTCTATGTCAAACGCTTTTGTTATATTTCAGACTTCTGTGATGTATATAAAGTGTAAATGTAATACATTTCAACTCTATATCTGACGGTACAGGTGTCTTCTTTTTTTAAGCCCATAACCATGTGTGTGAGGTGTATACTTTTGTTTCAAAGTAGATTTGTTTAAGACTACCGAGAAACACTCTGTGTGACCCTGATTTAGTCCACTGCAGTAAAAGGTTTTAAGATCCTACATATGTATGTCAAACTTACTATGAACAATATTCTGCTCCTCCATGGATAATGCATAGCATGTTAGACAGATGCGAGCTTCAATGCAGACTCCACTGAACAATGAATGCCAAATGAAGAGTTTTGTTTTCTGAAATTATGAGGGTTCCTGTGGATTTTGTAAATGGGCATTTCTCAGAGATATACAGTCACAGTCAAAATGTTGGACACACCTACTAATTCCAGGGTTTTTCTTTATTTTTACTATTTTATACATTGTAGAATAATAGTGAAGACATCAAAACAATGAAATAACACATATGGAATCATGCAGTAACCAAAAAAAAGAGTTAAACAAATCAAAATATATTTTATATTTGAGATTCTTCGAAGTAGCCACCCTTTGCCTTGATGACAGCTTTGCACACTCTTGGCATTCTCTCAACCAGCTTCATGAGGTAGTCACCTGGAATGTATTTCAATTAACAGGTGTGCCTTGTTAAAAGTTAATTTCTGGAATTTCTTTCCATTTTAATGCGTTTGAGCCAATCAGTTGTGTTGTGACCAGGTAGGGTTGGGGCGGCAGGTAGCTTAGTGGTTAAGAGCGTTGTGCCAGTAACCAAAAGGTCGCTGGTTCTAATCCCCGAGCCGACTAGGTGAAAAATCTGTCTATGTGCCCTTGAGCAAGGCACTTAACCCGAATTGCTCCTGTAAGTCGCTCTGTATAAGAGCGTCTGCTAAATGACAAAAAAATTAAATTAAAATAGGGTTGGTATACAGAAGATAGCCCTATTTGGTAAAAGACCAAGTCCATATTATGGCAAGAACATCTCAAATAAGCAAAGAGAAATTACAGTCCATCATTATTTTAAGACATGAAGGTCAGTCAATACGGAACATTTCAAGAACTTTGTAAGTTTCTTCAAGTGCAGTCGCAAAAACCATGAACCATGAACCATGTTGAAACTGGCTTTCATGAGGACCGCCACAGGAAAGGAAGATCCAGAGTTACCTCTGCTGCAGAGGATAAGTTCATTAGAGTTACCAGCCTGAGAAATTGCAGCCCAAATAAATGCTTCACAGGTTTCAAGTCACAGACACATCTCAACATCAACTGTTCAGAGGAGACTGCATGAATCAGGCCTTCATGGTCAAATTGCTGCAAAGAAACCACTACTAAAGGACACCAATAAGAAGAAGAGACCTGCTTGGGCCAAGAAACACGAGCAATGGACATTAGACCGGTGGAAATCTGTCCTTTGGTCTGATGAGTCCAAATGTGAGATTTTTGGTTCCAACCGCTGTGTCTTTGTGAGACGCAGAGTAGGTGTACGGATGATCTCCGCATGTGTGGTTCCCACCATGAAGCATGGAGGAGGAGGTGTGATGGTGTGGGGGTGCCTTGCTGGTGACACTGTCTGTGATCTATTTAGAATTCAAGGCACACTTAACCAGCATGGCTACCAAAGCATTCTGCAGCGATACGCCATCTAATCTGGTTTGCGCTTAGAGGGACTATTATTTGTTTTTCAACAGGACAATGACCCAAAACAAACCTCCAGGCTGTGTAAGGGTTATTTGACCAAGAAGGGGAGTGATGGAGTGCTGCATCAAATGACCTGGCCTACACAATCACCCGACCTCAACCCAATTGAGATGGTTTGGGATGAGTTGGACCGCAGAGTGAAGGAAAAGCAGCCAACAAGTGCTCAGCATATGTGGGAACGCCTTCAAGGCTGTTGGAAAAGCATTCCTCATGAAGCTGGTTGAGAGAATGCCAAGAGTGTGCAAAGCTGTCATCAAGGCAAATGGTGGCTACTTTGAAGAATCTCAAATATAAAATATATTTTTTGGTTCCATATGTGTTATTTCATTGTTTTGATGTCTTCACTATTATTCTACAATGTAGAAAATAGTAAAAATGAAGACAAACCCTTGAATGAGTAGGTGTGTCCAAACTTTTGACTGGTACTGTATGTTTCAAGTTACAGTACATTTTCCGACGATAACCATTAGGCCTACTTGTTGTACCACCTCTCTTCTACCTCTTCCCCATTAAATCAAATCACAGGCTTGTCATCTTTGCTACCCTCAAGTGCTTTGTGGTAACATTAAAAGATTAACTTTTGTTTGTTGGCTTTCATTTGCGTTACAATTTATATTCCAAAGTAATATATTATCTTGGCCATGTACTGTGTGTGTTTCCCTTGGGTCTGTGTGTGTGTCCCTTGGGTTGATTTTGTAGTTAACTCTTTAATACTAAAGTGATGTTGGCCAGCAGAGATCAATGTATTCAATTAAATGATTGAAGAGAGAAACTGACAGACAAAGGCATGTCTGGAAGTAAAATGACAACACAAAGAATTGCATTCTGAGGTGTATACTACAAAGCAGATTCAATGAGTTAGCCAGTTAACTTTGATAAACAACCAGAAATAACAGATTCATTAAGAAAGCTAAACATAGATACATGTATGTGTTTTTGGTTGTTGAGTCAATGAGCCAATGCTCATTTCAAGATTATATTTCTAAAAACGTTCAACATTTTCAGAATATTCAGCCTCCTTGATCCTGCTTTGTAGTATACCCCTCTGTTCTGCAGTGTTTTTGTTGGTAAACAGAAAACACAACTGCCTCCACAAAATAATAGATTAACATATACCTATACAGACCACTTTCAATTGTTCACCATCATCACCTACTGTACCACGGACAAGTTGAACTGGAAACAGTTACGTAGATACCGATTCCGTGACCTTCACTGGTTTAAGTCAATAGCCAATGGCACCCACTTGCCTAAGCATCAGTTTGGCAAATATCATCATGAAGAAATCCATTGACAGCCCATGCTTTTAATGACCCAGAATTATCGCCTGGGTCCGAATGTCATTTCCCCAGTTAATGCACCATCCACCTGACATGAATATGAAGTCTAGACTGAACTGTAGCATATTCACAAAGCCAGTGTCAACTTGAATAGACCGTCAAATACGGTCCATGGTTTTGGGTCCCAAAATAGAATGACTGAGTGAGTCACACAGACACAAACCTAAGTAATGGCCTTATCTCTGTGCCTCTGCAGTGGGTTAGAGAGGAAGTCAGTCAGTCTCTGTCTTTATCTACAATACTACCGCCAGGTCACAGGTCATCCCTCTGAGCCTCCATTATACAACCACAGAGACTGCACTTCCCAGTAGTCTTTGCAAAAGGACGGCATTTAAAATTCCTTGGACGCTTCTGGGGCCCCAAACTCTCCTCCTCGTCATCCTTGTCCTCTTCCTCCTACACCTTGAGGGCCTCGTGCACGCCCACGGCGGACAGTCGTCGGTTGATGTTGCGGTAGCGGCATCGCAGCAGGTCCTTGTAGGTGGACCGCAGATCCCGGTTGAAGAAGGCGTAGATGAAGGGGTTCATGAGGGAGTTGGCGTAACCCAACCAGAGGAGGAACCTTTCCAGCCAGATGGGCACACAGCTGCACTCCACCCCGCAGATAAAGGGCCTGGCTGTGGACAGGATGAAAAAGGGCAGCCAGCAGACAGAGAACACACCGACGATCACCCCCAGCGTGGTGGCCGCCTTCTGCTCCCTTTTGAAGATGGAGATGTTGCGGCGCTCGCGGGACAGCAGACGGGATAGCGCCGCACACTCCTCTGCCACGCCCTGCGGCTTCAGGCCCTGCATCCTCAGCGCCTCACTGGCCACCGTCTCCAGCCGCTCGCGCCGGGTGAAGTCTGTGAAGCGGTGCTTGAGGCCGCTCTTGCGGGCGGCCCTGAAGATCTTGTAGTACATAAAGAGCATGACGAGCATGGGGATGTAAAAGGCCACAGCCGTGGAGTAGATGGTGTATCCAATGTCCTGGCTGATGAGGCACACGCCGCCCGTGTGGACATTCTTGGCCCAGCCGCAGAAGGGGGGCAGGGTGATGGAGGCGGACACCAGCCACACCCCCAGGATCATCTTGGCCATCAGCTGGCCATTCTGCCTGGCTGGGTACGTGAGGGGCCGGGTGATTCCCAGATACCTGAGAGAGAAGAAACAAAAATAATTTAGCAATGTAAACTTTATTATCCCATATGGAAATGCAAGCAGGATAAACATACAAGGCTACATACAATGCAAAACATAGAGACACTGGGGCAGCAGGATCAGGAGTACTGTACACTGAACTTAGTACAATGAATCTCCTGCCTGTTTTTGCAATCAATTTAGTCTCCTCTATCCTCTCTGCTTGTTTTGCATAGTTTTGTCCCAGAGGAGAAAACACTACAGCACTCCGTGCTAGCACATAACGTTCTGAGAACCATATGTTTTTTAGAGCTTGGTGAGAGCGTATATGTCCAATGGTTATTTTGCATACAACCTTCCCACAACTTTCTGGGAATGGTGCAGGATAGTTGCATGGCTTTGGAACATTCTCAGCACATTTAAGGAACTTGACAAAACATTTTTATTTTCTTTATTTTTATTACTTTAACAGAACGTTTCCTAAAAGTTCAAACATGGTTACATTTAATACAATTTTTCGTAATGGACGATCTTCAAGGAATGTTCTCCAACTGGTTTGACATTGGGAACAACATTGGGAAAAACGTTCTTCTGTGGAAATTTCAGTACTTTAGCATAACATTTCCTACAGGTTTCCTCATGGTTCTATTGAAAATAATGTTCTCAAATAGTTCAGAGAAGGTTAAGAAATAATGTTCTTCTGTGGGAATTTCAGTACTTCAGCATAACATTTCCTAAATGTTTCCTCATGGTTCTATTTAAAGTAATGTTCTCAAATAGTTCAGAGAACTTTAAGAAACAACGTTCTTCTGTGGGAATTTCAGTACTTCCACAGAACATTCCACACACGTTCCCATGTGGTTCTATTTAATTTCATATTTTTACAACATTTAAAAAAAAATTGTGTGACTAAAGAGATATTCTCAGAACATTCAGAGAATGTATGGTTCTCTTTTATGTCAGTTCTTGGCAATATTCTGTGAATGTAAAAAATTCTACACATTAACATCAATTAGCTCTAAATTCCATTCTCAGAACATTAAGAAAACGTTCTATAAATAACAGAAGAAAACATAAGTAACTTTCACAGAAGAATGTTATTTAAAAACATATACATTCCGTTCTCTTATTGACTGGGTGATAGCAATCTGAGAGTGTTTCAAGGAGAGTTGTGGTTCAGACTGGTAGGTTGGTGTATGTATCTTGCCTTGGTTACACAACAACACAGTCATGCCACCACTCCACTCCACTCACTCCCCCACCTGAACTCTGACTAATGCATTAATAAACATCTGTCTCAAACTCTCTCTCTCTCTGTCAGTCCCAGTGCACTTACACCTCTGTGGTAAGACTGTGAATGGGTTTTAAATACAGTGCATTCGGAAAGTATTCAGACCCCTTGACTTTTTCCACATTTTGTTACGTTACAGACTTATTCTAAAATTGATGAAATAGTTTTTTTTCTTCATCAATCTACACACAATACCCCATAATGACAAAGCAAAAACAACATATTTACATAAGTATTTAGACCCTTTGCTATGAGACTCGAAATTGAACTCAGGTGCATCCTGTTTCCATTGATCATCCTTGAGATGTTTCTACAACTTCATTGGAGTCCACCTGTGGTAAATTCAATTGATTGGACATGATTTGGAAAGGCACACACCTGTCTATATAAGGTCCCACAGTTCACAGCGAATGTCAGAGCAAACACCAAGCCATGAGGTCGAAGGAATTGTCCGTAGAGCTCAGAGACAGGATTGTGTCGAGGCACAGATCTGGGCAAGGGAACCAAAAAATGTCTGCAGCATTGAAGGTCCCCAAGAACACCGTGGCCTCCATCATTCTTAAATGGAAGAAGTTTGGAACCACCAAGACTCTTCCTAGAGCTGGCCGCCCGGCCAAACTGAGCAATCGGGGGATAATAGCCTTGGTCAGGGAGGTGACCAAAACCTTCCAGAAAGAGAACCATCTCTGCAGCACTCCACCAATCAGGCTTTTACGGTAGAGTGGCCAGACGAAAGCCACTCCTAAGTAAAAGGCACGGCAGCCCGCTTGGAGTTTGCCAAAAGGCACCTAAAGGACTCTCATACCATGAGAAACAAGATTCTCTGGTCTGAAACATCTGTGCTAGCTGGGTAGTATATCTATCCAGTTATACTCTGGCCTACATCATGTATCCATTTGACATGGCCTACCCCCAGACGTACAGTGTATTCAGAAAGTATTCAGACCCCTTGACTTTTTCCATATTTTATTACGTTACAGCCTTATTCTAAAATTGATTAATTGTTTATTTCCCCTCATTAATCTACACACAATACCCCATGATGACGAAGCAAAAACAAGTTTAGACATTTTTGTAAATGCATTAAAAGTAAAAAACTGAAAAATCACATTTACGAAAGTATTCAGAACCTTTACTCAGTACTTTGTTGATGCAACTTTGGCAGCGATTACAGCCTCGAGTCTTCTTGGGGATGACGCTGCAAGCTTGGCACCTGTATTTTGGGAGTTTCTCCCATTCTTCTCTGTAGATCCTCTCAAGCTCTGTCAGGTTGGATGGGGAGCGTCGCTGCACAGCTATTTTCAGGTCTCTCCAGAGATGTTAGATCGGGTTCAAGTCCGGGCTCTGGCTGGGCCACTCAAGGACATTCAGAGACTTGTCCTGAAGCCACTCCTGCGTTGTCTTGGCTGTGTGCTTAGGGTCGTTGTCCTGTTGGAAGGTGAACCGTCGCCCCATTGTGAGGTCCTGAGCGCTCTGGAACAGGTTTTCATCAAGGATCTCTCTGTACTTTGCTCCATTCATCTTTCCCTCGATCCTGACTAGTCTCCCAGTCCCTGCCGCTGAAAAACACACTAATATGACCCCTCTGTGGAAGGGTGAGACTCTCACGAACACATGTACATGTTGTTTTGCTCTAGGACACCCACAGGCCTCACAAGAATGTTCAAAAAATGAATGGAAGTATATATGGAGAGTGTTTAGTGCCAAAAATAAGGGGTTAAATACATGTAAAAAAAACAACAACAACAAAAACAAACGGTTTCCTGATCTTCCCTATGTCTCTCAGATATAGGACAGCCACTTCAGAACAAACTTCCTTAATATTTTTTTGGGGGGGGACTATCTGTTGTTCCATGTAATTAATATGTTATTCAGTGTGTTTGTACGGGCAAATAGCAGTAAGGCCAAATACAATTTCTCAGCAAATTATTAAAAAAAAAAAAAAAATGTATACTTCAAGGGGTCTTAAAATTCTAAATAAAATAGCAAAACATTCCTTGGTATGACCTTTTAAAACAATTCCATATAGCTTAGTAGAACCCCCCTCCCCCGGCTTAGATAGGGCTTAGCCTGTTTAGTGCCAAAAAATAAGTGGTTAAATACATGTAAAAAAATTAATAATAATAATATTACCTGATCTTTCTTATATCACCCAGACCACTTCAACACAAACTTCCTTTAGATTTTTTTTGGGGGGACTATCTGTTGTTCCATGTAGTGAATGTGTTATTCAATGCGTTTGTATGGGCTTATAACAGTAAGGCCAAATAAACATTTTCAGCAAATATTATATATATATATTTTTTTTAATGATACTTCAAGGGTTCTTAAAATTAAAAATCAAATAGCAAAACTATCCTTGGTATGACCTTCTTCAAATAATTCCACATAGCTTAGTAGAACCCCCCACTCCCCCAGATTAGACAGGGCTTAGACTCGTATGGCCCCTTTAAACATCCTAAGGTCAACATCCCCATAGTGTTCACATTTCTTTCATGTAAATGTTGTATTTACATAAAAATATTAAATAAACTATTTATTTGGGAAATATCCAGTCTTTGCTCTTTGCTTCATTACCATGCTGATGATTTCAAGTAGTATTGGATTTACTTTTATCTGCTGAGACATTGAATACATGTAGTTTAGTATATTTAGTATATTTAGTATGTTTAGTTTAGTTTTCTCTGTGAGAAGCAAGTTCATTTAAAGTTGTATGTGATTTGGTTTATGTAGATACATTTGTTGTGTTACAGCCTGAATTCAAAATTGATTTTTAAAAAAGAATTCACCCATCTACACACAATACCCCAAAAGGAAAACATTGTATTATTTATTTTTTGTCAATACATGTTAGAATCACCTTTGGCAGCAATTACAGCTGTGAGTCTTTTGGGGTAAGTCTCTAAAAGCTTTGCACACCTGGATTGTACAATATTTGCACTTTTTTTTTTATTCTTCAAGCTCTGTCAAGTTGGTTGTTGACCATTGCTAGACAGCCATTTTCAAGTCTTTTCATAGATTTTCAAGCCAATTTAAGTCAAAACTGTAACTATGCCACTCAGGAACATTCAATGTTGTGTTGGTAAGCAACTCCAATGTATATTTAGCCTTGTGTTTTAGTTTATTGTCCTGCTGAAAGGTGAATTTGTCTCCCAGTGTCTGTTGGAAAGCAGACTGAACCATGTTTTCCTCTAGGATTTTGCCTGTGCTTAGCTCTATTCCATTTATTTTTTATCCCCCCCAAAAAAACTCCCTAGTCCTTGCTGATGACAATCATACCCATAACATGATGCAGCCACCACCATGCTTGAAAATATGTGGTACTCAGTGATGTGTTGAGTTCGATTTGCCCCAATCATAACACTTTGTATTCAGGACATACAGTTAATTTCTTTGCCACATTTTACTTTAGTGCCTTATTGCAAACAGGATGCATGTTTTGGAATTATTCTGTACAGGCTTCCTGCTTTTCACTCTGTAATTTAGGTTAGTATTGTAAAGTAACTACAATGTTGTTGATCCAGCCTCAGTTTTCTCCTATCACAGCCATAAAACTCTGTAACTGTTTGAAAGTCACCATTGGCCTCATGGTGAAATCCCTGAGTGGTTTCCTTCCTCTCCGGCAACTGAGTTAGGGAGGACGCCTGTATCTTGGTAGTGGCTGGGTGTATTGATACACCATCCAAAATGTAATTAATAACTTCACCATGCTCAAAGGGATATTCAATGTCTGCTTTTGTTTTTACCCATCTACCAATAGGGGCCCTTCTTTGAATCTGTTTGAAATTCATTGCTCAACTGAGGGACCTTACAGATAATTGTATGTGTGGGGTACAGAGATGAGGCATCAAAAATAATGCTAACCTCTACTATTGCACATAGAGTGAGTCAATGCAACGTATTGTGACTTAAGAAAATGTTTCCTCCTGAACTTATTTAGGCTTGCCATAAAGGAGGGGTTGAATATTTATTGACTTAAGACATTTCAGCTTTAGATTTTTTATTAATTTGTAAAATTTTCTCAAAACATAATTCCACTTGACATTATGGAGTATTGTGTGTAGACCAGTGACAGCCAATCTCAATTTAATCAATTTTAAATTCAGGCTGTAACACAACAAAATGTGGAAAAGGTCAAGGGTTATGAATACTTTCTGAAGGCACTGTAGCTAGCTCCCAAAGACTGAAATAAGTTAAATATCGGTTTTCAAGTGCACTTTAAATATGCAGCATGCAATACGAATAGGGAACTCTGTTCACCATTTAGCCAATTTATTGAATGCTAGCCAATGTTACAGTTTGAGTAGCCTAGCCAGCTACTGTAAATGTCAATTTGTGTTTCATTAGCTATCTCTGTCAGTGAATTACATTTTGTAATCATGCTTATGCATGATTATATGCCTCATTTCAAGTAACTAGCTGCAGGCTTAAAGAAACATTCAATCATACACTTTGCACAGAAACCAAAATAAAAGCATGTAGATATAAAGTGTGTGTATGTGTCATGTATGCTAGAATGGAGGTTTAAAAACGACAGCTGCATATGCATATTAGCCAATACATATGGCATAGCCTACACATATAGCATACCTTGCAATACAATCTTCTCTAAAAAACAGTTGTACAATGTGCTCTGCAATAAGATAAACAGAGTTTGATTTCTAAACCAGATGAGTTCTCAAATAGCAGCTACCCAATACCATGGTGGGCATGTATAATGTTGGATGCATTGGAATATAAGGTATGGAGAATGATAAAGAGCCTGTAGGACTATAGAAAAAGCAGTTGGGAAATGAATGTTTGAGTTAAAAATTATAAATGTTCAGTGAATGTGAGTATATTAAGGTGGTTTAAATGATTAACTTTCCTACTAACCTAAAAGTTGACGGTGCCAAAATCTTGCCAATCCATTTGCTGTTCTACTAACTATGACTGAGTGTGAGACATGTTACCCATAATGTACATTTCATGCATATACATTCGAACAAAGAACACCATCACAAGTAGTGTTTCGCCATTATTGAGTACGGAGACAAATAGCAAAGGTGTCTCAAGTGATATTTGAAGTATCTAAATATAGTGTAACTTACTAATCAATGTATATCAAGTGCCGTGGAGGGCACAATCTTACAATGTTGCAGTCCAGAAATGAGAGCTTTACCATCTATGCCAAAAGCCTGGGCCTCTTAAGGAGACTATAGAACTGTCAGTATTCCCCCTTCTCTCTGGGAGCATTTGTGTGCCCCAGGCCCCATAGGTGTATCAAAATGATCCCACCATGGTCACCAATGTAGCTGACCGATGTAGAGAGAGACAAGTGTCTTAGCAGAATTAAATCTAAAGCTTGTGTGGGCCAGAGACGAGAAGTCCACCATCTATGGCAAAAGCCTGGGCTCCTGACAGGGACAATAGAATTCTCCCCACTGCATGTTACAATAGTAAAATAATCTGTTTGTCACCTGTTAAACTGATTCTACATTGAATTTAGTCTTTGAGTTGCTCAAACAAGCACATGTATCTGTAGTTGGTGTTCTTCAACCAAAAAAATGCACTAGACTGTGTATGACAAAACCCACAAAGAAAAGACAACAGGCAAATGCATACGTGGTCCCAAAGTCTAAATAGTGATGGCATGGCTAGTTCAAACTGCAGTAGGCTGGTTCTCCTCACAGGTGAGTGAATCAGCCTATGCTTGGTTAATAGCACTTGATTGATCTCTGGGAGCAGGAGACAGGAGAGTTGATTAGAGACAAAAGTGAGAGACAAGAATGAATAGAATAAATCATCACAGCAAAGGAATGTAGTTTGTGAGCTAGAAAATGAACATCCTGACAGTCTGAGGCAGGGTGCTCTGCAATCATCCTACTCCAACTATTGACAGGGATAATGTGACATTTATTATTTGTCAGTATGAATGAAATTAGTGGGTCCTACTACTTGTCCTATAGATTTTTGTGGTCTTGAAATATTACTTGGAATAAACTGATAGCTAAAACGCTCCTTGACATGCTAGCTAGTGATAAAGCTATCTGCTCCTGCTAGCTAGCAACATATCTATTTGTTGTAACTAGTTAAATAACTAGCAAGCTAGTTACATTACTGAGGTTGCTGTGTTCTAAATTGGAAGTAATTTTACAGCTTGCATTGATGGTATCACGTTTATGACTAAATAGTTTGATTACAAAAAAATAAAAAATACTTGACCTAATTGCAGTTTGTTGGATGGAGATGTCACCAGCTGTGTACTACTTTAGATAAGGATAATGTGATTGGCAGACGTGATCAGCAGAGATAGGACCATGGATAGTACACAAGTTTTGATTGGTTTACAGTTTAGTACTCGGCAGCGTTTGCCTGTCCAGCTAGCTAACATTTTGAAAAAATGTGAAAGAATTGACAAAAAATTTAAATGTGTTCAGAATAAATAAATATACACAATATGTAAAAACCAGCTCCTCCCTCGACAGATATCGATCATCTCACAAACTAAAGCAGATAGCTTGCTACGCCCTACCACCTAGTGGGATTAGGGCCTATCCACAATTGTTGTGTTCCTGAGCCCAGGGGATTAAAATGCCCTAGACCAGGGGTCTCCACCAGGTAGATCACAGGCTACCATTTATTTTATGTGTTCCATCGCAAACTGTCATAAACATAAGCTACTAGGTACTATCCAATCAAAACTACATTGACATTATCCCACCCCTGGTTAGCCACTAGTGGCTTAAAAAGTAAAACTTAACACAATATCTGCCAATTAATTTCCAGCAATATTGCCCATGTCTCTCTGTTTGGAGCGCGCATTTGTCTATCACTCCATATGTAGTCAGTTAGCAACGATGCTAGTAATGATAACCGTCTAATGGATGGACAGAAAGACTTTCTGCCTGACATAAAGATAACATGATTATTTGTATCAATTAGGTGGCCATAGTTTTGCAAACTCTGCCATAATAATAATAATAAATAATAATATGCCATTTAGCAGACGCTTTTATCCAAAGCGACTTACAGTCATGCGTGCATACATTTTTGTGTTGCCATGACATGTGCTGCAGCAGTAGGCCTAACAGCAGAAACATTGCTAGACCTACACATTCCTCTCCCTTTAAACACAAAATTAAAATGTTTATTACAGTAAAAAAAATCTAAGTTAGTTCACTTTTTTCCAGACCTAAAAATGTGTCTTCTGATGTGATTTAAGCATTGACATGGACTCAGAACATCCATTTTCGTTGTTTCTCTATGACATTTTTTTAATATTGAGAGTATAAAAACGTATATATATACAGAAGCAGTCAAAGGTTTGGACACACCTACTCATTCCAAGTTTTATTTTTTATTTTTACTATTTTCTACTTTGTAGAATAATAGTGAAGACATCAAAACTATGAAAAACACATATGGAATCATGTAGTAACCAAAAAAAGTGTTAAACAAATCAAAATATATTTTATATTTTAAATTCTTCAAAGTAGCCACCCTTTGCCTTGATGACAGCTTTGCACACTCTATGCATTCTCTCAACCAGCTTCATGAGGAATGCTTTTCCAACAGTCTTGAAGGAGTTCCCACAAATGCTGAGCACTTGTTGGCTGCTTTTCCTTCACTCTGCGGTCCAACTCATCCCAAACCATCTCACTTTTTTCACCGTGCTTCTACATCTGCATTGCTTGCTGTTTGGTGTTTTAGGCTGGGTTTCTGTATAGCACTTTGTGACATCTGCTGATGTAAAAAGGGCTTTATAAATAACATTTGATTGATTGATTGATTGAATTGGGTTGAGGTCGGGTGATTATGGAGACCAGGTCATCTGATGCAGCATTCAATCACTCTCCTTCTTGGTCAAATAGCCCTTACACAGCCTGGAGGTGTGTTTTGGGTCATTGTCCTGTTGAAAACAAATGATAGTCCCACTAAGCGCAAACCAGATGGGATGGCGTATCACTGCAGAATGCTTTGGTAGCCATGCTGGTTAAGTGTGCCTTGAATTCTAAATAAATCACAGACAGTGTCACCAGCAAAGCACCACCACAACTCCTCCTCCATGCTTCACGGTGGGAACCACACATGCGGATATAATCGTTCACCTACTCTGTGTCTCACAAAGACACAGCGGTTAGAACCAAAAATCTCAAATTTGGACTCATCAGATCAAAGGACAGATTTCCACCGGTCTAATGTCCATTGCTCGTGTTTCTTGGCCCAAGAAAGTCTCTTCTTATTATTGGTGTCCTTTAGTAGTAGATTCTTTGCAGCAATTCGACCATGAAGGCCTGATTCACGCAGTCTCCTCTGAACAGTTGATGTTGAGATGTGTCTGTTACTTGAACTCTGTGAAGCAATTATTTGGGCTGCAATCTGAGGTGCAGTTCACTCTAATGAACGAATCCTCTGCAGCAGATGTATCTCTGGGTCTTCCTTTCCTGTGGCGGTTCTCATGAGAGCCAGTTTCATCATAGCGCTTGATGGTTTTTGCGACTGCACTTGAAGAAACTTCCAAAGTTCTTGAACTTTTCCGGATTGACTGACCTACTTGTCTTAAAGTAATGATGAACTGTCATTTCTCTTTGCTTATTTGAGCTGTTCTTGCCATAATATGGACTTGCCAAACAGAGCAATCGGAGGAGAAGGGTCTTGGTCAGGGAGGTGACCAAGAACCCGATGGTCACTGACAGAACTCCAGAGTTCCTCTGTGGAGATGGGAGAACCTTCCAGAAGGACAACCATCTCTGCAGCACTCCACCAATCAGGCCTTTATTGTAGAGTGGCCAGACGGAAGAAGCCACTCCTCAGTAAAAGGCACATAACAGCCCGCTTGCCAAAAGGCACCTAAAGGACACTCAGACCAGGAGAAACAAGATTCTCTGGTCTGATGAAACCAAGATTGAACTCTTTGGCCTGAATGCCAACCGTCACGTCTGGAGGAAACCAGGCACCGCTCATCACCTGGCCAATACCATCCCTACGGTGAAGCCTGGTGGTGGCAGCATCATGCTGTGGGGATGTTTTCTGCGGCAGGGACTGGGAGACTAGTCAGGAAAGACGAACGGAGCAAAGTACAGAGAGATCCTTGATGAAAACCTGCTCCAGAGCACTCAGGACCTCAGACTGGAACGAAGGTTCACCTTACAACAGGACAACGACCCTTAGCACACAGCCAAGACAATGCAGGAGTGGCTTCAGGACAAGTCTCTGAATGTCCTTGAGTGGCCCAGCCAGAGCCCGGACTTGAACCCGATCTAACATCTCTGGAGAGACCTGAAAATAGCTGTGCAGCGAGGGTCTGAATACTTACACTACCAGTCAAAAGTTTGGACACTCCTACTCATTCAAGGGTTTTTCTTTATTGGTACTATTTTTTACATTGTAGAATATACCTTGTAGAATAATAGTGAAGACATCAAAACTAAGAAATAACACATATGGAATCATGTAGTAACCAAGAAAGTGTTAAACAAATATATTTTATATTTGAGATTCTTCAAATAGCCACCCTTCGCCTTGATGACAGCTTTGCACACTCCAAATTGGAGATTTATGGTTCCAACCGCTGTGTCTTTGTGAGACGCGTGTGGGTGAACGGATGATCTCCACATGTGTAGTTCCCTCTGTAAAGCATGGAAGAGGAGGTGTTATGGTGTGGGGGTGCTTTGCTGGTGACACTGTCTGTGATTTATTTAGAATTCAAGGCACACTAAACCAGCATGGCTACCACAGCATTCTGCAGCAATACGCCATCCCATCTGGTTTGGGCTTAGTGGGACTATCATTTGTTTTTCAACAGGACAATGACCCAACACACATCCAGGCTATGTAAGGGCTATTTTACCAAGAAAGAGAGTCATGGAGTGCTGCATCAGATGACCTGGCCTCCACAATCCCCCGACCTCAACCCAATTGAGATGGTTTGGGATGAGTCGGACAGCAGAGTGAAGGAAAAGCAGCCAACAAGTGCTCAGCATATGTGGGAACTCCTTCAAGACTGTTGGAAAAGCATTCCAGGTGAAGCTGGTTGAGAGAATGCCAAGAGTGTGCAAAGCTGTCATAAAGGCAAAGGGTGCCTATTTGAAGAATCTCAAATATAAAATATATTTTGATTTGTTTAATACTTTGCTGGGTACTACATGATTCCATATGTGTTATTTCATAGTTGTTATGTCTTCACTATTATTCTACAATGTAGAAAATAGTAAAAGTAAAGAAAAAACCTTGAATGAGTAGGTGAGTCCAAACTTTTGACTGGTACTGTATGTAAATGTGAATATAATTTTATGGGGCCCCTTAGAGTTGTTTAATAACCATTATTTTACAAGGTATATTAACAGAAAACACATATCTTGTACACCAAGGACCCGGGGAAGAGTTGCAGGGTAGAGGAGAAGAGAAGAATGTGCCTATTTGAAAGCTATAAAAAAATGAATAGCTCCCGACATGTTTCATTTTTTAAAAGTAGCTCTTATGCTAGAAAAGGTTGGAGACCCCCTGCCCTAGTCAAACAGTGTGGCTGAGCTAATGGATAGTTCCGTTACTTCCGCTAGGCTGGCGAAGCACAGTAAAGTGGAACTATTTTCTGCACACATGCATAATGGAAGGGCCAGGATCTGCATCATGGTTGCAGTGGCTGTTATTCACCTCCAGGTGCAGGAGCACCACTCAAGCGTTCTGTCTGAGATGGGAAACATGGTGAAATATTTAACTGGGCTGGAGTGGCTAATTTGGAATGGCTTCCCGCAACATCAACAAAAGCAACACACTAAAAAAGGAATATAGTCTGCTGGGTAGCTTTTAGGCCGAGAGTCTCTAAGAATAAGAATACAATTATGTAATTTTCAAACAAATTGGGTTTATCTTAAAGGGAGGTTTTCGGTGTCAACAAAACAATTGGATTGAGTTTTTCAAATGTAGATTGCTCTCTGCTTTAGTATCAAATATCAGATGTACTGTACATGTCATGTGCATTTGCAATAACAACACTGTACAATGTATTTGAGAGAACAGTGGATTTGAATGAGATGCACATGTGCAGCCAGGGCTGATGCTAATCTGAAATGAAGTTTACTTTTTTCAGAACGCGAGAACTGTCAAGTTGCTGTTTTTCTTTAAACGTTCAGTACATTTGCTGCTCGCTTCATGGTTAATTTGCTAAATATAAAGAAAATGTTAGTGCCATGGAGAAACTTGAATGCACAGAAAGAAAGCAACTTCAGCACATCTTCATACTGAATAGCTCTGTATTACTGACGTATGCTGCAGTTGCCTTACAAGTCCTCCTGCTGATAATGGACTAACACAAATGTGCCTGTATAATGATGTCAGTCAGTGCCCCAATAACTCCTATCTAAAGTAGAGAAAAAAAGAGAATGTCCTACCTCTCTCTTTCACATTGTCTTTTTAATTGGGCTTTCTCCCATTAACCCCTGCCCCTCTTACTATGTGTATGGACATTTGACTGACCCTGGCTGTCTAGCCCATCTGTGGCCAGGTCAAGATTAAAACGAGTGAGTGGAAAGGTCAGTTAGGAGCTGGAAGTGCCTATATAAAAACGGCTTTGTCTCTTACATAAACTCTGGCTGAGTCATCCCTGTACGGTTTTATCTGTGCGCTGGGGTTTGTCTTCCCACCAGCCCTACCCCACATGCCATCCCCTTTCTCTACATCTCAAAATACCTGGGTTCAAATGCCAGTCCAGATCGAGAGCCTGATCGAGTGCCAGATGGGAGGGGTTGGGACCCTTCTGCTCAATCAAGCAAAAGCTTTAGTATTTTGAAAGAAAACAAATACTACACATGTGCTTGCATAAAAGTACTCCCTACCCTGTGACACTATTAGAATCCTTGAAAAACTCCCTAATGGAACATTAATATGGATATCCGTAATGTGCTCTGTCTGGCCCCACCCTTGACAACCCTGATTTGTAAACGGTGACCAGGCCCACATTAATTTTTTACCATCGGAGCCCATAAAGCTTACCGTATGCTTCCCAGTCGAAACGGTTTGCACATATATTATGACAACATTTTGTGACGTTTTTGTTCGTTTTGGTGTTCGGCAGCCTTCTGCTGTTTTTTTTGGGGGGGGGGCTTTTCGAGCGCACACATTTTTTTCTTGAAGCTTATTGAAATTCGGTAACCGAAGTCTACGCCCCTTCGTCGGTGATTGGTCAACAGTAGGGATTCTTTACCTCTAGTGTTTGTTGTCATTCAACAACAGACGACTAGTTTTCCTGCTAATTCTTTCACTTGAGAAATACTTTACCAAACATCTTAGTTAGATGTAAAATAGCGCGACTATGGCCTCCTTGGCAAAAACGTTGATTAATTACAGATTTCTTGCATTATCTTAGATTCATTCAGACTAATTTGAGGAAGTGTACTTGTTGCTACAGCATCTCAAGAGGGACAAACAGTAATATTGCCGGTTTTTCTTGTTTTTCAGTCAAAGGTATTTTAAGGGAGTATGCGAGCACAGACATTCACATTGCCTAGCCAAGTTCTGCTAGGAACTAACAGACACTATGTATGCAGACACCTTAACCGTAACCAGTGAAGAGCTGTGGCACCACTCACTCTTAACTCTTTTTATGATCGTGTGTGTTGAGATGGAGCTGACCAAACAGACTCCAACCTTTATTACCATTTACTTGCAGGTGCTGATGTAACAGCTGTCCAGCTAAAACTGGTCTCGGCACCAGTGTAACAGATGTGATCATACTTCGTAACTCTCTTGCGTTGTGTTTGGAAAGAAACGACTGTCTAGCCAGCGAGCCCAGTTGATTGGTGTTTATTCTGACGATAGACACAAGGAAGCACATTAGATGTGCAGGAGAACAGTATGTTGATGGCTGTAGATTCGTGATTCGTCACTTGCATGTCTATATCAGACAGGGGATTTTGTAATCAAACATCATAACAATGACAAAAATAGAACAAAATACAATAAATGTAAGTACCTGACGATACACACAAGGAAGCACATTAGATGTGCAGGACAACAGTATGTTGATGGCTATAGATTCGTGATTCGGCTGTTAGCATGGAAATAACTGTGAATTGGCAGGGGCTAATGCGACCATTACAATTAGAGTATGCTAGCTAACTTGCTCTTACAGCAATAACATACAAAAGCACATCCCAGGATGCCCCCAATATCTAACAGGTACCATA